>NW_024716703.1:19057231-19112231 GCF_018991925.1 Homarus americanus | reverse complement strand
AACCGCCTCAAATCGATATGTCAACAAAACCATCCATTATACACCAGATGCTGCCTGCGTGTTATGTTGTTTACAAGTGATCGCTTTCCTAACAAATTCATCGAAAGGTTTTACATTTTACCCTCATCTGTATAGTATATGAGGGAATCAAAGTAGACGAAAACTCGAGACGACTCCCTCCGTAATTATACACCAGATGCTCCCAGACTTCTTATTGTTCACGCCTGATCGCTTTCACAACAACTCCACCGAAAGGTTCATATTTACTTTCGTCTAATACATCTGGAAATCGACGAGGTAGATGAAAACTCAAGACTTTACTGTCGACTCTCAATCCTTAAGAGGGAGGTTGAGCGTTCTTTAGGAATTCGGGGGTTCGGTGAGGACCCTAGGGTGTAGTGGTGAGGTGAATGGAAGTTCCTACTCGGTGAGGGACGCTGGGGGGGTTTAAATTGACTTCGTTGATAAGGCCAGAGTTACAGCGTGGAACACCCGGGCCTTCTGCTGCTGCTGCTCTAGTGGAAGAGGTAGTGTGGGATAGGTGGAAGGGGAGGAAGCAAAAGAGGATGGAGAAAGGCAATGGGGTACGAGGAGATGGTGGGGAGGAGAGAGAGGATGGAAATAGGAGAAAGAGGAAGAGAAGAAGGAAGAGGAAAAATATGTAGACGAGAAGATGGTGGGGAAGGGAGGGGAGAGAGGAGCGTAGGATGGGAGGAAGGAGAAGAGAAAGAGGAGGAGAGAGATGGAGACGAGGCGATAGTAGGCAAAGAAAAGATAGGTCAATCAGAAGGAGGGAGGTGGGGAAGAAATGCTAAAAATGGGGGAGGGGGGAGAGCAATACAAAGAAAAACGAGGTGGGATTGAGAGAAGAGGGAGTAAGAGAGAGGAGGAGGAGGAGGAGAGGAGGAGGAGGAGGAGGAGGAGGAGGAGGAGGAGGAGGAGGAGGAGGAGGAGGAGGAGGAGGAGGAGTGAGGAGGAGGGAGGGGAGGTACTGGTTATGTAGGGAGGAATGTAGCAATAAGGAGTAAAGCAGGATTATTGGGAAGAGGGACGAGAATGTATTGACGAGAGAGAGAGAGAGAGAGAGAGAGAGAGAGAGAGAGAGTCTACGCCTTTATCATATAACAGTACTGTACAAGAGAAGAGAAGAGAACAGAAGAGAAGAGAAGAGAAGAGAAGAGAAGAGAAGAGAACAGAAGAGAAGAGAAAATTAAGGTAGAAAAGAGAGTACTACTGAGAAACGAAAAAAGAAGAAGAAGAAGAGAAGCAAAAAGGAGGAAGGGATGAAGAAAAAGACGCGGATCAAGGGAGAGAGAGACAATCAGAGAGAAGGGAACAGGGTAAAAGTAAAATGGAAGAAGGAAATAGCAGGAGGAGAGGCTAAATGTAAAAGGAGTGTGTGTGTGTGTGTGTGTGTGTGTGTGTGTGTGTGTGTGTGTGTGTGTGTGTGTGTGTGTGTGTGTGTGTGTGTGTGTGTGTGTGTGTGTGTGGGAGAGAGAGAGAGAGAGAGAGATAACACACAAGAAGAGCATGAAAATAAAGAAAAGGAAACGAAAATAAATGCTGGCAGTGAGAAATAGAGAAAGAGAGCTGGAAAACGAAAATTAATCAACAAACAGAGAAGAGGAGGAGGAAAACATGGTGTGACACGAACAGGAGAGAGAGAGAGAGAGAGAGAGAGAGAGAGAGAGAGAGAGAGAGAGAGAGAGAGAGAGAGAGAGAGAGAGAGAGAGAGAGAGAGAGAGAGAGAGAGAGAGAGAGAGAGAGCAACACACCAATTGATTTTTTTCATAAAGGAAATATTATATAAAAAAACGAATAAATAATAGAAGAAAAAATACAATGAATATGGTAGAATAGAGAGACGAGATGATGTTGGATTGATAATAAAGGAAATGACGATAATTACAGTATATAAGAAAAAAATCAGATGGAAATAGTATGAATTAATACAATTGTTCTCTCCTCTCCTCTTAATCTCACTCACCCTTCTCTCCTCCTCTTCCTCTATCTCCTTCTACTCCTCCTCCTCCTCCTCCTACCACCACTACCAGCATAAGCAACCACTATCACTCGTAACAATTACCTCCAACCACTATCACTAATATTCAGTGGGACCACAATCACCAACATCCACTACCGTTACCAACAACCCTCATCATCAACCACCACCACCATCACTAACAACAACCACCACCAACAGCAACCACCAACAATCACCATCATCCCCAACTACCATCATCACCAACCACCACCACCATCACCCACCACCACCACCACCAACAGCAACCACCAACAACAGTAACCACCAACAATCACCATCATCCCCAACTGACATCATCACCAACCACCACCACCAGCCACCACCACCATTAACAACAACAATCACCATCAACAACAACTACCACCAACAACAACCACCCTCAATGTTATCTACTCTACCAATGATTTAACTTGGCCACAGTGAAATAGGACACAATCACTACAATCTTCCCAGACACTGACCCTACCACTATCACCACCACCCACACCACTACCACTACTACCACCAAAACCACACCCTACTACCACAACCACCACTACTACCCACACCACTACCACTACTACTACCACCACAACACCTTACTACCACTACCACCACTACTATCCACACCACCACCACTACTACCACCACAACCACACCCTACCACCATCACAACCTTCTACCACTACTACCACCACAACACCCTACTACCACTACTACTACCACCACAACCACACCCTACTACCTACTACCACTATTACAGTTATTACTCCTACCACCATTATCACTACCCCCACTACTACTACTCCCGACTACTACCACCACTACCACTACTACCACCATCCATAACCCTCCATCTACACTATTACATGCTCCCAAATCTTAACCTTTTTCATATAAATTAATAATAAGACAATTCTGGCATCTCTTGTGGTTGGTGTGTATTACAGTAGTACAGACAGACAGACAGACAGACAGACAGACAGGCAGATAGACAGATTGTGTGAGATATACAGAATAAAAAATAGACAGAGAGAGAAAGTAAGAGACAGATGGGGATATATTTCATGTATATGTAGATTCATCACCATAAAACGATATATTTTGCATAATTTTCAAACTTTTCTTAAGACTTTTTCAGTAATAAATTGTCATATTTTTTTATAAAGTTAATCTTAAAGAAAGTCGTAGTGTCGTTTAATGAAAGATCTGATTATTATTATTATTATTATTATTATTATTATTATTATTATTATTATTATTACTATTATTATTATTATTATTATTATTATTATTATTATTATTATTATTATTATTATTATTATTATTATTATTATTATTTCATCTATACACTCAAACTTATTTATGCTCATGAAACAGGTATTTTAATCTACTTCTAAATAAGTATAATCAAATGAGCACCAAAACGAAACAGTAAGACAAATAAGCTTTAGAAATAACACAACAAACACGTGATAAACTTTACAAGAATCTATTTTACTCGAATTAATTTTTCACGGAATGTAAAACTCCATAAAACAACTGTTAAACCAGAAAATGTGATTATTTATCTTCTTGGTTTTACTGAGACTACTTATAAACCTTCATGGTATTTCAACAATAACCTTCTCTTAATATATAATGATGAGAAAAGGTCACTGGATTATCTACGTAATGCATGACGCTCAACAATATCCTAAACTTAACCAATGCTGAGATAAAATGTAGTTTTTTCCCTCGATTTTTAATTAATTTCACTAATATTCAAGAGGATTTAAACACAGTAGATTGAATACCTGCAACTGTCTGCGTATACCTGCTGAGTTAGTGTTAATTTGTATGATGATGATGATGATTTTACTGAATATCTATCTATCTTTCTGAAGGTATTGCATTTTAAACTGAGAAACAAATAGATTTTAGTGTGTAATTAACCACATCTCTGGTATGATCACGAGCAGTGTTGTATAAGTGTAAGTCTTGTATATGTTTCAAGGTTCAGGTTATGTATTTCCTGGATGGTGGAAAGGTTGTTTGTGTTCGGTTCTTCTTTGGCAGGGAAGGTTGAACCGAGGAGAGGATTCTGTTGTCTTTGTAAATACAGAATCTTGGATAGGTGGAAGGGAGTAAAGTCTTCCATGCTGGGGTGAAGAATTCGTGAAATGTTGCACGTAGATGTGAAGGGAGGAATTTATTAGTGCAATAGGAGGAATATTCCTTAAAACCTAGTTACTCTCTTATATAATGTCATAGAGTAGTGTGTGTGTGTGTGTGTGTGTGATGCAGGAGTACAGTACGAGATACAGATATACTCGTATAACAGTACAGTAAGCAGAACAATATAATGGGTTAGATGTATCGCCAGGAATAAATCCAGAGATTGTTTTGTCAGAAAGATCGAAGAGGGACTTAAGGTGTCCTTCACGACCATCTGCGTCACTGAGCCAGCCACAGTATATTGTAAACACTGACGTCATCACGAGTAATAATATAGGAAGCTCCATTTATATCTGACACATTTTTATTGCATAAATTTATGAGAAATATCTGTATATTTAATACAGTAGTTATTTGTTACTGTTACAGGTGAAGCCCTGAGTATCTGAACAATGGAGCGTTACAATGTGTCAACACAGATTTTCAGTGACTAGAGTAAATTTGGGTGAGACACACGCCCGAGACTAGTTTAACCAGCACCATTTTCTGCATCTCTACGTTCAAATTCCCTTCTGAATGATCTCTGACTTTCGACAACAGGGGGTATTTAATATAAAGTTCTACACCATTAATCCGTATTGGTACATTGTAATGTTCCATAGTTCAGATCCTCAGCGCTTCACCTGTAACACGGAAAATAGTTATTTAAATGTGCAGATGTATCGTTGAAGCATAGACAATAACAATGTGTCAGATATAACTTGAACAGCCTGTATAAGCAGAGTGATTGGTGAGAAATGTTAGCGTGGTTGGGGGAGACAATATATTCTAGCTCGTCAAGTCATATCATGTTGTTTCTTGGTCAGGTGACATCATGTCGTTGGTCGGGTCCCATCATGCTGTATGTAAAAACGATAAAAACAGGGAGAGGACAGCGGGGGAGGCAGGCAGGGGGAGCGTAACAGGGGAGGCAGCAGGGAGAGTAACAGGAGGCAGCAGGAAGGGTAACAGGAGGAAGCAGGGAAGAGTAGCAGAGGAGGCAGCAGGGAGAGTAGCAGTGGAGGCAGAGGAGGCAGCAGGGAGAGTAACAGGAGGCAGAGAGAAAGCAGAGAGAGGCAACAGGGGAGGGCAGCAGGGGAGAAAGCAGAGGAGGTAGCAGGGAGCGTAACAGGAGGCAGCAGGGGAGTAACAGGAGGCAGCAGGGAAGAGTAGCAGAGGAGGCAGCAGGGGAGAGCAACAGTGGAGGCAGGGGAGAGTAGCAGAGGAGGTAGCAGGGGAGCGTAACAGTGGGAGGCAGGGGAGAGTAACAGTGGAGGCAGCAGGAGAGTAGCAGTGGAGGCAGCAGGAGAGTAGCAGGAGGCAGCAGGGGAGCGTAACAGAGGAGGCAGCAGGGAGAGTAACAGGGAGGCAGGGAGTGGAGGCAGCAGGGAGAGTAACAGGAGGCAGCAGGAGAGTAACAGGAGGCAGCAGGGAGCGTAACAGTGGAGGCAGCAGGGAGTAACAGGGGAGGCAGCAGGGGAGAGTAACAGTGGAGGCAGCAGGGGAGAGTAACAGTGGAGGCAGCAGGGAAGAGAAACAGGGGTGGTCAGAAAATATGACAGTACAAGTAACCTTCCAGGACGCCAGAAGAAGATAGGTTAGGTTAGGTTAGGTTAGGTTGAGGTTAGGTTAGGTTAGTTAGGGTCTGTACTGGTGTGAAGATCTCGGATATGACTGTGGGGTCACATAAATATTTCTGTTGTCAGCTTATATCACTTGAGGATTAAACACCTTAACTCTTACCTAACCTAACCTAACCTAAATATCCAACCTAACCTACCATAGGATTAAGTAACAAAACCTAATTTAGCCTTACCTGTATAGTCAACTAACCTAACGTAGCCTAACCTTACCTAACCTAACTAACCAACCCACAAAAATATAACTTAACTTTGGGTTTGATTAGGAAAGGTTGAGTTAACGATAGGTTAGGCTAGATTAAGTTTACCGCTAAATTATGTTAATTAGTGTGAGGACGATTAATCTTCAGGTGATCCCTAAAACTTTAAAGTAAGCTTATTAAACCATACAGAAGCTTAATGATCTCAGTAGCAGGAGTTGTGAGGAGGTGTTACGAGACGGTCACAGCTACACACTACAGGAGCTTGACCTCTCTTTTTGTTTCATTCTCATCACCTCTCTTATAGTTTACACCTCCCTCCACCCTCTACTTCCTCTCCCCTCATCCCCTCCACCCCCACTTCCACCTCTCACACCTTCCCTCCACCTCATGTGTAAACCCTCACCCCTACCCCCCCCTCACACTTCACCCTCCCTGACACCCACACCTCTTTCCACCACCTCATTCTTCCCTCCTCCCTCCACCTCCATCACCCCCTTCCTCTGCTGCGCCATAAAGCCATCCGTCCCAGGTGTTCTTTAAGGAGCAGAGCCCCACGGTGACCTGACCAGGGAAGGGGGGAGCGACGCCATTAAAACTTTACACGACTGGCGCCATCTCACCTCCTCCCCTCCTCCCATGGCAGCAACAATATTTTCACGACCCTTTGCTCAGTCGAAAAAGTTTGTCATCTCTTCCTCTACACAGGTCTAGGCGCTGCTACCTGGCCAAGAGGTGGAAGGTAGTGAGAGAGGGAGGGAGGGAGAAGGGAAGGGAGTGAGAAAGGGAGGGAAGTAGGGAGGGAGGAAAGAATTGAAGGAGAGTGAAATCAGGTATGAAATGTAGGAGGGAAAGGTCGTGGGTGAAGGAGTGAAGGAAGTTATAGGAGAGTGAGTGGTAGGAGTTAGGGAGGAGGGAAGGAGGGGAAGTATGTAGGGCTAACAGTGAGGGAAGAATAGGATGGGGGAGGGAGGGCTAAGAATGGGGAATGAGGGAGAGAATGAGCCAGGAATGAGGGAGTGAAGGAGGGAGGAAGGAAGGAAGACATCGGAATGAGGGAGTGAAAGAGGGATGAAGGAAGTAGGACTCTGAATGAGGAGCTAATGTAGGAGGGAGGAGGGTTAGAACGAAGGAATAAAGGAAGGAAGGAGAGCAAAGAATAAGAGAGTGAAGTAGGAAAGGAGAGCCAGGAGTGAGGGAGGGATATAAAAGATAAACAGGAGAGAGAGAGAGAGAGAGAGAGAGAGAGAGAGAGAGAGAGAGAGAGAGAGAGGGGGGAAGTAGAAAAAGAAGCAGGAATAAGCAGAAAGGAGAAGAAGAAATGTGGAACCAGAGATTGGAAAAAGAAGGGAAACAAAGAGAATTGCCCAAAACAATAAAGAATGAAGGTAAGAACATAAGAAGTGAAGAGAACGGGTGACAAGGTGGGAGGGACTACAGCAAGGGAGAGACTACAGTAAGGGAGACACTACAGCAAGGAGAACTACAGCAAGGAGAGAGACTACAGTAAGGGAGACACTACAGCAAGGGAGAGACTACAGTAAGGAGACACTACAGTAAGGGGAGACACTACAGCAAGGAGAGACTACAGCAAGGAGAGACTACAGCAAGGAGAGACTACAGTCAAGGGAGACACTACAGGGGAGACACTACAGCAAGGAGAGACTACAGGGGAGACACTACAGGGGGAGACACTACAGTAAGGGAGACACTGCAAGGGGAGAGACTACAGCAAGGGAGACACTACAGCAAGGAGACACTACAGTAAGGGAGAGACTACAGCAAGGGAGACACTACAGCAAGGGAGAGACTACAGTAAGGGAGAGACACTACACAGGGGAGACCACAGTAAGGGAGAGACACTACAGTAAGGGAGACACTACAGCAAGGGAGACACTACAGTAAGGAGACACTACAGCAAGGGGAGAGACTACAGTAAGGGAGACACAACAGCAAGGGAGAGACTCAGTAGAGACACTACAGCAAGGGGAGAGACTACAGTAAGGGAGACACTACAGCAAGGGAGAGACTACAGTAAGGGAGACACTACAGCAAGGAGAGACTACAGTAAGGGAGACACCATGGCAGAAAGACACTACAGTAAGGAGACACTACAGCAAGGAGACACTGCAAGGGAGAGACTACAGTAAGGGAGACACTACAGTAAGGGGGACACTACAGTAAGGGAGACACTACAGCAAGGGAGAGACTACAGTAAGGGAGACACTACAGCAAGGGAGAGACTACAGTAAGGAGACACTACAGCAAGGAGAGACTACAGTAAGGAGACACTACAAGGAGAGACTACAGTAAGGAGACACTACAGCAAGGAGAGACTACAGTAAGGAGACACTACAGCAAGGAGAGACTACAGTAAGGGAGACACTACAGCAAGGGAGAGAGAGTTACAGTAAGGAGACAACACAGCAAGGGAGAGACTACAGTAAGGGAGACACTACAGCAAGGAAGAGACTACAGTAAGGGAGACACTACAGTAAGGGAGAGACTACAGTAAGGGAGACACTACAGTAAGGAGACACTACAGTAAGGGGGACACTACAAGGGGACACTACAGTGGGGGGACACTACAGCAAGGAGAGACTACAGTAAGGGAGGAGACACTACAGTAAGGGAGAGACTACAGCAAGGAAGACTACAGTAAGGGAGACACTACAGTAAGGAGACACAGCAAGGGGGACACTACAGTAGGGGACTATGTAAGGAGACACTACAGTAAGGAGACACTACAGTAAGGGGAGACACTACAGTAAGGAAGAGACTACAGTAAGGGAGACACTACAGTAAGGGGAGACACTACAGTAAGGAGACACTACAGTAAGGAGACACTACAGTAAGGGGACACTACAGTAAGGGGACACTACAGTGAGGAGACACTACAGTAAGGGGACACTACAGTAAGGGGAGACACTACAGTAAGGAGACACTACAGTAAGGAGACACTACAGTAAGGGGACACTACAGTAGGGAGACACTACAGTAAGGGGGGACACTACAGTAAGGGGAGCACTACAGTAAGGGAGACACTACAGTAAGGAGACACTACAGTAAGGGAGACACTACAGTAAGGGGAGCACTACAGTAAGGGAGGCCGATGAGGAGACACTACAGTAAGGGAGACACTACAGTAGGGAGACACTACAGTAAGGACACTACAGTAAGGGAGACACACAGTAAGGAGACACACATGGGGGACACTACAGTAAGGAGACACTACAGTAAGGGGACACTAAGGAGAGACACTACAGTAAGGACACTACAGTAGGGAGACACTACAGTAAGGGAGACACTACAGTAAGGGAGACACTACAGTAAGGGAGACACTACAGTAAGGGAGACTACAGTAAGGGAGACACTACAGTAAGGGGGCACTACAGTAAGGGGAGACACTACAGTAAGGGAGACACTACAGTAAGGAGGGACACTACAGTAAGGGAGACACTACAGTAAGGGAGACACTACAGTAAGGAGACACTACAGTAGGGGGCACAGTAAGGGGAGACCTACAGCAAGGAGACACTACAGTAAGGAGACACTGAAGGGAGACACAGTAGGGAGACACTACAGTAAGGGAGACACTACAGTAAGGAGACACTACAGTAAGGGGACACTACAGTAAGGGGAACACTACAGTGGGGAGACACTACAGTAAGGGAGACACTACAGTAAGGGGACACTACAGTAAGGGAGACACTACAGTAAGGGGACACTACAGTAAGGACACTACAGTAAGGAGACACCTACAGTAAGGGGAGACACTACAGTAGGAACACTACAGTAAGGGGAGACACTACAGTAAGGGGACCTATGAGGAGACACTACAGTAAGGGACACTGATGGGGAGACACTAAGTAAGGAGACACTACAGTAAGGGGACACACTACAGTAAGGAGACACTACAGTAAGGAGACACTAGTAAGGGGAGACACTACAGTAAGGAGACACTACAGTAAGGGGACACTACAGTAAGGGAACACTACAGTAAGGGAACACTACAGTAGAACACTACAGTAAGGGAGCACTACAGTAAGGGAGACACTACAGTAAGGGGACTACATGGGGAACCTAGTAAGGGGACACTACAGTAAGGGAGACACTACAGTAAGGAGACACTACAGTAAGGGGACACTACAGTAAGGGAGAGACTACAGTAAGGGAGACACTACAGTGGGGACACACAGTAGGGAGACACTACAGTAAGGGGAGACACTACAGTAAGGGAGACACTACAGTAAGGGGACACTACAGTAAGGAGACACTACAGTAAGGAACACAGTAAGGGGAACACTACAGTAAGGGGGACACTACAGTAAGGGAGACACTACAGTAAGGGAGACACTACAGTAAGGGAGAGACTACAGTAAGGAGACACTACAGTAAGGGAGACACTACAGTAAGGGAGATACTACAGTAAGGGAGACACTACAGTAAGGGAGACACTACAGTAAGGGAGACACTACAGTAAGGGAGACACTACAGTAAGGGAGACACTACAGTAAGGGGGACACTACAGTAAGAGAGACACTACAGTAAGGGAGACACTACAGTAAGGGAGACACTACAGTAAGGGAGACACTACAGTAAGGGGGACACTACAGTAAGGGAGACACTACAGTAAGGGATATATCACTGTAAAAGCTGACCCTCTGAGGACGATGGTTCAACCCTTTGTCAGGATAGTATTTCAGCGGCTAGTCAGTGTAATAATATCGCAATACTCACTTTATGTCATATTTCACTTCATCTGGCTATTGTTTATCACACTTTACGTAACACTTGAATAATCATTTTATGTAACATTTCAATAATCACTTTACGAAACATTTCACTATTAGCTTTACGTAACACTCCAATACTCACTTTACATAGCTTTCGATGCTCTCTCAACGTAACACTTCAATACTCTCACTACGTAACACTTCAATATTCTAACACTACGTAACACTTCAATAATCATTTTACGTAACCTTTCAATAATCACTTTACGTAACACTTCAATACTCACACTACGTAACTCTTTGACACTCTCTTCACGTAACACTTCAATACTTACCTTACATAATTATAATTTCTCTCACTGTACGTAACATATCAGTCCTCCTTGTACCACCCAGTAGAGTTGTCAATTTTCCTTTCTCGTGTTGTCCTGGAGCCCACAGCAGTCAGATTTATTTATCGTGGCCATGAAAGAGTCGTGCAACGGGTGTACGACCGATTGGAGAGAATTAATTGTGTCGAAAATCCCGCCATTACGCCGAGTGAAAGTCGTATAATTCGTAGTTAGAGAGAGATTTAAAACGCGAAATTCCTTCTTTGATATGTTATTCGATTTCGGGGAATTGGCCCGTATAAAGTCACTCCGGGACTGCCAGTGGCTCGCCGATAATGACTTTTTTGATCGACGAATTTTGTTAGGGTTTCTGGGATGTTCAATGAGTTTTATCTAGTTCCTATAGTGTTCAACGAGATTTATGAGTATCCTAGAGTGTTCAGTGGGGTGTTTTGGTTCTTGTGGTGTTTAGAGAGATATCTGAGGTTATTGGAGTGTTCATTGAGGTTCCTTGGATGATGTTTTTATAGGTTCTTGTGGTGTTGGACAGAGTTCTTTGGGTTCTTGTGATGTTCAACGAGATTTCTGAGGTTCCTAGGGCGTTTAGCGATCGATACTTCCTTTAGTATTTAACGAAGATCCCGGGCTGTTCAACGAGGCTGCACTGGTCTCACCAAAGGGGAGAGAAGACGTGATCAAAGGAACTTGCTATTGTTCACATTTTCTTTTTCATGGTGTTGTGGTGGTACACGTCAGGGGGAAGGACACACACACACACACACACACACACACACACACACACACACACACACACACACACACACACACACTACTACTACTACTAACGAAAGAAATTTGGGGGAAAATGTCGTCTGGGATTACGAGATGTTTGGATTCAATGAAGGGATTTTTTACTGAGTTTTACGAGGATTCGGGTTAACATGGAATTTTCCTGGAGATTTACTGCAATACTCTTTATTTTGGAGGATTTGTTGACGCGATTTCATAGGTTTTGGGTAAATATGGGAATTTCTATTGATATTTACGAAGATTTAGGTTAATATAAAGGATTATTTTAATACGGTTTCCTGAACTTGGATTAATAAGGTGTATTTATATTGAGACTTACGAGGATTTGGGATTATTAAGGGATTTTTCATTAAGTTTTCTCCGATTCTGGTTAATTTAGGTGGATTTCTTATCAATTGTTACATATGATTATAGATATACGACGGCTTAGTGCATATAATACTCTCTCCTGATCACACACACAATTACTGTACTGAGCGAGGCGCCTCGAGTCGACCCATTTGAGGAGTGGAGGGGGGGGGGCGATAGACAGGTGAAATGATCTAACGAGCTAATTCTATACTGCTTTTCAATATATCTCTTTAACGAGAAACATTACGATGGTTATTAATCTATCAATGATATTATTTTCCAAGATGGTAGTCCGTTTTCTAGAGACCTCATATACACCACTTTCAGGTTTTCTAAAAGTCTTCACGTTATGACAGCCTTCGTGGCCTTCAGAGCCGAACGAAACTGTTGTGGGTGAAAGAGGTTTTTATAGCTCCTTGCTGGTCTTATGGTCAGGTTCAAGAGGGTGTTTGAAATTTGAGGAGTCGGTGTGTGTAACAGGGTGAACGAGAGGTTAACGAAGGCGTACATGTGGTGGTTTGTATTCTAGCCTCTACGTCGTTCTTTAGGTGTTGTTTATATTTGCTCCAATTGTTTAGTTGTGTTGAAATGACCAGCGGTGACGGTAGTTATGATAATGATGGTTAAAATGAGATGATAATTAAATTGATGATAGTAAGAATATTGCTAGTGGCGGGAATAATAATAATAATAATAATAATAATAATAATAATAATAATAATAATAATAATAATAATAATAATAATAATAATAATAATAATAATAATAATAATACGAAAAAGAAAAAAGAAATCATACAAAACTCAAGAAAAAGAATAATGTACACAAAATACACGATAGAAAAGTAAATATATACACAACAGACGAGAAAATAACCAAACACGTATTGTTGGTCACTTTTATACCACTTACTTACACTTAGCTTGGGGGATATGTGTCATACCACGCTATACTTACCTCACTTGCACTTTACCTGAGGAAGGGGAGGGAGAGTGCAAGTGTATCACAACGGTATAGTCAAGACCGTCATCAAGCCATGATTAATACACGTGTTGTATATACATTCAAGCATAAATGCAGTCATTCATGTATGAATATCAACAGGAGTATACATACACGATTATATACAGGTACACTCACATATATATAATCTGTGGTAATACACACACAAGCATATATACTTTTACACACACACACACACACACACACACACACATATACACACACACACACACACACACACACACACACACACACACACACACACACATACACAGTACACACACGTGCCTTTATAACAGGGAGAGGACAGGGAGTCCATTAGTGGATTCACTCAGGTGTGCTCTGAGGATCTGTAAGGTTCGATGTGGTGTGTTTAGAATCATGATACACACACACACACACACACACACACACACACACACACACACACACACACACACACACACACACAAACACACACACACACACACACACACACACACACACACACACACACACACACACACACACACACACACACACACACACACACACACAAACACACACACACACACACACACACACACACACACACACACACACACACACACACACACACACACACACACACACACACACACACGTGGCCACTACACTCATTTTTTTTTACTATTTACTAGTTGTTTCAATTTCCTATTGGGTCTATTTTTCTTCTCTTCTATTTATTATTATTACTGTTATTTTTTCATAAACTAGAACGTTAATTCATACCTAAACTTAACACGAATTTCTAACTGTGTTTAAGACCAATTAAAAAAACTGGGATCTCATTAGTGGTATTTACTTGTTCATACACAAAAATAAATCATAATTTCTGTTACTCTAAATTCATAAGATAAACAGTATCAAATTAGATCATTTACTCTTATTCAGACGATACGTAAATTTATTTAAACTCTTAAGATTTTTTCAGACAGGATGCAGTCATTGAGAGAAATTATTTTTTAAACTATAATATATTTCAATCTCTTCTCTAAAGTTGCTTAGACGTTGTTACGAGATCCTAACCTCTGTTCTAATCGTATTCCGGCAGTAAGTCATAAATTTAGTATCATCTATCATTATTAGACAAAGGTATTCTGAACTCTTTAATTCTATTCGGATCCTTTTTTTTCCAGACACCACCATGACCAACTTCGTTATATAAGAGGGTAATTCCCTTTGTTTCCACTCAGCCAAATTACAGCCACGAAACACTAATAAAGACGCATTCGTTGGCACCCACGACGAGGTACCCCAAATCACCTCATTTCGTAGCACACATTGTCGTGGAATTTATGAAGACTGGGAGTGTATAATGACTGGTTGTGGAGAGTTTTACACAGTGGGTGATGGATGGTTAACACTTCCCCTGCGGTTAAAGTGACTACTACACTACACTACAGCCCGTCAACCAGTCACTCAAGTCGTACTATTTACTCCAATGGCATGATGGTTCGGTCCCATTAACGTTAAACTAGACTGTAGAGTGAGTAAATGACAACCTCGTTCACGACCATTAACTTGAAATGGGTGAGTTTAATGGCACGTTCGTTCACATTCTATACTGGTTCACATCCACCAAATTGCACCAGGTGAAAAATACTGGTTTATATCCACTAAGTGTCACCGTTTGTGGACCATTACTGCAATTTTTTTAGCACGCATCAGGGTGTACTGGTCGTGAATGATACACTCGGTCAGCTAGTATCAAGATATAGTTCACACCTATCTAATTGTTATGGATGGACCAGCAGTACCACCTTGTTCGCATTGACCATAACACAGTGGTTCACATCCGCTACACACATAATCATAGTTGTACTGGCAGCTCTTTCAGCCTAATGTTTATTTACCTAAAACGGGTGACACTCTCTTTCTCCCTTGCATCAGTATTTGGGTAAATGAGCTTACTTCTCAGCGTCTACTAGAGTTTACGAAGGTAATTTATGGAGATATGACGCATATTCAGAGGACATACCCCTGTTGGGCACCTAACACACACACACACACACATGTCGTAACCTAGCAACAGTAGGGCAGCGTTTTCCGTGTTGTGGTGCTAAGTCACAATACTGGACTTAATTGTCACGGTGAAGTGTGGTGTGTGGTAATATCTCAGCATTTGAAGATGTTTAGTATGTTGGAAGCTGACGGCACTGGGGGTGTATATTGTGTCGTGGTTTATAGTCACAACACTAAACTTCATAACACTGGAGGGAATATATTGTGTTGTGAGCTAAAGACACAACACTGGGGAATGTGTTGCGAGCTTAAGACACAACACTATTGTGGGTTAGGTTAGGTTAGGTTAGGTTAGGAGTTTTGACCGTATAAGCTCACATCATTGGTGAAAACTTCGCTATGATCCAATCCCGCACTACTGAAGTTGGAAACAATATTTAGTACAATCCCAGAGCCAAAGATGAGTTTCTCCCTCATCAATTACACCCAACAGAGCCCTAGATCCCGAGTATATATCATTATCTTGCCGTGGTGTTGTGTCAGGATTCAATAAACGCTGTACAGTACACGTAAGCTGGCCTGGTGGTGGAATGTTGCAGAATAAACACGACACTTGAACTGACGAGAACGATCAATTATTGGATTGGAGTGAACAAAAGGTCAGCAAGGTGTGGGTTAGGGGCTAGTAAGGGATGTGATAAGGGCAAGTAAGGTGTGTATTAAGGGCAAGAAATGTATGTGTTAAGGGCAAGCAACGTGTGGGTTAAAGGCAAGCAAAGTGAGAGTTAGGGGCAAGGAAGGTGTGTGTTAGGATATAAATTATTCCTGTGTAATTTTGCGTTAGTCTCTGGTTATCATAAGAGGTGATACATATTGATCGTTTACTCTGGGTTATTCATCTCTGACACACACACACACACACACACACCAAGGCCAACGTAACGTAACATAACGTAACGTAACGTAACCTCACCTAACCTAACCTACCCACTCACACATTGGTCAAGATTCTGTAAATATTTTAATATTCTGTTATCCCGTAATGAGTTCCACCTTTAAAATGTTTTGCAGCTATCTGGTCAAGTGCTCGTCAGAAGAGGCTAATGGTTGTTTTGATGTCGTAAGCCAACATGATCCTCCTCGTTCAGGCAGTGGTTCATGCATACAAATAACTAGGCCAAATGTCTTTACCTGGAGACCAAAATCACCTTCCACTTCCAGTTCACCAACATTACCAGCTACCAGACCACCACCCCTACCACCAGCTACCAGACTACCACCATACACGACCTGTTGCTGTGTGTGTGTGTGTGTGTGTGTGTGTGTGTGTGTCCTCATTCCCCAACTTACCTTCGCTGCCCTATACTTTGTCTCACCTATTCTACCCATCCCTAATCTGCCTCACCTCCCCTTCCCTTAATCTGACTTACAAGACCTTGCCCCACCTACAACATTTTACCTGCACCAGATTAGATGATATAGTTAGTTAAATCAAATTAATTGCCTTAGATATAACCTGTAGGTAGAATCACTAAGACTAACTACCAACCAGACTTAATAAACTCATTAAAACGTAATTAGTCTGGGAGCAATTTTATTACACCTGTATTTCTTCTCTTTCATAACAATATCAAAACCTCTTCCTTTAAATTTACCAAAATATCTAAAATGTTAAATTTGTTTCGCTTCATAACATCAACATCAAAACATTAATTAATTGTGTCTCGTTTCATAACATCAACATCAAAACATTAATTAATTGTGTCTCATTTCATAACATCAACATCAAAACATTAATTAATTGTGTCTCGTTTAATAACATCAACACCAAAACCATCACTTAATAATCAACATCAACATCTTCCTTGATACTCTAAAGAAAAAAATCAGACGGCGCTAATAAAAAAAAGATCTAGAACGTATAAATCCCAGCAAATATAATTAAAAACAATATCAAGGCGTTATTGCTCTCTGGAGATTATCTTTAAAGCTGAGAGGAAAATATTCTGGTTAGAGGTTTAGCTCCGTGAAGCCCTGAAGGTAGCGGAAGCGGTGTAACAGTGTTTAAGAGATGATGAAAATCCATCACTTCTGCGTTGTTTACAAATGGTGACGCGAGTCGCTTTTGTTTACAGTCGTGACCTCAAGTGAAAGAAATACTCCGGGTTGCGTCATCAACCCTCTGGCGGGATAAATGGCAACAGGGAATTTGTTTTTACGTTGGCAAGATCGTTAAGGTTTATTTTTTAAGTAATTTTCTAAAGAGGTAAGTGGTGTTTTTACTTGCCTAAAGTGAGTTTAAAGGTAGATAAGGGCTTCTGTTCTTATTTAAAGGGAATTTTCGGGTTGGGTAAGAGAATTTACAATCCAAAGGTGGATTTTTAGGTGGGTGCGAGGTTTTGTACTTATCTAAAAGGGGGCTTTAGGTTACGAAGAAAACTTTATACTTAATAATCCTGGGGAAACCTCCAGTAGGAAATGAAATCCATGTATTATCACGGCGGTCACGACAGTACCTCCTCCATACACTTCCTGCCAAGCCCGGAGCCAAGATGGATCACATGAAGATTAGACACCCAAGCTTTTTTTTTTACTTAATGATTAAGCAACTTCATGCTAACCTAACCTTTCCTCACCTAACCTAAGTCTCAGAAAACATAAAAGTGTTTAATCATAAGGTGAAATAATCTGGGGTGCCCAAACTTCATGTGATAAACCAAGATTTCGCTAGCGGCTTCATCGATCACAGAACACGGGTCAGCGTCGTTGTGTGTAAAAACAGTCACGGCTGCAGCTCTTAACACTTTCTAGGTGTGATATTCTTGTATCATATAATCTCAATTATTTTCCATTGATTTGGTCATAAGTTACAGGAAACTTGCCTTAAGGGTTGCCGGAATAGTACTCTAACACCCGCACTTAGCTTTGTTATAAGGAATATATATATATATATATATATATATATATATATATATATATATATATATATATATATATATATATATATATATTACACGACTTGATATTTAGAGTGATGGTAATAGAAACAACTGGTTGAGTTAGAACACTAACTACAGTGTTTCTACAATATATATCTTGTCAGGAATGATTTAATTCATACATGCTCATGGTTTAGTGCAAATGATCAGACATAAAACACTTGTAGACCGTGTAGTTGTGGTCCGTAGACACAAGATATATGTGCCGGACACTGAAGTAAAAACTGTGT
This sequence comes from Homarus americanus, assembly GCF_018991925.1. Lineage (NCBI taxonomy): Eukaryota > Metazoa > Arthropoda > Malacostraca > Decapoda > Nephropidae > Homarus > Homarus americanus. The sequence continues at coordinate 19,093,729 of NW_024716703.1, read as the reverse complement.
TGATAGGAGCGGTCACACCATAGGGGGTGAAGGCCTGCGTGACGCCCTACAGCAGTAAGTACAACAGTATCTTGGAGGAGGAAAATATTATAAAAGTGTTGAGACGTGGAGGACTGGTGGTGACTGGTGGTGTGAGTGTTGAGACATGGAGGACTGGTGGTGACTGTTGAGACGTGGAGGAGGGTGGTGACTGGGCGTGAGGTTGAGACATGGAGGACTGGTGGTGACTGGTGGGGAAGGAGGACTGGTGGGACTTGAGTGTGGAGGAGTGGTGGTGACTGGTGGCGTGGTGGAGACATGGAGGACTGGTGGTGACTGTTGAGACGTGGAGGAGTGGTGGTGACTGGTGGCGTGAGTGTTGAGACATGGAGGACTGGTGGTGAGTGTTGAGACGTGGAGGAGTGGTGGTGACTGGTGGCGTGAGTGTTGAGACATGGAGGACTGGTGGTGACTGTTGAGACGTGGAGGACTGGTGGTGACTGGTGGTGACACACATTTCCCAAAACAGTATCACACCACCTTTAAGCCCCCTGAAATAACCCCGTAACTAATGAAAAGTAGAGGAGTTAATGAGACGTGAGACAGACTTAGGGGTCATTAATGTGGGTGGTGCAGACGGAGTGCTGGGACTGAAGAAGAGGAGGGAGGGAGGAAGGTAGAAGGAGAAGGAACCTGGGGAATAAAGACGTTTAAAGCGTTCTTAAGATACAAGCACCTGGTGTCTTAAGGGATGATCTGAGTGTTAGAAGTTTGTGAGGATCATCAGACGCAACAGAATAACAGACATGAACCGGCAAAGGAGTAATAAAAAAATATAGATCTTTGTCAGGAACAGTTTGCGGCGGTGGAGAGAACGTACTAGGTGAATGGTTTCTTTTTAGAGTATAACCGACCTCACCACTCAACGTAAACATAGATATTTCTCATAATAAAATCTGAGAAGTAAACATACTCACTAAACTAACCTGAAATACAATAAGATGATTTTAACATTTAATCAGAAAATACCTTACATACATACATACATACATACATACATACATACATACATACATACATACATAGGTTACGATAGAGAGGATGGGGGGCAAAAAGAAATATAAGAATATATTATAGGACAAGGCAGAAAAGAAAACATATATTAATGATACTAAAACAAGTGAAAATCATAACATAAGCTTTAATAATATTCCTGGTGTAGATCTAATGAGCGAGGTGTTGAAAGAGAGGTGAAATGAACGAGAGGAGGTGAGAGGGGAGAGGAAAAACAGAGAGGAGGAGAGAGGGGAACGAGAGGAAGCGAGAGAAAACGAGAGGAGAGGAGAGAGGACACACACACACACACACACACACACACACACACACACACACACACACACAACATATGTTACGGAAAGTGAGAGAAATGATTACATAGTCTGGCTGTAAATTCATATATAAACAAAGATATTAATAAGAGATTTACACAAAGGGGGTAGAAGTTAATAACCAGGAGCAAGATGAAGGGTTGGGTTAGGGTGTAACTACGGGGATTAGAAGGACTGAGAGGCAGCAGTGGTGAGGGATGGAGGAGCAGTGGGGGGCGGGGCGTGTGACTGTCCTTCAAGAGATAGGAGTGATGGCTGTATGGTGGGGGGTGGTTCTCCGTAACGTGGACGAAACCCTTCCAAGAGAAATAGTGCCTGTAGACGCGTGTGAGAGAGGGAGGAGGTGTGTGAAGGGGTGAGGAGGGGGAGTGAAAGGGGGGTGAAAGAGGAGCGATGAAGGAACAGGTAAAGGAGGAGGAGGGAGTGAGGAAGGGATGAGGGAGGAATGAGATTGGAGGGAGTGAGGGAGTAAAGAAGGGATGAGGGAGGAGGAAAGGATGGGTGAAGGAGGGGTGAAGGAGGAAGGAGGGAGTGAAGGAGGGGGCAAATGTCCAGACAGGAAGGGGAGTATGCATCAAGGGATTTACGTGCCGGGATACAAAGGCTCAATGTATATACCAGGAGGAATACCCTGTCCTCGGGGGTGAAGCAGGGAAATTGTGTGAGCTGAATACATGTAAGTTTTAGATCAATGTTCATCAATACATAATGGAACAGTTCTCTACGTAGGCGTGTGTGTATATATAGGTAACTCCCAATAGTAAAGAAATATCGTGATTTATACTTGGAGATTATGTGTTTCGCAGGCAGGGGCCCGACAAAGTTCCCGAGGACAAAGCCCCAGGACAAAAGCCCCTAGGACAAAAGTCTAGGACAAAAGTTCCTGAGGACAAAGCCCTGGGACAAAGCCCTAGGACAAAAAGCCCCTAGGACAAAAGTTCCCTAGGACAAAGTTCGAGGACAAAGCCCCCTAGGACAAAAGCCCCTAGGACAAAAGCCCCTAGGACAAAAAGTTCCCTAGGACAAAAGCCCCCTAGGACAAAAGCCCCTAGGACAAAAGCCCCTAGGACAAAAGCCCCTAGGGACAAAAGCCCCTAGGACAAAAGTTCCCGAGGACAAAAGTTCCGAGGACAAAGCCCCTAGGACAAAAGCCCCTTAGGACAAAAGCCCCTGGACAAAGCCCTGGGACAAAAGCCCCTAGGACAAAGCCCCTAGGACAAAGCCCTAGGACAAAAAGCCCCTAGGACAAAGCCCTAGGACAAACGCCCCTCAGGCAGGCAGGCAGGCAAGCAGGCAGGCAAGCAGGGAGGAAGGAAGGAAGGAAGGAAGGCAGGCAGGCAGGCAGGCAGGGCAGGCAGGCAGGGCAGGCAGGCAGGCAGGCAGGCAGGGCAGGCGAGGGCAGGCAGGGGAGGGGAGGGAGGGGAGGGAGGAGGGGAGGGAGGGGGAGGGAGGAGGGGAGGGAGGGAGGGGAGGGAGGGGAGGCAAGGAGACAGGCAGGCAGGCAGGCAAGGAGGAGGCAGGCAGGCAGGCAGGCAGGCAAGCAGGCAGGCAGGGGAGGGAGGGAGGCAGGAGGGGAGGGAGGCAGGGAGGGAGGGGGAGGAGGGAGGCAGGGAGGCAGGCAGGCAAGGAGGCAGGGAGGAGGGAGGCAGGAGGGGAGGGAGGAGGGAGGAGGCAGGGAGGCAGGCAGGCAGGCAGGCAGGCAGGCAGGCAGGCAGGCAGGCAGGCAGGGAGGCAGGGAGGCAGGCAGGCAAGGAGGCAGGAAGGGAGGGAGGAGGGAAGGAGGGAGGCAGGCAGGCAGGGAGGCAGGCAGGCAGGCAGGCAGGCAGGGAGGGAGGAGGGCAGGCAGGAGGAGGTCTTGGATATGGTGTCGTGCCGTGCGTCGTCAACTTACTGCCGTAAAAACACGCGCTGACGTTGTCGTAAACATGCTGGCGTAGTCTTGAGTAATCGTGTCTGCTGGAGTCCCTGATGACACGGCTGGTAGAAATACGCGGCCGTACCTCAGCAGCTAGGCTAAGTGATGGTCCTCCGCTCAGGAAATTAATTCTAATAATAATGTTCCATCAACCCGACCGAGACTGTGTGTGTTCCGAGGTGTATGCTGGGGAAGACTCGATACAAGTCCACCGTGAATTTTTAATTGGACTATATCATGAAGTTCTCCGGATGCAGGTCGGTGCTTAGAGTAGTGCCCGCGAGCCTTCAGGACCCGGAGTTAAAGTATTGTATTCTTGGTACAGACTTAAGGAGACTCCTTAGTAATTATTCGTACTCTAAAATTTGTGTAGACCTTCAGTAACCTTTTAGAACCTTTCTCTTATACGACTCGAGGGGCAGCGAGTAAAATTATTCCACTATTAAACAAAGAGTAATTAAATCATTGATTGAAATACCTTTATCTTGTTAGTGTTTATTAAAGATATCCTGTTATGAATATGATATTGATGATGAGGTACTTACGGATGATAGATAAGTTTTAATTAAGTGTGCTCTCTCTCTCTCTCTCTCTCTCTCTCTCTCTCTCTCTCTCTCTCTCTCTCTCTCTCTCTCTCTTTTCTCCAAATAAGTAACAACACTTTTACACCAGCACCGACAAATAGTAGTAATAGTGGCAGGTCCTGAACACGTTCCCTTCATCACCATGCAACTCCCTACACCTCACGAGCCCCCACCCCCAGCCCCCCACCTCCACACACAAGTAATCACCAAGGCGGTCACGTGGTAGTGATTATAACGCACAGTATCCATTTACCTGTCTAATCTCTCTCTTGCAGATTGATACCTTCTGTGTAGGTGTATGCCATGATAGCGGTCGTTAGATGGATTAGGTCGTTAGAAAGGTTAGGTCGTTAGAAAGGTTAGGTCGTTAGAAGGGTTAGTCGTTCGTGTAGGAGATGTTTGTGTGTAATTCTATACCTCAATAACTAACGCGTTTTATCGTGTAGTCTAAGTTAGTTCATTTATCAGCAAAACCTATAAAACATAACGAAAATTATACTTTCCTTTCGCGTGAGGGTGATCAGGCAGAACGTACCTACGATGAGGGTTCAGGTAGGAGGAGTGACTAGGCGAGGAGTAGGTGAGGTAAACGACATGGGAGCCTTGTGAATTACAGGGCAGGTATTATGAGGCCAGGCTGGAATTATATGAGTAGTGAGGCTCGTACTACCACACTTCATCCACGCCAACCACTCGTAAGATTTTATGCTGTGAAGACATGCACGGGTACACAGTGTCTCATGTGTGTGTGTGTGTGTGTGTGTGTGTGTGTGTGTGTGTGTGTGTGTGTGTGTGTGTGTGTTGTGTGTGGAGAATGTAAGAGAGTTTGAGAGTATGTGGGAGGTGATTGATGGGGTAGACGGCGCTTGATATGGGTATTTACGTCGGTGTAGAGTGTGCGACAGAGTGAATGTGGAAGAGTATAGGTGTGTGGGGTGATTCTCTCTCTCCATCAATCTTTTCTCCTCTTCTTCCCTCCTATCTCATCGCCCCCTCCCCACCTTCCAATCTCCCTTCCTTTTAACCTCATCCAAGTTTTCCCTTTTCCTTTTCCGTCCGTCCGTTCGTCCGTCCTTCCTCTTTCTCTCACTTCCTCCTCCCAACCTCCTTCCTCACTCCGCTCCATCCCTTCATCTCGTGATCCTCTCCTCGTCCTCCTCCTCCCCTATCCCTCCTCCTCCTCCCTCCCCCTATCCCTCCTCCTCCTCCTCCTCCCCTATCCCTCCCCCTCCTCCTCCTCCCCCCTCCTCCCCCTCTTCCTCCCCTCTCCCTCCCCTCTCTATCTGTGTCTACGCAGTTGAAATAAATTAAGTTCATCCTTCACGTTATGGACGTTGATAAGACTTATACCAGTGCTCTCAGTTATGGCAACACTGGTACAGCACAGACTGGTAACGTTGGCAACACTAATAGCAACAGACTGGTGTTGGCAACACTGGTACAGCACTAAACTGGGTAACGTTGGCAACACTGGTACAACACAGACTGAGTAACGTTGGCAACACTGGTACAGCACAGACTCGAGTAACGTTGGCAACACTGGTACAGCACAGACTGAGTAACGTTAACACTGGTACAGCACAGACTGGGTAACGTTGGCAACACTGGTACAGCACAAACTGGGTAACGTTGGCAACACTGGTACAGCACAGACTGAGTAACGTTGGCAACACTGGTACAACAGACTGGGTAACGTTGGCAACACTGGTGCAACCTGAACTGAGTAACGTTGGCAACACTGGTACAGCACAGACTGGGTAACGTTGGCAACACTTGTACAGCGCAGACTGGGTAACGTTGACAACACTGGTACAGCACAGACTGGGTAACGTTGGCAACACTGGTACAGCACAGACTGAGTAACGTTGGCAACACTGGTACAACACTGAGGAGGTAGGATTGACAACACTGATACAGCACAGACTGGGTAACGTTGGCAACACTGATACAGCACATCTACAATAAACAACAACATTGTTCTTAACTAGTTAAGGGCTCTTAACTGTGGTAATTCAAAGACCCTAACTACTTGTATCTAAAAAACTATATTGCTCTTAAATTAACTAGTGAGCGGAGTTTAACAGCCCTGATAGTTGAAACATTCAAATATAACACAATCAAGAAAAACCATAAATCATGAAATAAGTCAAACATCAAGAAAAACAAGTAAAAACAAAAGAAAACACAAAAAACAAGATAATAAAACCCAAATTTAACAAAATAAAAACCAGATAATAAAAAAACGCGAATTTAAGAAAAAAAAACAAGAATATAAAAAATGAAAATTCAAGAAAAAACAAGAAAATATAAAAATCAATACGGTAGTCGAGGAAGAGGAAAACAATACGAACAAGAGGAAAATCAAGAAGAAAAAACAAGACCCAATCCACAACAACAAACTCTTTCTTTTTCTCCACCGAACAGAAATAGATTTTATGAATAAATAGATATCTTATATGTAACATTTACAGGGAAAAAACACCCAAAAGCATTATTTCACCTAAAAGATGAAGAAAATAAAACCTACACTACATTTCTCTTCTTGTAATGAAAGATGTAACGTAGAGATGAACTTTTATTAATTTTATGGCTATTTTTTATGCAATAACTTTGTTGGTTTATTTTTAATTAATTGAATTTAATTTTTTTTCACTGATGTCTTTATTAAATAGTTTGGTGTTTTGTTTAGAATATTTTTCTCCAAATTAAGTTAACCTCAACTAACTTTATCAAACCTAACCTAACTGAACTTTGACCTACACTATCAAAACCTAACAACACCTCACTTTAATTAACCTAACTTAAATTAACTTAAATTAACCAAATTAAATATTTCAACGTAAACTAAACTAACCTAACCTGACCTAACCTACCCCTGATTTACTAAAGCAAAACTAACCTAATCTAAGCAACTTTACCTAACCAAGCCTAACAAAAAATCTAACCTAGCCTAACGTAAACTAAACTAGCTTTACCCAATCAACCCAACCCAACCTAGTAACTAGAAGCTAACCAAATTAACCAAAACTAATCTACACTAACTTTACTAACTTAACGTAACACAACCTAAACTAATCCACCCTAATCATACATAACATAATCTACCCTGACCTAACATAACCCAACCTAACCCAATTTAACCAACCTCATTAACAAAACGTAACTTAACCTAACCTAACTTAACCCAAACTAACCGAACATACACAGTGTCAGTATAAGTAATGGCTCTCTCCGCACCTGAGTAAAATTTCATTATATATATATATATATATATATATACAAAAACATGGTCACCTTACTACACGATCCCGACGGTGGAGAAATATCAGCTGTGCGAAATATCAGTACAAAATGTACGAAATATCAGGTGTGAGAAATATCAGCTGTGCGAAATATCAGGTGTGCAAAGTATCAGGTGAGAGAAATATTATGTGTACGAAATATCAGGTGTACGAAATATCAGGTATACGAAATATCAGGTATACAAAATATCAGGTGTACGAAATATCAGGTATACGAAATATCAGGTGTACGAAATATCAGGTGTACGAAATATCAGGTGTACGAAATATCAGGTATCACGAAATATCAGGTAACGGGTATACAAAATATCAGGTAAGAATGCAAGAAAAGTCAATAACATTCGCATACACAATAATCGACACGTCACGGTAAAGTCTCTGGTACGATACTGACGCCTTTGTTGTGTTGGTAAGGCCACACTATACTGCAGGTGTTGGTATCTCCATTATACAGGAAATATTTCATTTTTTGGTTTAGAGGATGTCGTGTCTACTGCCTCTAAGTCGTTGTTGAGGTAGTTACTTATTAATGGGAAATGACAGACAGACAGACAGACAGACAGACAGACAGACAGACAGACAGACAGACGGACAGACAGACACAGAGAAATAAAAAGAAAAGACATAAAGAGACACACAGAGAAAGAAAGAAAAGAGTGACAAAATTAAATAAAGAAAGAGAGAGGTGATTAAGAAGGGAGAAGAGAAAAAGAGAGAAAGAAAGGAAGAATGAAAATAGAAAAAAGAAAAATACACACAGACAGATAAACAGACAAGAGAGAAGACCGATAAATGAGATATAAGATAAAATAACACGGAGAGACAAAGAAACAGTGAGAAGTTCCCCCATGTCTCCTGCTGACTCTAAGACACTGGAGGCGAGAGAGAGAGAGAGAGAGAGAGAGAGAGAGAGAGAGAGAGAGAGAGAGAGAGAGAGAGAGAGAGAGAGAGAGAGAGAGAGAGAGAGAGAGAGAGATAAGACATAATGGCGAACGATTGATCACAAAGAAGACACTCGAGAGATAGCAAGATAGGAAAGAGACAAAGGAATCACGCTAGAGAGATGAAAAGGTATAACAAAGAGACGAGGCAAGGAGATAGAGACACCACGTTGAGATTAATGTTGAGAGAGAGAGAGAGAGAGAGAGACAAATCCTTCTCTCTCTGTCTCTCTTCGGATCTATGGTCACGACTCTGGCTCCGTCTCTCGACCCGACTCGTAAGCTCTCAAAAGTTGGACTTTAAAACAAAAAAATAAAAATAAATAAGATTCACCAAATATATTCTACGAAATTATCCAAGCTTGAGGATTGTCCTTTCAAATATCACGACAATATTTCAGTAAATACCAACTTATCTAACTGTTAAATCTATAAGCACATACACACACACAAAAAGAGTTGTACCATGATTAGATTTAACCTTTTTTTCTAGAGTCAATCACTACTGTGTCATTTGCTGTCCTTGAGTAGTAGATAATTTTCATGTACTGAGTCAATGTTGCTGCTCTGACTTATTCACAACGACTCTTAAATGCCAATAGGAGGAGGATTGGTGTGTTTTTTTTTCATCATGTGCAGATCTCTCTCTCTCTCTCTCTCAGTTTATTTCACCTGATGCGTAAAACAACCAAACGCTAACTTAACCTAACTTTATTAACCTAATCAACCTAACTTTTATTAACCTAACCTGACTCTGTAATTAATTAACCTCACCTAACCCATAATTCCCCACCCAACTAATCTAACTTAACCTTATTTAACCTAACATAACTTAACCTTATTAACCTATCATAAATCTATTTAACCTAATTTAGCTTTATATTGCTCACCTAACCTAACCTAACCTAACCCCAGGTAAAGTTAGTATTAAATCATCAGGTGAAATATACTGGAGGACTAATCTTAATGTGATTCTCTGGTGTGTGTGTGTGTGTGTGTGTGTGTGTGTGTGTGTGTGTGTGTGTGTGTGTGTGTGTTATGAAGACTACTGTTGTGACTGTAACTCTCTGATATAAATACTATATTTATTTCGTTCAGTTTAGTGATTTACATGTCTGTTGGAGAATAAGGAATCTGATTTTGTCACAATTATGAATCTGTTAATACGAAATATCAGGTGTGCGAAATATCAGGTATGCGAAATATCAGGTATACGAAATATCAGGTGTACGAAATATCAGGTACGAAATATCAGGTGTACGAAATATCAGGTATACGAAATATCAGGTGTACGAAATATCAGGTATACGAAATATCAGGTATACGAAATATCAGGTATACGAAATATCAGGTATACGAAATATCAGGTATACAAAATATCAGGTAAGAATGCAAGAAAAGTCAATAACATTCGCATACACAATAATCGACACGTCACGGTAAAGTCTCTGTACGATACTGACGCCTTGTTGTGTATGGTAGGCGGCCACACTATACTGCAGGTGTTGGTATCTCCATTATACAGGAAATATTTCGTTTTTTTGGTTTAAGAGGATGTCGTCTACTGCCTCTAAGTCGTTGTTGAGGTAGTTACTTATTAATGGGAAATGACAGACAGACAGACAGACAGACAGACAGACAGACAGACAGACAGACAGACAGACAATAAAAAGAAAGACATAAAGAGACACACAGAGAAAGAAAGAAAAAGAGTGACAAAAAATTAAATAAAGAAAGAGAGAGGTGATTAAGAAGCAAAGGGAGAAGAGAAAAAGAGAGAAAGAAAGGAAGAATGAAAAATAGAAAAAGAGAAAATACACACAGACAGATAAACAGACAAGAGAGAAAACCGATAAATGAGATATAAGATAAAATAACACGGAGAGACAAAGAAACAGTGAGAAGTTCCCCCATGTCTCCTGCTGACTCTAAGACACTGGAGGCGAGAGAGAGAGAGAGAGAGAGAGATAAGACATAATGGCGAACGATTGATCACAAAGAAGACACTCCTGAGAGATAGCAAGATAGGAAAGAGACAAAGGAATCACGCTAGAGAGATGAAAAGGTATAACAAAGAGACGAGGCAAGGAGATAGAGACACCACGTTGAGACACTAAATGTTGAGAGAGACAGAGACAGAGAGAGAGAGAGAGAGACAAATCTCTCTCTTTCTCTCTCTCTCTCTCTCTCTGTCTCTCTCTCTCTTCTCGGATCTACGGTCACGACTCTGGCTCCGTCTCTCGACCCGACTCGTAAGCCTTCAAAAGTTGGACTTTAAAACAAAAAAAATAAAAAAATAAATAAGATTCACCAAATATATTCTACGAAATTATCCAAGCTTGAGGATTGTCCTTTCAAATATCACGACAATATTTCAGTAAATACCTAAACTTTATCTAACTGTTAAATCTATAAGCACATACACACACACAAAAAGAGTTGTACCATGATTAGATTTAACCTTTTTTTTCTAGAGTCAATCACTACTGTGTCATTTGCTGTCCTTTGAGTAGTAGATAATTTTCATGTACCGAGTCAATGTTGCTGCTCTGACTTATTCACAACGACTCTTAAATGCCAATAGGAGGAGGATTGGTGCGTGTTTTTTTTTGTATCATGTGCAGATCTCTCTCTCTCTCTCTCTCTCTCTCTCTCTCTCCAGTTTATTTCACCTGATGCGTAAACAACCAAACGCTAACTTAACCTAACTTTATTAACCTAATCAACCTAACTTTTATTAACCTAACCTGACTCATAATTAATTAACCTCACCTAACCCATAATTACCCCCACCTAACTAATCTAACTTAACCTTATTTAACCTAACATAACTTAACCTTATTTAACCTATCATAACTTATCTTAACCTAATTTAGCTTTATATTGCCTTACCTAACCTAACCTAACCTAACCCCCAGGTAAAGTTAGGGTATTAAATCATCAGGTGAAATATACTGGAGGGACTAATCTTAATGTGATTCTCCTGTGTGTGTGTGTGTGTGTGTGTGTGTGTGTGTGTGTGTGTGTGTGTGTGTTATGAAGACTACTGTTGTGACTGTAACTCTCTGATATAAATACTATATTTTATTTACGTTCAGTTTAGTGATTTACATGTCTGTTAGGAGAATAAGGAATCTGATTTTGTCACAATTATGAATCTGTTAATACGAAATATCAGGTGTGCGAAATACCAGGTGTGCGAAATATCAGGTGTACGAAATATCAGGTGTTGGAAATATCAGGTGTGCGAAATATCAGGTGTGCGAGATATCAGGTGTGAGAAATATCAGGTGTGCGAAGTATCAGGTGTACGAAATATCAGGTGTTGGAAATATCAGGTGTACGAAATATCTGGTGTACGAAATATCTGGTGTACGAAATATCAGGTGTACGAAATATTAGGTATACGAAATATCTGGTGTACGAAATATCAGGTGTACGATTTGTGGTCAAAATTGGTGAGAGGTTAAAACCACCAACACAATGAAAATTAAGGAAATCTCACTAATCTCGTCCTGTGAGCGAGGATGTATTTATTTGTCTCCCTTTGAAACAACAATGACTGATAGCTTTGTGTATCTCCCGTCAATTTCCGTAAAGAACTTCCTCGTTTTGGACCGTGAAGCTCCCTATCCTCGACTTGCTCAGCTCGTTGGTGAAATAGTTCGCGTCGTTGTCGTTTGGATGCCTTACGTATAACCCCAACAACTGAGATCTTTGAATATGTTTCTTTAGGTCAACTTTTATAAGAGACAAACATTGGAGGATCTTCTTCTTCTTCTCATGAACATTTTCACTGTCATTGTTACATTATCCTGTGACCTGAACACTATGAGAACTGAACAGGGTAAAAAAATACCTTAAAGCTTTTCAGTATCAAGCATTAAAAGACTGATCCTGACTCACCATCCGCCAGACGACCAGCAGACTTATCACTTCTTCCATATGTCACTCACCCGCCCTCAAGCCCTCGCCACAATGGGATTAGACTTTGCTTGTTTAAGTCAATTCGGTGCCTGTGAAGATAATTCCTCAATAACTGTGAAGATGAGACACGAGAACACGACCGTAATTACCGGCTGCCTCTACTGTCTTGACTACGACTGGTGAGTCTAATGAGTGACAGTGGTATGTCTTTCTCCTCCATGTCCAGAGTCCGGGACGTTTAAATAGCACTTTAGACTGACACCTGTGTGTGTGTGTGTGTGTGTGTGTGTGTGTGTGTGTGTGTGTGTAGTAATAATAATAATAAACGGTTTATAAATAGAGTTGCAGCCGGTGGCTGAAAATATACAGAGTTACATTTAATTTAGACATAATGATATAATATGCATTGAATACATTTACAGGGCTGTGCAGTACATAAATCAGGAGTTGTTTATTATTTTAACAATAGATGGGGTGGTGCTGTTCTTATATCTATCGGTGACGGCTCTTATGGGCTGAATTTTGTTGTAGTGGCGGACTGCGCGAGTTGGGTGGGGGGCTGCAGGTGGCAGGAGGTGGCGATGGCGAGGGTGGTGCAGTAGTCCACTGCCAAACCTTTCCAGTGCTTGGCGGTGGAGGTCACTGAGGGATGGCATTTCCAGGGTGGAGAGAGCGTTGGTGTAGCCGGAGTATTCTGCACCGAGCATGATTCTGCAGGCCCTTTTCTGTACCTTCTCTAGCTGACGTTGTTGGGTGGAGTTGAGAGAAGACGACCAGGCTGGTGACGCATACGTTAGTTTGGGGAGAATAAAGGCGTTGTAGATAGTCCTCAGCTCTGGCGTGGGTGTCCCAAGTGACCTAAGTCTTCGTAGCATGTAGAGACGGTACGAGGCTGCCTTGACTGTGTTATTTACATGGGCCTTCCAGTCAAGTTTGTTGTCTATAGTTACACCCAGGAGTTTGGCAGACTGCACCAGCTGGAGAGGATGGGCACCCACTGTGACTGCTGGGGCTTGCACTGGAGTGGTGGCGGTATTGATGTGCATGACTACGGTTTTGGTGTGGTTGATGGTGACCTTGTTCTCCGTAGTCCATGCCTGTAGCCTGTCCAGGGTGCCTTGGAGCGGTGAGTAGTCTGGTGCGGTGTTGTCCACTGAAACCCCCACAGTGCAGTCATCCACGTACTTCCACCTGTAAGGAGTGTCCGATAGAGCGTCGTTGATCAGAATGAGGAAGCACAGTGGTCCCATCTTGGTCCCCTGGGGAACACCGCAGGTGAGGTGTTGGAATGTAGAGACCAAGCCCTGATACCTCACTGCTTGGCGACGTCCACTCAAGAAATCAGTGAGCCATGAGACCAGGTTGGTGGGCAGCCCTAGTGCAATGGCCTTGTTGATAACAGTGCAGTGATCAACAAGGTCAAAGGCCTTCCTGAAGTCCACAAGGGCAACGGCCAGTGATGTCTTACGTTTCTGCAAGTTTTTGTGCAGAAAATCCAGAAAGCTCACCAAGCAGTGGATCAATTGACTGATAGATACTGGCAAATGACCACTCAAAAACAAAGTCCTCACAAAGTAGACTGGGTATGGGGGTAATGGCAACTGGCCTGAGGTCGTTAGGGGACTGTGGGGTGGTGACCTTGGGGATGGGGGTGACAAATGCGGTTTTCCATTCATTAGGGCATTTGTTTTGTCTGAGGGATGCATTAATAATAGAACAGAGGGGGGTGGCAAGTTCGACTGCAAACTCCTTGTATATTTTGATTGGGAGGTCAATTGGGGTCGTGGAGCGTTTGGATTTAAATTTCAGGAGTTTGTTGGCGATTTCATATGGTTGGACACTGGGAGGGGGGAGGGGGAAGGTAAGTAAGCTGGGAGGAGAGTGAGGTCAAGACTGGGTAAGGTATGACATATGGTAGCAAAGTGGTTATTAATTATCTCAGCTGCCTCCTCACTAGGTAAATGTGAGATGAAAGGAAGTGTGGGAGACTGACGGTTGAGACCACAGAGATCTTTTACCTTGGAGTACCACTGACCGATGCCGACCTCCTTGAGGCCGTGCACTTTCCTGGGATAATAAGTCTTCTTGGCAGACTTGATTTCCCTGATGACCTGGTTACGTAGACTTTTGTACAGGCGGTTGTTGGTGTAGTATGCCTTGTTGCGCTGCCCAATAAGTCTTTTTATGCGGGGTGTAATCCACGGGACATCATCGGGGTGGATCCTCAGTGTCTTGGCTGGAAAGAAGTGGTGGTAGGCTTTGGTGATAGTGTCCAGGTAATTATCCCACTTGTTCTGCACATCGTCTACCGTGATCACTTCAGTCCAGAGATAACAGGTTATCCATTGTCCAAAACGCCGCATAGCAGAGTCGGGGGTGGGTCGGTAAGTCCTGGTGGCAACTGGCGGTGGTGAGAAGGTGGGGGTATGTGACCACAGTAGGGACAGGTGGGGGCTGCGTCCCATGGGAGGCAGCAGCTGGAGGGGAAGGTAGTGGTTACCGAGATCAGTCATAATGAGGTCAAGGGTGGCATTGCCTTGTGTGGGAAAGTCTACTATTTGTGTAAGGTGGAGGTGTTGGGTGATGTCACTGATGTCTAACTCATTGAAGTCACCGCATATCACTAGTTTAGCACATGGGAATCTGGATCTCAGGGAGTCAGCAATGTCTATAATATGAATAATCAGTACATTGGCGGTTGGTGCGCGGGGGGATGATAGTATACACAGACAATGAGGGAGGCAAGCTGGCGAGGGTGGGAGGTGGGAGTGACCTGTGTGTGTGTGTGTGTGTGTGTGTGTGTGTGTGTGTGTGTGTGTGTGTGTGTGTGTGTGTGTGTGTGTCATATACCAGAAGTAGATAAATATTTACAGATTTTCCTTCCATTTAGCAAAACACTGAACACGTTACTCCCTCTACCTCATAAATAGGTTCAGGTCAGAGGGTGATGACAGGGCTAAAGTTGCACGTCATGAATATTATACCTGAACTAAACCTCAACAGTAACACGCGTTCCCTTACCCTGGTAAATCACGAGCTGACAGTCACACTCACCCAACACCACCTCTTTTGTTCTCGGGTAAACCACCGAGGCAGTGACATAACTCCGTGTTGTCAAGTGGGACTCACACACGGAAAATTACACCGAAATGCTACCCTGGTTTAAAGATCACCGGAGTAAAAATTTCAATTACGTATTGGTGATTCATCTGCAATCTGGAGTTATATTGGATTATTGCGTAATGGATGAGTTTTGTACACGCGTAACTACAATAATTTTATTGTATTTTGTCCATGAAAAGAGATGTACATGTTGGTCTTCATAAACTTCAAAATGATGTAAATGTCTCTGTGTGTGTTAGGTGTTCTAGGGATGATTGACACACACCGATAATGTCAAGGTATTTATATATATTTTTTTTTTATTCTCGAAATCTTGTGATGAGGTTCATATAGGAATTGATTATCAGCCGCACGAATCTAATTAAACTAACCTAACTCAATCTAACAAGACCTAATCTAACATAACCTAGTTCAACCTAACTTGACAAATACAACGTAACTTAACCTAAGCAAACTTAACGTAATCTAACAAAAACATAGCCTAATTCAACCTGTTAACCTTACTCAACATATCCCACCCTAACATAACACAGCCTGACTTAACCTAAACCAACCTAACCTAACTTAATCTAAAATAACATAACCTTACCGTATCAAATCCAACCTCACCTAATATCACCTGCTTTAAGATAACAAAGGATGTCAACAAAATAAAAATTAGTTTCGCCACACAAATGCAATTTTCCCTCCGAGTTACAACAATAATATCCAAACAGAATACACAGTGTTTTAAGATTTGATCGAACGATATTGAAGAGCAAATACAAAAATAAAAAATAAAAACACACCCTTGTTTGTTTTGTAAACAGAGAGAGAGAAAAAACACGATGAAAAACTCGAGTTACAATTCCTTAACTCGCCATCAAACGAGACATTATTAAAAACACAAACATTTCACATTTCAGACACCACGAGAATGACATATACAAGTATGTAGCCACACTGAGGGTTGGTATCTCCACGCAAACAAGTTAAGAATCGATGGATAAACAGAATTACGAAAAATAAAATTGGTATTGATTTTTTAGTACAAACAAGTGAGAATCAAGGTACAGATAAACAGGAATTACAAAATCAAGGTGAGGGTTGATTTGCTACTGAAAACAACTTATATATTATCAAGAGAAAGACAGAAAAGAGAGAACGAAAGCAAAATAATATTGGTTTGCAAGCGCCTGATGATGCTTGGCTTGTCACAGAGCTGAGCAACCGTGTTGACCATTCTAGCTGAAACACGTTGTTATTATTAAGAGAGAGAAGGCAACACACACACACACACACACACACACACACACACACACACACACACACACACACACACACACACACACACACACACACACACACACACACACACACACACACACACACACACACACACACACACACACACACACACACACACACACACACAGATGGACGGATAAAGTGATAATAAATAAGCAAATGGGGGGACTACAAGATTCAACAAATAGATAAGAAAGAGAATAATAACAAATTAAGACACAAAAGGAGAGAGAGACGGACAGAAAACAAGAGATGAAGAATAAATTCCAAACTAAAACAACAGTCAATTTTTTCTTCCCATTCAAATCAAGACGTCCTTAAGAAAATATTTTTTTCCTTCAATATTAGGTGAAAATTGTCTCTCTGATCGCCGTGTAAATAATGTAAATAAACAACACGTCAAGAGTCCTTCACACCCTCGTCTCAGGTGGAAAATGATACGTTAAGTTCGTCAATGTCATCATATAAACGTTTACACACTTGTTTTCCTCCCGTAACACCTTCACTACATATCATCGAGTAAAAGCTTTTGTCGATATGTCTATCTTGCACAAAAACTTAAAGACAGAAAGAAAAATAACTGTATTTATCTTTGTATATAATGGAGAAACCTTCCATTCCCCTAAACGAACATGTGTCAGGTCCTTCACACTGATTCACATCTTCGATAGAATATATAATTTTCTCGACATGGAAGTTATCTCTTGAAACGTACAATCACACACACAAACACACACACACACACACACACACACACACACACACACACACACACACACACACACACACACACACACACACACACTTGTTGAATGTCGCGTGAATTTTAGATAAAGGACAAGTTTTATCAAGGCTGCATCTTCTTATACGACTGATTCTATTTCAAATTTACATCGGATTTTCAGTGTTATGTATTTGATATATACGTCTGACTCTAACTGACTCTCTTACGAAAATGAGATAGAGTTAGATTTCATATTTATCTCTCCATTACACCCACTATGATACAAATCTAGAGCACTCTATTACACCCACTAGAACACAAATCTAGAGCCTTCTATTACACCCACTAGGGCACAAATCTAGAGCCTTCTATTACACCCACTAGGGCACAAATCTAGAGCCCTCTATTCCACCCACTAGGGCACAAATCAAGAGCCTTCTATTACACCCATTAGGGCACAAATCTAGAGCCTTCTATTACACCCACTAGGGCACAAATCAAGAGCCTTCTATTACACCCACTAGGGCACAAATCTAGAGCCCTCTATTCCACCCACTAGGGCACAAATCAAGAGCCTTCTATTACACCCATTAGGGCAAAAATCTAGAGCTCTTATTACACCCACTAGGGCACAAATCAGAGCCCTCTATTCCACCCACTAGGGCACAAATCAAGACCTCTATTACACCCATTAGGGCACAAATCTAGAGCCTTCTATTACACCCACTAGGCACAAATCTAGAGCCCTCTATTCCACCCACTAGGGCACAAATCAAGAGCCTTCTACCCACTAGGGTCAACCCAGAGCCTCTGTTACCCACTAGGACACAAATCTAGAGCCCCTATTACACCCACTAGGACACAAATCTAGAGCCCTCTATTACACCCACTAGGACACAAATCTCTATTACACCCACTAGGACACAAATCAGAGCCCTCTATCACACCCACTAGAACACAATCCTAGAGCCCCATCACACCCACTAGGGCACAAATCTAGAGCCTCTATTACACCCACTAGGACACAAATCTAGAGCCCCTATTACACCCACTAGGACACAAATCTAGAGCCCTATTGCCACTAGACACAAATCTAGAGCCCTATTACACCCACTAGGACACAAATCTAGAGCCTCTATCACACCCACTAGAACACAAATCTAGAGCCTCTATTACACCCACTAGGGCACAAATCAAGGCCTTCTGTACACCCACTAGCTAGAGAGACACAAATCTAGAGCCTTTATTACACCCACTGGGACACAAATCTAGAGAACACAAATCTAGAGCCTTCTATTACACCCACTAGAACACAAATCCCTCTATTACACCCACTAGAACACAAATCTAGAGCACCTCTATTACACCCACTAGAACACAAATCTAGAGCCTTCTATTACACCCACTAGGACACAAATCTAGGACAACCCACTAGGGCACTAGAGCCTTCTATTACACCCACTAGACACAAATCTAGAGCCTTCTATTACACCCACTAGGCACAAATCTAGAGCCTTCTATACACCCACTAGAACACAAATCTAGGCCCTCTATTACACCCACAAATAGACTAGGCACAAATCTAGAGCCTTCTGTGCACCACTAGAACACAAATCTAGAGCCCTCTATTACACCCACTAGAACACAAATCTAGAGCCTATTACCCACTATCTGGACACCCACTAGGCACAAATCTAGAGCCACACCCACTAGAACACAAATCTAGAATTACACCCACTAGAACACAAATCAGAGCCTTCTATTACACCACACTAGGACACAAATCTAGAGCCTTACACCCACTAGAACACAAATCTAGAGCCCTCTATTACACCCACTAGAACACAAATCTGAGCCCTCTATCACACCCACTAGAACACAAACCTTCTATTACACCCACTAGAACCACAAACAGGCCCTCTATTACACCCACTGCACAAATCTAGGCCACACCCACTAGACACAAATCTAGAGCCCTCTATACACCCACTAGAACACAAATCTAGGCCCCTATTACACCCACTAGAACACAAATCTAGAGCACTGCCTCTATTACACCCACTAGAACACAAATCTAGAGCACTCTATTACACCCACTAGAACACAAATCTAGAGCCCTCTATTACACCCACTAGAACACTAGAGCCTCACACCCACTAGGCACAAATCTAGAGCCTTGTGCACTAGAGACACAAATCTAGGCCCCTATTACACCCACTAGAACACAAATCTAGAGACACACCCACTAGAACACAAATCAGAGCCCTCCACACCCACTAGAACACAAACTAGAGAACACAACACAAACCTAGAGCCCCTATTACACCCACTAGGCACAAATCTAGAGCCTCTTATTACACCCACCACACTAGAGCCCTCTAGAACACAAATCTAGAGCCTCTTACACCCACTAGAACACAAATCTAGAGCCCTCTATCACACCCACTAGAACACAAACCTAGAGCCTCTATTACACCCACTAGAACACAAATCTAGAGCCTCTCTATTACACCCACTAGAACACAAATCTAGAGAGAACACAAATCTAGAGCCCTATTACACCCACTAGAACACAAATCTAGAGCCTCTGTACACCCACTAGAACACAAATCTAGAGCATTCTGTACACCCACTCTGAACACAAATCTAGAGCCTCTATTACACCCACTAGAACACAAATCTAGAGCCCACACCCACTAGACACCCACTAGAACACAAATCTAGAGCCCTCATTACACCCACTAGAACACAAATCTAGAGCCCTATTACACCCACTAGAACACAAATCTAGAGCTCTACACCCACTAGAACACAAATCTAGAGTTCCCTATTGCACCCACTAGAACACAAATCTAGAGCCTTTATTACACCCACTAGAACACAAATCTAGAGCCCTCTATTACACCCACTAGAACACAAATCTAGAGCCCTCTATTACACCCACTAGAACACAAATCTAGAGCCCTTATTACACCCACTAGAACACAAATCTAGAGCTCTCTATTACACCCACTAGAACACAAATCTAGAGCCTTCTCATAACCCACTAGAACACAAATCTAGAGCTCTATTACACCCACTAGAACACAAATCTAGAGCCCTCTATTACACCCACTAGGACACAAATCTAGAGCCCTCTATCACACCCACTAGAACACAAATCTAGAGCCTCATTACACCCACTAGAACACAAATCTAGAGTCTCTATTACACCCACTAGAACACAAATCTAGAGCCCTCTATTACACCCTAAGACACAATATCTCATTCCCAGCTGACGGTTAACATGGCGTGCTGGTCCGTATCGACATTAAATCTTTTTGTTTTCTTTTTTTTTTACGCCACGTAGCAGGACATATCACCTCACCTATCCTACAGAAGTTTAATAAAGTAGGGAATACTTTACCTGACTTTCTATATTATGTGTGGTATTATTATTACTTCTTTCCCAACCTGAGAGCAAAATGAGGTTAATTATGTCATTTTAGAAGGCTGTAGGTTTGGTTTTTTGGTTAGGGTTAGGTTAGGGTTAGGGTTAGGTTGGTGGCGGTTTGCTGGGTTTGGTTTGGTTTGGTTAGTTGGTTTGGTTGCTGGTTTGGTTTGGTTTGGTTGGTTGTGGGTTGGTTTGGTTTGGTTTTAGTTGGTTTGGTTTGGTTGGGTTGGTTGTGGGTTGGTTTTGGTTTGGTTTTTGGTTTGGTTTCTGTTTATTGGTTGCTGGGTTGGGTTGGATTGGGTTGGTTTGTTGAGTTGTTTGGCTTGGGTGGGTTGGTTTTGTTGGGTTAGTTTTTTGGTTATTTTATTTTCATTATGTGAGATACACTGTTACTCAAGTGTTCAGTGATCGCATCTAAGAGGTTAATAATAATAAAGTTAATAATACAAGGTGTTTATAAAGACCTTGTTTACTTTCAAACTTTAACAACTTTGTGTGCACATTTGATAGAAACAATATGTAAATGGCACAATAACCTCACATAGTTAAACACGGAGGATAACACCATAGACTTTGTGTTATGTGTGTGTGTGTGTGTGTGTGTGTGTGTGTGTGTGTGTGTGTGTGTGTAATAATAATAATAATAATAATAATAATAATAATAATAATAATAATAATATAATAAAAATAAAAACGGTTTATTGGAAAGGTTCTGCAGCTCGAGGTTGAAAATATACATTGGACATAAATGACTTATTACATACATTGGTGGTTTAACAAAGCTCATTAGAGAAAGGTAAAGGAACATCCAGATTAATGTTTACAGTGAGGTCACGTAGATCATGTGCGCTGGGGTGTTGAACAGCAAACACGTAGTGTAGTAACTCATATGGTGCTATGAGGGGGCCTGGTGTGGGGGTAATTCCTCACAGATGGTGTTAGGAGGCCGACGGTAGTAATCCTCACAGATGGTGTTATGAGGGGCTTGACGTGTGTGGTAATTCCTCAAATGGTGCTATGAGGGACATCACGTGGTGTAGTAATTCCCCACAGATGGTGTTACGAGGTGCCAGACAATTGTAGTAATTCCTGCAGATGGTGTTATGAGGGACATCACGTGGTGTAGTACCCTCACAGATTGTGTTATAGACACCTGAAGTGGTACAGAGTTATGAGGACATCACGTGGTGTAGTAATTTTGCAGATGGTGTTATGAGGGCCTCACGTTGTAGTAACCTCACAGATGGTGTTATGAGGCCTGACGTGGTGTAGTATCTCACAGATGGTGTTATGAGGGCTTGACGTGTAGTACCCTGGTGTTATGAGGGGCTTGACGTGGTGTGTAATTCCTAGATGGTGCTATGAGGGACATCACGTGGTGTAATAATTCCCTCACAGATGGTGTTATGAGGTGCCTGACAATTTGGTAATTCTCGCAGATGGTATTATGAGGGACACGGTGTAGTACCTCATGGGTTACGAGGTACCTGACAATTTGTAGTAATTCCCCACAGATGGTGTTACGAGGGACCTGACAATTTGTAGTAATTCTCGCAGATGGTGTTATGAGGGATCACGTGGTGTAGTACCTCACAGATGGTGTTATGGACACCTGACGTGGTGTAGTAATTCCCCCACAGATGGTGTTATGAGGGACATCACATGATGCTGTAGCAACTCATTTACTACGTGGTGTCGTAGCATCATGGGGACCCCACGTGGTCTGGTGTACAGAACCACCACCACGCAGTGAGGGTCCCAGGCCCCTGTCGTACGGATTAACACATAGCTGGTGTTGTTGAGTCTCAGGGCAGTTATCACTGGGTACCTGGGACCTCACTGTGTGAAGGTTAGCTTGGGTACCACTCAGTTGTTGCTGTTGAGTTGTTTTTCACTTACTTAAGCACTGTTCACCACCATTCAACACTGGTTCCATTCCTTTCCTAAATGAAATAGTAACTTCTGGCGAGAACTTGTTGATATTCCGGTGGGGAGGAGGGGTTCAGGGGAGGGAGTTGGTATGGGCGAACATAACAGTTGACCTGGCTGCTGCCAGAGCAGCGCCAGGTACGTCTTCACCCTTCGGTGGTCAAGAGAGTGTGTGTGTGAGAGAGAGAGAGAGAGAGAGAGAGAGAGAGAGAGAGAGAGAGAGAGAGAGAGAGAGAGAGAGAGAGAGGGAATAATAAAACAGTAAGGGACATTAAGAGCATGAACATTAACTACATTATCAAGGCCTGAGGCTAGACAAAAGATATTTACATTATGAGGCGTGTAACTAACTTGTAAATAATAAACTAATTCCTATATTTTGCTTAAAAAATTAATTAATCATAGTTTACAAGATATTTTGAATATAGAAATATAGACATAATATATCTTTACATGATTTATATAAAAAACAAGAATAACCTTTAATATTAGTATGTGTATCACTCTTTTTGATGAAATACATCCGTCTTGTGTGATGAAATATCTCTCTCTCTCTCTCATATCTGATGAAATATAACTCTCTTTTGCATGATGAAAAATATATTAAGGAGAGAATATCTTTCACAGACAGGCGCGGCGGCCTCAGCTGTTCATGTCTTGCTCTCGGCTTTGGCAAAATCTTCAACAGCAAACAAGATATATGAAAGCTCTTAAGAAAATCGCTTTAAAACAATGACGGTGCTTTTATTTTTGTGGGTGAGTCGGTGAAGGTTGTCGACCATCACCGATATTTGTGTTATATTTATGAATAATAACTTGATGGATATGAAAATTGTAAATAAATGTTATAAACTAAGAAATTGGATTGTAAAATAGAGAATATAATGAATAATTTAAGAGACATTTAAATTAAAACAAACTAGAAACACACACACACACACACACACACACACACACACACACAACACCACATGTTGTTCAACACCTCAGCACAACTGGCTTACGGAACCTCACACAACAGGGAATAAAACCAGCCCCTGTCATACCCTGTAAACAATAACTTTTATGTTCACTTCATGTTCTTTCCTTTTGCAATGGAAGCTTTTGTTAGACGACCCCATGTCATTGCATATTTTCAGCAAATGGCAGTCGACAACAGTTGCAGATATTGACTGTGAGGCAACAGTCACTGAATGCTGCATAGATCTGTGCTCAACTAACTCAACACACCTAGGATAGCTACTTATGTATTAGGATAATTAATATTAATAATAAATGGTGGCGAAGGTATGGCTATTGGGGGAGGCTGGAGACTATTAAAAAGTAGTAGTAATTATTATTATTATTATTATTATTATTATTATTATTATTATTATTATTATTATTATTGTTGTTGTTGTTGTTGTTTTTCTGTTGTTGTTGTTGTTGTTGTTTTCGTTGTTGTTGTTGTTGTTGTTTTCGTTGTTGTTGTTGTTGTTGTTGTTGTTGTTGCTGTTGTTGGTTATTATTATTATTATTATTATTATTATTTTTATTATTTATTATTA
The DNA here is from genome assembly GCF_018991925.1 of Homarus americanus. Taxonomy (NCBI): domain Eukaryota; kingdom Metazoa; phylum Arthropoda; class Malacostraca; order Decapoda; family Nephropidae; genus Homarus; species Homarus americanus. The sequence continues at coordinate 19,069,650 of NW_024716703.1, read as the reverse complement.
TTGTTGTTGTTGTTGTTTTCGTTGTTGTTGTTGTTGTTGTTGTTGTTGTTGTTGTGTTGTTTTCGTTGTTGTTGTTTTATTATTATTATTATTATTATTATTATTATTATTATTATCATCATCATCATCATCATCATAATCATTATTATTATTACTAGACCATATGCCAATACTTATTAAGGTTGTCACGAAAAGCTGAGGCCAGAGGTATAATCGATGCATGAGGAGACGTCTCTAAGCCGATATGAGATAATGGGATCCTGGGGGAAAGTCTCTCGGAGAAACCATGTGATTCCACTTATCCTTAAGAACAATATTGGGAGAGATATTAGTCAGGTGAGAGAGATAGAGATACACAAGTCAGGTGGTGAGAGAGATGTCAGGTGATGAGAGATATTAGTCAGGTGAGAGAGATAGAGATACACAAGTCAGATGGTGAGAGAGATGTCAGGTGATGAGAGATATTGGTCAGGTGAGAGAGATAGAGATACAAAAGTCAGATGGTGAGAGAGATGTCAGGTGATGAGAGATATTGGTCAGGTGAGAGAGATAGAGATACACAAGTCAGATGGTGAGAGAGATGTCAGGTGATGGAGATATTGGTCAGGTGAGAGAGTAGAGATACATAAGTCAGATGGGAGAGATGTCAGGTGATGAGAGATATTGGTAGGAGAGACAGAGATACATAAGTCAGATGGTGAGAGAGATGTCAGGTGATGAGAGATATTGGTCAGGTGAGAGAGAGGCAGAGATACATAAGTCAGATGGTGAGAGAGATATATCACATGGTAAATAGTTAAGCTAAGGTGTACAATCTTCAGGTGATCCATAATTGTTTCGCTTCTATTTATGCTTTTTGGAATAGAGAAAGAAAGAGGAATAAATGTAGGAGAAACAAATTGAATCTACCGTGAAACTGAGGGGGGGACAGACAGACAGACAGACAGAAAAGGAGATACAAACACAGAGAGATAATGAAAAAAAGTGGAACAAAAGAGAGAGAGAGAGAGAGAGAGAGAGAGAGAGAGAGAGAGAGAGAGAGCTGGGTCGTCACAGGGTCGGTCTCACTTCCTATATTATCCTCGTAATCCTCTTGCAATTGTCTGATCGGTTTACTAAGATTTCCGATTTACAGATTAGGATGGAAGGATTTAGGAACTGGGATAGAATTTACAGATTAGAAGAGTTGTGTGTAGGGGGGGGAGCAAGTCTTTTCCCTACCTCCAACCCTCTTTCCTCTCACCAACCACCCTAACAACACCTCCTCCCTCTCTCTACCCTCACCAACCACCCTAACAACACCTCCTCCCCTCTTACCCTCACCAACCACTAACAACACCTCCTCCCTCTCTCTACCTCACCAACCACCTAACACCTCCTCCCTTCTCTACCCTCACCAACCACCTAACACCTCCTCCTTCTCTACCTCACCAACCACCCTAACACCTCCTCCCCTACCCTCACCAACCACCCTAACAACACCTCCCTCCTCCTCCATCTCTCTTCCCTCCCTATCCTCCCACCTCCCTGCCTGCCTGAGTGCCTGACGCCACTTCTCCCCGCTTCGCCATCAATTCCTGACCGGTAAATTATTCATAGTGTAGTGAGTTGTCGAGAATTAGATCATTCAGTGTGTGTGAGGCAACCCATAAAAGAGGCGAGAGGAGAGACAAGTGGGGTGGTTTATGGCTGTCACCAGATTTAACAAGCGATGTCTGACAAGTGACGCGACGAAGAGATTGGCTCGTTTACTTGATGCCCTTGACGGTGATGTTGTGATGGGCAGGAGGAAGAGAAGTGGGGGAGGAGGTGGTGAGGAGAGGAAGGGAGGAGGAGGGAGGAGGGAGAGGTGATAGGAGGTGGAGGATGAGGACAGGTGAGGAGGAAGATGAGGATGAGGAGAAGTGAGGAGGAGGTGGTATGGAGGGAGGGAGGAGAAGATGTGGGGTGGAGTGATGATGTGTTCTAGGAGGAGGAGGAGGAAGAATGGAGAGGAGGTGGTGAGGAGAAGGAGGAAGAAGAAGAGGGAGGAAGAAGAAGAGGAGGAGGAGGAGGAGGAGGAGGAGGAGGAGGAGGAGGAGGTGAGGGAGGGGGAAGAAGAAGAGGAGGTGGTGAGGGAGGGAGGAGGAGGAGGAGAGGAGGGTGGTGAGGAGGAGGTGGAGGAAGAGAAGAGGAGGAGGAGGGAGGAGGAGGAGGAGGAGGGAGGAGGTGAGTGGGGAAGTGGCTCCTTTTTACCTGATGCACATAGTGATGATACTATGGCGGAGGAAGAAGGAGGAGCAGAAGGAAGAAGAGGAAGAAGAGGAAGAAGAGGAAGAAGAGGAAGAAGGATAAATGGAGATAAATTGAGAAAGTGATTCAGAAAGCAGGATGAAGCAGAGTGAGAGACTGAGAGAAAATATCTAATAGAAATCAAAGTAGAAAAGAGAAAAGATAAGAAAACAAATAATTTACTGATAACTGTTGGAAAAAACTAGGAGAGTGTGTGTGTGTGTGGGGGGCAGGGAGGAATATAGACAACAGTGATTGGGAGAGATAATTAATAAGAGATAGCGAGAGAGAGAGAGAGAGAACGTGAGTGAGTGACTGACTGATGCATAGTAAGTGAGATAGTGATTGAGCGGGAGAATTGAGAAAGCCGATAAATGAGAAGCTGAGCATCTCCGTTGTCGAGGTATGTGACAGACAGACAGACAGACGAACTCATTACACCGGTCAACACAATTTTTCTGGCACAAGGTTTTTAAACGGATTTTAAGTAAATTTGGGCTGCAGAATCCAAATATGACTTTGGTTTTTGTCTATCACATCAGGTTTTTGAGATATACCATGTACTTTTGCTGGGAAACGTAAACTTTTGGATCAAAATTGACGGTTTTAAACATGTATACATAAATTTTTTCAGCATTATAATTTGTATTTTCTATAACCAAAAATTTTAATATCAAATTGAAAGTTAATGCACATATGATATTTAAATGTACTATAAAACAATAAGTACGGTAGAAGAAAAGTATTAAGATCAAGTTACAGTTATTCCTGATCATGTACAGCTTCTGGAATGTCTCTCATCAAACTCCAGCAGTAGTCCGCCATCATGTTCGAGTCCCATCGACCTTGGTAAACGTTCTTCCATTACTTTAATGTCTTGATAAAAGTGTCTTTGTCTTTGCCTCCAGATTTTCTGAAACTCGTCAAGGACGTAAGTAGAACCTGATACTCATTCTGCGTCAGGGCGTTTGTAAACTCAGAGCAGCTCTTCCATTTCTTGATATTTTTCAGCTTTGTTCCTCTAATATGTCTGCACCGACATAGAAAGTATCAAGTTCTTGCTGTGCCCAGTTGTCATTGCAAGGAAGTGTGATCTTGTGTGGTGTTCTTATTTGAGGTCATCGAAATCCTTTTTTTCGTCAAGACTTGGTGTTGCTGATATATATCTGAAACACTCTCCTGCTCATGATCAAGAGCCTTCCAGACGAATTGTTTCCCTATGATGTCCGAGCCCAGAGGAGTGAAGGACAATGTTTTTCCCGTCAACCAATGAGGATCGTTACACGATATTCTGGTCACCTGCGCGTCAATAGTGGCCAATTTTTTCACCCATTTATTCATTGTAGCCCCATGGTCCCAGTAGCACAGAAAACAGGGTATTTTTGTGTACCCTCCTTTGCTGGCCCAATAGAAAGTTTCTACTCATTTTCAAGTCCATACAAATGTAATCCATTCATGAGCATGGTGATCGGTAACCTCTCAGAACAGTCTTAATGGGTCCATACTCTTCTTAAATTCAGGTTGAGAATGTCCGATTGGGAATTGAAACCATACTTATCCCAGCAGGAAGAAGAATACATTTCTAAGTCTTTTTAGAACTGTCAGCAAAAGTCAATCCTTGCTCTGTTCCATATGTTGGTAGTCCCATGGAGTAAAGGCAAGAAGTCCTTTCACAATCATTACAAAAACAAGTTCGGTTCATGAATGAAAGTACTTCCGCAGTTGTTTCTTTCTGTTGCAGTGATAAAGGAGACACTCGTGCCAGGTTCTAAGAGTCTTTCTTTAGTTTCGGAAGCCAACAATTCAGTAAGACTGTTTTGGCAATTGATCTCATCTAGATCATTCAATTCACCTGAGTAAACAATGCTGGTTGACAATCTTCACCAGTAGATGGCTTTGAAAAGATCAGCCCTTTCATTCATCAAAGGCAGAAACAGGTGAATTCTGGCCTATATCCTCAATTTCAGCTCAGTAAATTCCCGGCATGGATGGAGCAAATCTGGAGATCAGACGGGATTCAGCACCTTAAAGTTAGTTAAAAGGTTTCCATGCCAGAAAAAAAAATAAGCTTTTAGAGACTATGTTATTTTAAGCCAGGTGACAAAGCTTCCTGTCAAAGGTAAAATCATAATGAAGCAGACAAGATTGAAACATTACGCTTGGAAACGATAGATGTAAAAATCATCTGCAAAAAAAGAATTTTGGAAAGAAAATAATCAAGACGAAAAAGATAACAGAGAAGGTTTCAAAAAATATCAGAAGAAGAAACCCTGCGTTTAAAAAATATATCTTATTCACTATTTTAAAGGCTAGAATCTTGATATCCGCTTTTAGACCTCATCGCTCACGACACACAGACCGCCAATATCTATAGTGTGCAGTTCTCGAAGTCCACACCAGTGTAGGCGGGACAGTCATACTTGATATGGAGGAAGTGCCTCTGTTCTTATAGACAGTTTATTGTTTTTGCCCTTCAGTCCAGTATAAATAACGGATAAGGTGTGAGGAATAATATGGAGGAGGAGGAAGATATGAGAAGAGAAGAGAAGGAGTAAGTAAGATATCTCCGTAATGTAATCAGTGAGAATAATCAGGATGATCTAAATCTCTATCGTGGAAGATTAAGATAGAGTATTGAGGATTATTGATCTGGAAAAAAATTAATTTTATGCTTGTAGTCGACCAAATTGTAACGAGTGAACGGTTTCTTTCAAATGAAAACCAAAACTGAGAGCAAACAAGAGCCATGTTATTGACACGACAGACCCAAAATCTAATGGTCTGCTGGTTTTTATGCCTCTGGCATGGAGATATAATTGTCATCATCTCTGCCTAGAAATGTCGATTACGCTATCAGGATCGGCGGCGTAATTCAGAGCACCGCGTTTAATATGTCATCATTCATCAACGTCATCATCTCGACTTGAGCGGTTACAATTACGTCATCATCTTCACCTAAGAGTGTCAATTACGCCATCATCTCACCCAAGTGTCCACTGCTATGATCTCACCTTAAGGGTCTCTAATCATTCCACCATCTCGCTGAGGAGCCCAAACGGGAGATATATACAGAGAGAGAGACAGATAGAGAGACTCGCTGTTGAGGAAGATGCCAGTATTCGTTGACTTGCAAATGTGTATGCACTTGAGCCTCCAACTTTCTTACACGGTCTGCGCAGCCAAGTTTGGTTGGACGTATTTCATTATGAATATTATTACAGAGAGTCTGGCATGCTGTGGCTTAACCCAACCTCCTCAACCTCCTCCTCAACCCTCCCCACACACGCCACCTCAGCAGAATGAGACACCTTGAGTACGATGCACTACCCTCCCCACTGAGTCCACACTGATTAAGGTACCTAAACCCCCGAATATCTGATATCTTCATTCTTGTTTACACTTGTTAACCCCTTGAGTGCCAGATATAAATCCTATACATGATAACTCAGCTACTTATTTATTATTAGTTATCTCCTTCAGTACGATGATTTAGCCCCTTGACGCTAATCAACCATTCCGCCTATATATGACTGATATTGCATTCTATGTTAGTTATCACCAAAGTGTTAAACAGTTATACCTGAGTGTCACCAAGGGCGTTGCTTACCGTACTCATAAGGTTACACGGGCGAATCGTCATCATACTATAAGTTGTCACCGTACTCAAGGGTTAAGTCACTCATGAATCGTTAATTCATACTTATGCTAAGTCATCATACTCATGTTGCCACCGTACCCAAGGGGTTAAGTCGCCTGCGTAACCGTCATCATACCTGCGTTGTTACACTCATGAATCAAGTCATCACTTAAGGGTTGTCATACTCAAGGAATCAAGTCATCATACTCTGGCGCTGTTTCATCTGGCGCGAACTGCTTCATCATACTTAAGGGTTGTCATACCATGAATCGTCATCAGGTCGTCATACCACAGAATAATTTAGTGTCAATATATGTCATCAGTACCAAGGGGTTAAGTCATACTCGAATCCCAAGCCATCATATCGGCGTTGTTATCATACTCAAGGGTTGCTTTCACCGTACTCATGAGTTGTCATACCATGAACCGTCATCATACCTGGCGTTGTTTCATCTCTACTCATGAATTAAGTCATCATAATTAAGGTTCACGTCATCAATTTAAGGGCTAAGTCATACTCGCGAATTAAGCTTACCATACTTAAGGGGTTAAGCCATCATACTCAAGGGGTTGCTCACCGCACCAAGGAGTTGTCATACTCGGCGAAATCAACGCACTACAAGGGCGTCATCATGTCCAAGGAATTAAGTCATCATACTATGCAACTCAAGGGTTGTTCATACTCATGAATTAAGTCATCATACTAAGGGTTAAGTCATCATACTCAAGGAATTAAGTCATCATAATTGGCGTTGCTTTCACTGCACTAAGGCTGTTGTTGTCTGCTAATCGGCCATCATATCTAAGTTTTCATCACTCAAGGGGTTGAGCCATACCATGAATTGTTTATCATACTCAAGGGGTTGTCATCGTACTCAAGGGGTTGTCCAAACACACTCAGCGTTACCACTATACTCTGGCGCTTGTCATCATACTCAAGGGGTTAAGTCATCGCCCATGAATCAAGTCATCATACTCAAGGGTTAAGCCATCATACCCAAGGGTTGTCATCATACCATAAGGTTACCGTACTACAAGGTTAAGCCATCGTATTCAAAGGTTAAAACCAAATGATTAAATCACTCATCCCAAAAACGACTTACAAAAATAGTCTAACAACTTAATAATTCATATAATTACACACCATATGAGAAGGATAATATAGGATAAGGTGTCTTTAAGGAATGTGTAGCGTGTATGATGCATGTTTTCTAGAAAAATGGTATGTTGTGTATTGCGTCTGATGTATATTGTGTATGCAGGTCCCGAACCTGTAGTTCGCTGGCGCCCGAACCATTTTTTTTGAGCCCAAGAGTTTATTAAAAATTTTGGAATTATCGGTGATTCTTTGTCCACGTTACAATAACTCGATACAACCGCCCAGAGAGAGCCAGCTTCGACTGCAGATACATACGTCCTGTCCAAGTGTAAATGTAAAAAGTATGTAACCGGTAGAAGATGTAAACCTGTAAATTACTGTACAGTGTATATGAGATTGGGACCACTGTATGGTATATTGGTATAAGGATGCATGTCAATAACGCCAGAATTAACATTGGCTGTTAAAACTGCGTCAGGAATTTCTCTCTTACCCAGTATATAACTTTATCTGCTTTGATGACGTCCACGGTTCAAGTGTCTCAGGCTACCTTTCGCTTTGGGATAAATTCTTCCTCCTCACGCGATCTACTCTACTCAGTCGTTCGTGAGGTATATAATATGTAACAAAACAAGAACCCTATAGTGCTAATTATTCAGTAGAGTCAAGAGCACGATTATAGTGTATTAACTTTAATCAAAGACTTATTACCACGTTTAAGTATGTTTGTCAAGAATTGTCATTTACTAAAAAGCAGTCAGGGTTTTTATTTCATGATATTTGACGCTTTTAAACTCCCAGTTTGCCAGATAAAAACTACAACGAAGATCTTTATCGATCATTCATGACTAACCACCCAGCTTGTTTTATTTGATGATTAAATAATCACTGTCAACTCAGAGGATTAGATTAGTTAGGTGAAGAAGCTAAGGGTTGTCCTTAGGGACCCACATATTCAGTAAAGACACACAATCCCCAGTCGCAAAGACCTCCTCCTCCTCCTCCTCCTCTCAGCATAACTCTCTACCCTCTGCTGACGTGTGGTGCTAATCTCCCAATCGATGAAACTTTCAACTTATTCCTCCTGGAAAGATTTTAGACGAGATGAGACGCCTCCTTGGCTAAGGGTTTACCAAAACCTTTAGTCAATTACATGGTTGAGTTACATAAAGAAAATCTATTAGCAGGTGTTTGAAATGAAATTATACAGCCACGTTGCACGACAGGTGTGTGTGTGTGTAAATGTGTGTGTGTGTGTGTGTGTGTGTGTGTGTGTGTGTGTGTGTGTGTGTGTGTGTGTGTGTGTGTGTGAAGACGACTCCCTGTGTGGGGAGGAAGAGACAGGAACAAATACGTGGGGGAGAGAAGGGAAGGCCTCGTGGTGGAATGTAAAATAGTTGTCTGAGTTGTCCATGATCTTAAACTGAAACTACTTGGTTATAAACTTTTCATATTTTATTTCATACACATTCTGTTACAGATCTTTGTTATGATACAGACTGACTTCTTGGAATATTTGTCCCTGGATTGAAGTCTTCTTTCAAAGTGTTGTGTTAAAGTTTATATATAAAAAGACTGTAAACTGTATCTGAATGAGTTTATTATGAGATATTGTATACTGAGTTAGGTGATTTTATAAACAGACTGGAATAAATGAACTATGTGGCTTATGATACAGTTCTGCATACACATTAGATAAACGAATATACAGTATAGATATAAACAATCATATACGGTAGGGGTCGTGGCCATTGACGAGTTGATATTTTATACTTTGCATCGCCCTTACTATGTTCTTCCGATATTAGTTGGAGTCTTTCCTGTGGGCTGGGTGCACATGTTGATCAGGCACCTTTAAACAAACATTTATGAGTCGCCAGTGGAGTTGCATGATTATTTATATTATTTAATATTTCCTATCTGTTGTCCCATATTTCAGTGATCACGTAGATTATGACCCCAGCTGATGATTAACCATCCTAATGCAATCCTAATCTTAACCTTGTTAATTCCAACCCAACCTAACCTAACCTAATTGCAACCTAATCACCTGACAGCATTATGGTATTAGATCAGGTGAAAAAATACAGGTGCCTAATCTATTAAAAACCTATTCTAGTAAATAAACCATAGGTTATGTTTAAGCTGACAATCACTGAAACAGAAAATGGGTGAGTGAATGGGAATGAAAGAGTGAGACACCTTATATCCCCTGTGGTGAGTCAGGTGTACATGTCCCCACAACCCCCACCCACAACCCTGCCCACAACCCCTCACCCCACCCACCCCAACTCCCATCCCCACAACCCCACTAACCCCGCCTCTACCCAACCCACTCCCCACCCACAACCCTGCCTCTACCCACAACCTCACCCACTAAATCCCTGCCCCTCTACCCACAACCTCACCTTAGCCCAACTTGGCCTCTACCCCACCTCTAATCCACCTGTCCCCTGCCTCTACAACTCATTTCTACCCAACACCTTGCCTCACCCCACAACCCCTCCCCCCACCCACAACCCCACCCACCCACAACCTCCCATTCCACAACCACCCACAACCCCCACAACCTGCCCCACAATCCCCACCCCACCCACAATCCTCTCCACAACCCCAACCTGTCTCCCACAACCTTGCCTCTACCCACAACCTCAGCCTCTACCCACAACCTCACTTCACCTGCCAACTCGCCTCTACCCACAACTCGGCTCCCCAAACTTACTCCTACCCACAACTCCAGCTCTACCCATAACCAACCTCATCTACCCACAACTCCATTCTCACAGTCCTGATAAAAACACAATGGTTAAAACATTTAGCATTTATTAAGGTCCTCTGGTATTATTCAGGCAGCTAAGGTTCTCAAAGATTTCTCCATGAGTTTACGTCAAAGTTGTTAAGAGGATACTGATAACTCTTCCAGGTTGTAATGTCTCTCACTGTGATGTTATCCTCATCAAGGCTTGTATTTTGTTAAAGAATTATGGAGATATAAAAGGTTTATCAGTTATCCATTAATTTTGATCTCTCTTCTTAAATACTGATATTATTATTATCAGATTTTATCCTTTCCATTTATCTTTCCATACCTGCACACACCTATATGAGCGTCCAATCATTAATTTATACATCCTCTGGTCCAGGAAGAAAAAGAATGGATAATGACATCCGTCGCTACACCTATTGTACACCCCATAGAAAGTACCTATGGACGATGAGCTGGGCTGGGATGGGCTGGGTGAAGAGAGACACAAGGCAGAATTTTACACTATGTAAAGCTAAAGTTGGGAAGATAATGCTGTGTTTACAAGTTCACCTCACCTCATGATGGCAATATATTCTTGCTATTATTAATACTTTCTCGAAAAAAAACCGTAAAAGTCTTAATAAAAGTTGATTTGTTTGTTGTTGTTGCTTTTGAAAGATTTTAAAATATAATCGATTGAAATAGTAAAACATGTGATTGTTTTTTCTTATCCAGCACCTAGCGTGAGGATGACGTCATGAGAGGTATATTGTCAGCAGTTTTAGTAATAAGTCTGTTGGTAGTTATGAGGTGGGTTAGGACAGTGTTGTGTTAGGTTAGGTTAGGTTCAGTACTGCAGGTGCACAGGACTTTCGATCATCCGTATAACTACCACCACCACCTATTGGTTTAATGAGTCCGATAAACACCGATAAACACCAGGGTGAAGGTCGTGGTTGAGAACAGCAAAATTATGTATTTAGTTTGCCTAGGGAGGAGGGAGGGAGGAAGGAAGGAGGTTGGAGTGAGGGGTCGTTTTAGTGTACCTGGGGAAGGAAGGAGGGAGGAGGATGGAGTGGGGGAGGTGGGGTGGTCGTTTGATGTACCTGGGGAAGGAAGGAGGGAGGATGGAGTGGGGGAGGAGTGAGGTCGTTTTAGTGTACCTGGGGAAGGAGGAGGAGGAGGAGGATGGGTGGGGGAGGAGTGGTCGTTTTAGTGTGCCTGGGGAGGGAGGGAGGGAGGGGGGGGGGGAGAGGTGAGGTCATACTCAGACACACTGGGCTAGGAATAACAAACATCGTGTGGAGAAGACTAGCCTGGTTCTCATTATATAATCCATAGTAATCAGTGCAGGTAAATCCCTCACAGGATCTTGCAGGCTTCTTCACCAACACAACAACAACAACAACAGGAGTCAAAAAAATTGGATCACCTGAAGATTAGAAACCTAGTTTATTTCACTTATCAGAAACCCTAGTTTATTTTACTTGATTAGCTGATATCGAAGGTTAACCTAACCAAACTATCTAACAAACCTTATCTAACCTAACCTAACCTAACCTAACAACATAACCAAACAAATTAACCTAATTAAACGTAGCCTATCAAACAGGGCGGTACTACCGCCTGGGAAGATATTGGAAGCATAATGTGTTGTCTATGGTAGACCCTGCTGCCATGTAGCATTACGAAATTGTGACCAAGTCCCAGGTTACTGATCTGACTTCTTCCTCATTTACACACAATTGCAGGGTCTCAATTGTTTTTCTTACTATTGACAACACAACATACATGCAGGTATATTGTTACTCACTTTTGATGTTTTTTTCATTTTTGTATTTCTTTTGTGCTTTTATTATTATTATTATTATTATTATTATTATTATTATTATCATTATTATTATCATTATTATTATTACATTTTCGCCCCCAGGCCCCGATGTGGGTCAGTGACCTGTGCCTGGTGGCTAATCCCCGTAAAAAGCGTTTGGGTGTTTAATCATCCGGTAAAATAATCTAAGGGACTAATCTTCAGGTGATTATAACTGACCAACACGTGTGTCAGGAGTTAATAAGTTCCTTAACTGATAAAAACAGCCCAACAAGACACATCTAACCTAACCTAACCTAACCTAAACGAAAGTGATCACAGTTTTGCCAACAGAAAACAAAACACTAACTACACATATGTCAAAACACCAAACACATTCCAATTATGCAAACTGTCTGACAAACACTGAGTTAAAACATTGAAATATTAGGCATTAAAAGGAAAAATATAATAAATACTTTTTCACAAAGAAGTACATTAGATGACGGTATAAGAGGTGGAATTAATCGGATAGAGACGTGAGCCGTTTTGTAAACAACTGTTGGTAGACGAAGTGTATATCAATCCCCAATGCTACTCACTCGTTCTTGTAACTCCCTGTAGGTGTTGAAAGTCGGATTTATGATATTACTAATTTTGGGTTCTTCCTGTTCCATTATTTTTCGTGTATTTACGAAGAGTAAATTTAATAAGCTGTTAAGTCTATTACCACTAATAATAACGCTTTAATGGTTGTTGAAGATTTATTTTTGTCTGTGAACAAAGTGTAGCGATGATTAACTCTTACTTCTCATTTTAACGTCACACACACACACACACACACACACACACACAC
>NW_024716703.1:19044731-19052231 GCF_018991925.1 Homarus americanus | reverse complement strand
TTAATTAAAGATTTTACCTGAGACTTAAACTGGCTGGTTTGTGGGAAGAATATATATATATATATATATATATATATATATATATATATATATATATATATATATATATATATATATATATATATATATATATATATATATATATATATATATATATATATTAATTTTCAATAAATTGTAGAGATAAAAATAAAAAACCCTATTTTGACAACGTCAGTTGCTTTTTAAAGTTTAATTGGTAATTGTTCCTATTTCCTATTTAGGAGAGGGGCAGAATATTTTTGATACGAAAGATATATTAACTAATCCATAACCAGACGTACTGTACAACCATGTAGACATACTGTATTCTTCGGTGAAATATATTCAATTAAACAAAAGAAGTCAAAATTGAAGAACTATTTAGCGTCTGCTGGTCATCATTATGAGATACAGACATATGGCATTATACAAACTACAACGTAATAGTAAGTTAGCGACAGTAAGTGACTACGACTTTCACGGTCTTTTTATACGCGAGTAACATCACCGTTCACGAGTAGTCCATCACTGCTTTACGACACCTTTAAGGGGGTCAAGAATCAGTTAACTCATTAGTAAAAGTAATCTTAAGTCCGCAATGCGTTAGTTTCACGTCGATATATTAAAGTCACCTCGAAAATGAAGTCTGAAATCTGAACAACAATACTATTTACCCTTAGTATTTCGCTGTGTGGTATTTATGTTTTACAATTCATTTTTCAACGAGTTGTTCTCTAAAGAGCTTAATCCATTTTCCTCTCTTATGAGTTGGAACTTGAGAGACTTCATCAGAGAGGAAATTATTTAGCTCTGTCTGTATTGATCCCTGCGACTCAGACCCTAAGGACTTATTTTTTCTCTTAGCCATGAATTCCGCCATTAAGTCATGCTATTTAACAAGATTTACTGTCTCTGGTCTCGTGAAATATTTCTGGATGGAAGCGTCCCCGACAACCAGGGTATTATCTAATTACGTTACATTATACCTGTAAACTAACGCGGCTCAATAATTAACCAGACTTACACCTGTAATTAACCTCCCATTAATTAACCTCCATCATACCTGAAAACTAATCTCTCTCATTAATTAACCTGCATCATACCTAAACTAACCCCTCTCATTAATTAACCTCCATCATACCTGTAAAGTAACCCCTCTCATTAATTAACCTAAATCATACCTGTAAACTAACCTCTCTCATTAATTAACCTCCATCATACCTGTAAACTAACCTCTCTCATTAATTAACCTCCATCATACCTAAACTAACCTCTCATTAATTAACCTCCATCATACCTGTAAACTATCCTCTCAATTAATTAACTCCATCATACCCAAATCTCTCTCTCAATAATTAACCTCCATCATACCTGTAAACTAACCCTCTCATTAATTAACCTCCATCATACCTGTAACCAACCTCTCATTAATTAACCTCCATCACACCTGTAAACTAAACCCCTCTCATTAATTAACCTCCATCATACCTGTAAACTACGCCAGTGTCCCTCATCACTCCTACACCAGCACGGGGTTAACGAGTGATTCAATGTAATGATTGGTTTAATTAACTACGGTTGAGAAGAGAGACAGACAGGTCATCAACCAGGTATTACGCCCAACATTTTCCGTTGATGATTAACCTTTGAATTGGTCAGTGACAAAAAAATCATCACATAATCGCCACTTTTTTCTTTTTTGTGAAGGCAAATTGATTTATGCAGCGGTAACGGGGTGTAATTGTGTGTGTGTGTGTGTGTGTGTGTGTGTGTGTGTGTGTGTGTGTGTGTGTGTGTGTGTGTGTGTGTGTGTGATTCCTTATTTACGTGCGTATATGTGTGTATATGTATGTGTGTTCTATGCTTGTAACTTTTATTTACTTCAGTTATTCTTTTATTATTAAGACTGTCTCATCTTTCTGACACTTATTATCCGAGTTATATTTTGTCTGAATCCAAAAGGAAGTTTACTAACTACCATCGTGGCCTCTAGTCACACACCTCTCCTCCTTCCTCACCCCATCCCTTCCTAACCTCCCAAAACACACATACACCCTTCATTCACATACACACGTACACCCCTACATTCACATACACACACCTCTACATTCACATACACACATATACCTCCTACGCTCACACAAACACACACACACATGTCCCCATACATAACTCCCCCCCACACACACACACACACACTGGTATCATTTCACACTGGCCGAAGAGGTACTGTTTATGTCTCTGTGAGTGAGCTGCCCCCCAACTCCTCTGACCCAAGATATACTATACCAGCAAATCTCACCAAGAACAAAGTGCAAGGATTGATGATACAAAAGTGAAAAATGCCAATTGAAAGGGAATGACAATGGTGCTGAAACAGTGAAGTGGTTTATGGTGATGATCTGCCCATTAATTAACGGAATTAGTGTTTAAAAGGTTTACCTTTCCCCATGACACCGCCAGCAGGGAGGTGCAATGAAACCACGTGTTATTCCTCCACAACACCACCAGCAGGAGAGGTGCTACAACCACGTGTTATCCTCCACAACACCACCAGCAGGGGAGGTGCCACAACTACGTGTAATCCTCCACAACACCACCTCAGCAGGAGGTGCTACAACCACGTGTTATCCTCCACAACACCAGCAGCAGGAGGTGCTACAACCACGTACATCCACCAACACCACCAGCAGGGAGGTGCTGGCAACCACGTGTTATCCTCCACAACACCAGCAGCAGGGAGGTGTGCTACAACCACGTGTTATCCTCCCACACCAGCAGCAGGGAGGTGCTTACAACCACGCAGGTTATCCTCCACAACACCTCAAGCAACCACGTGTTATCCTCCACAACACCAGCAGCAGGGAGGTGCTACAACCACGTGTTATCCTCCCACACCAGCAAGAGTTTGGCAACCACGTGTTATCCTCCACAACACCAGCAGCAGGAGGTGCTACAACCACGTGTTATCCTCCACAACACCACACCCAGCAGGGGAGGTGCTACAACCACGTGTTATCCCTCCACAACATCACCAGCAGGGGAGGTGCTACAACCGCGGTTATCCTCCACAACACCACCAGCAGGGGAGGTGCTACAACCACGTGGTTATCCTCCACATGCATTTTACAACCACGTGTTATCCTCCACAACACCACCAGCAGGAGGTGCTAACCATCACATCCCTCCACAACACCAGCAGCAGGGGAGGTGCTACAACCACGTGTTATCCCTCCACAACACCACCAGCAGGAGGTGCTACAACCACGTTATCCTCCACAACACCACCAGCAGGGGAGGTGCTACAACTGCGTGTTATCTCCTCCATAACACCACCAGCAGGGGAAAAGCAAACCACGTGTTATCCTCCCACAACATCACCAGCAGGGGAGGTGCTACAACCATGTTATCCTCTCATACCACCCACCCAGCAGGGAGGGTGCTAAACCACTGTTATCCTCCACAACACCCCACCAAGGAGGTACTACAACTTGCTATCCCCTCCACAACACCACCTCAGGCAGGAGGAAGCTAAGCAACCACGTGTTATCCACAACATCACCAGCAGGGGAGGCAGGCCACAACCACGCAGGTTATCCTCCCGCTGGGATCAACAAAGCAGGAGGTGCTACAACCACGTGTTATCCCTCCACAACACCACCAAAGGGAGGTGCTGGCAACCACGGTTATCCCTCCACAACATCACCAGCCAGGAGGTTACAACCACGCGGTTATTCTCCACAACACACCAGTAGGGAGGCACAACCACGTGTTATCCTCCATAACACCACCAGCAGGGGAGGTGCTACAACCACGTGTTATCCCTCCACAACACCACCAGGGGAGGTGCCACACATCTCCACAACACCACACCAGCAGGTGGAAAGCGCAACCACGTGTTATCCTCCACAACACCACCAGCAGGGGAGGTGCCAACCACGGTTATCCCCACAACACCACCAGCAGGAGGTGCTACAACCGCGTTATCCTCCACAACACCAGCAGCAGGGGAGGTGCTACAACCACGTGTTATCCCCTCCACAACACCACCAGCAGGGGAGGTGCTACAACCATTTGCTATCCTCCACAACACCACCAGCAGGGAGGTGCTACAACCACGTGTTATCCTCCACAACACCACCAGCAGGGAGGTGCTGGCAACCACGTGTTATCTCTCCACAAATAATCACCAGCAGGGGAGGTGCTACAACCACGTACATCCTCCACAACACCACCAGCAGGGGAGGTGCTACAAACGAATGTTATCCTCCACAACACCAGTGGACACATCCTCCACATCATTCACCAGCAGGAGGCAAGCAACCACGTGTTGGTCTCCACAACACCACCAGTAGGAGGTGCCACAACATCACTAGCAGGGAAGGTACTACAACCACGTGTTATCTCCACAAACACCACACCAGCAGGGAGGTACAACCACGTAAGTTATCCTCCACAACACCAGCAGCAGGAGGCAAGCACAACCATTTGTTATCCTCCACAACACCACCAGCAGGAGGTGCTACAACCACGCAGTTATCCCTCCCCACACCACCAGCAGGGAAGGCATTACAACCACGTGTTATCCCTCCACAACACCACCAGCAGGAAGGTAATTACAACCACGTGTTATCTCCTCCACAACACCACCAGCAGGGGAGGTGCTACAACCACGTGTTATCTCCTGACCAACACCACAGCAGGGAGGTGCCAACCACGGTTATCCTCCACAACACCACCAGCAGGGGGAGGTGTACTACAACCACGCAGCCATCCCTCCACAACATCACCAGCAGGGAAGGTACTACAACCACGTGTTATCCTCCACAACACCACCAGCAGGGAAGGTACTACAACCATGTAAGCAACTCCACAACACCACCAGCAGGGAAGGTACTAACCACGTGTTATCCTCCACAACACCACCAGCAGGGGAGGTGCTACAACCACGGGTTATCCTCCACAACACCAGCAGCAGGGAGGTGCTACAACCACGTGTTATCCTCCACAACACCACCCAGCAGGGAGGTACAACCACGTTATCCTCCACAACACCACCAGCAGGGAGGTGCTACAACCACGTGTTATCCTCCACAACACTACCAGGAGGTGCTACAACCACGTGTTACTCTCCACAACATCACCAGCAGGGAAGGTACTACAACCACGCCATTCTCCACAAACACCAGGAATACCACAACCACGTGTTGTCCTCCACAACACCACCAGCAGGGGAGGCAAAGCAAGCAACCACGTGTTATCCTCCACAACACCAGCAGCAGGGGAGGTGCTACAACCACGTGTTATCCTCCACAACACCACCAGCAGGAGGTACACAACCATGCAAGTTATCTCCACAACACCCACCAGCAGGAGGCACAGCAACCACGCAGTTATCCTCCAACACCTCACCAGCAGGGGAGGTGCTACAACCACGTGCGTTATCCTCCACACAACATCACTCAGCAGGAAGGTACTACAACCACGGTTATCCTCCACAACACCACCAGCAGGGAGGTAGCTACAACCACGCAGGTTATCCCTCCACAACACCACCAGCAGGAGGTGCTACAACCACGGTTATCTCCACAACACCACCTCAGCAGGAGGTGCTACAACCACGTGTTATCCTCCACAACACCACCAGCAGGGAGGTAAAGGCCAAACCACGTGTTATCTCCGCCAACACCACCAGCAGGATACTACTAAACCCACGTGTTATCCTCCAAAGCCCATCAGCAGGAGGCCAACCGCACATCCTCCACAACACCACCAGCAGGGAGGTGCTAAACCACTTGTTATCTCCACAACATCACCAGCAGGGAGGTGCTACAACCACGTGTTATCCTCCACAACATCACCAGCAGGAGGCAACCACGTGTTATCCTCCACAACACCACCAGCAGGATGCTACAACCACGCAAGTTATCCTCCACAACATCACCAACAGGGAGGCGCTTGGGCAACTACGTAAGCAACCCGCCAACACCACCAGCAGGGAGGTGCAACCACGTGCAGCCCTCCAATAACATCACCAGTAGGGGAGGTGCTACAACCATGTGTTATCCGTTATCCTCCAGCAACATCACCAGCAGGAGGTGCTACAAACCACGTGTTATCCTCCACAACATCACCAGCAGGAGGTGCTACAACCACGTGTTATCCTCCACACCAGGAGGCAAGCAACCACGTGCATATCCTCCACAACACCACCCAGCAGGGGAGGTGCTACAACCACGTGTTATCCTCACAACACTCACCAGCAGGGGAGGTGCTACAACCACGTTATCCCCCTCCACAACACCACCACACAGCAGGGAGTGCTACAACCGTGTTATCTCCACACCACCAGCAGGAGGTGCTACAACCACGTGTTATCCTGTCAGCATCACCAGCAGGAGGTGCAACCACGTGTTATCCTCCACAAACATCACCAGCAGGAGGTGCAAAACCACCAGGAGGAAAGCACAACCACGTGTTATCCTCCACAACATCACCAGCAGGGGAGGTGCTACAACCACGGTTATCCTCCACACACCACCAGCAGCAGGAGGCAAGTACAACCACGTGTTATCCCCTCCACAACACCAGCAGGGGAGGCAGTGCCAAACCACGTGTTATCCTCCACAACACCACCAGCAGGGGAGAGGTGCTACAACCACGTGTTATCCCTCCACAACACCAGCAGCAGGGGAGGTGCTACAAACTACGTGTTATCCTCCACAACACCACCAGCAGGGAGGTGCTACAACCACGTGGTTATCTCCACAACACCACCAGCAGGAGTGGTGCTACAACCACGTGTTATCTCCACAACATCACCAGCAGGGGAGGTGCTACAACCACGTGTTATCCCTCCACAACATCACCAGGAAGGTACCACAACCACGTACAAGTTATCCTCCACAACACCACCAGCAGGGAGGTGCTGGCAACCACGTGTTATCCTCCACAACATCACCAGCAGGAAGGTACTACAACCATGTTAACTCCCACAACACCACCAGCAGGAGGTGCTACAAACCACGTGCCATCTCCACACACCCCAGCAGGAGGCGCCACAACCACGTGTTATCCTCCATGCCACCTGGGCCAGCAGGAGGGCAACCACGTGTTATCTCTCCACAACATCACCAGCAGGGAGGTGCTGGCAACCGCTGTTATCCTCCACAACACCACCAGCAGGAGGTGCTACAACCACGTGTTATCCTCCACAACATCACCAGGGGAGGTGCTACAACCGCGGTTATCCTCCACAACACCACCAGTAGGAGGTGCTAACCACGTGTTATCCTCCACAACATCACCACAGCAGGGAGGTGCTACAAACCACTGTTATCCTCCACAACACCAGCAGCAGGGGAGGTGCTACAACCACGTGTTATTCTCTCCACAACACCACCAGCAGGAGGTGCTACAAACCACGGTTATCCTCCACAACATCACCAGCAGGGGAGGTGCCAACCACGTGTTATCCTC
>NW_024716703.1:18984897-19044631 GCF_018991925.1 Homarus americanus | reverse complement strand
AGAGGACCCAGGTAGCACGTCTCATCATCCTCTTGAGTTACTAGACACGTCAGGAGGAGGAAGAGGACCCAGGTAGCACGTCTCATCGTCCTCTTGAGTTACTAGACACGTCAGGAGGAGGAAGAGGACCCAGGCAGCACGTCTCATCATCCTCTTGAGTTACTAGACACGTCAGGAGGAGGAAGAGGACCCAGGTAGCACGTCTCATCGTATCAAGATGGTTTCCTGTTGTGGCTGTAGCGACGCCATCGACCAGCCGAGTGAAGCTCCCTTGGTGGTGTGGGTGACCTGTTGTGGGAGACCTGTTGTGGGAGACCTATTGTGGGAGACCTGTTGTGGGAGACCTGCTGGGACCTGCTGTGGGACCTGTGGGTGAACTGTTGGGGAGACCCATAGGGGAGACCTTGTTGGGAGAGACCTGTTTTGGGTGACCTTTGTGGGTGACCCATCAGGAGACCTGTTGTGGGTGACCTGTTGTGGGTGATCCGTTGTGGGTGACCTGGTTGTGGGTGAACTGTTGTGACCTGTTGTGGGTGACCTGTTGTGGGAGACCTGTTGTGGGAGGACACCAGGGGAAAATATATTGGGACTTGGGTTATAAGACACACATTATTATTATTAATACACACACACACACACACACACACACACACACACACACACACACACACACACACACACCACATAAGGTGGGAGGAGGGATTTACTAAGCAGGAAGGAGAAAAACCTTGGTATATTAAGGAAGGGAAGTCGAGGGTAGTCAGTGGGAAGGAACTCGGCTGCAAGCATGATTACGTAGCAAGTAAGAGAGAACTATATGCAATTTGTTACATCAACACCCCCTCCCTTCACCATAACCTAACCCCCCCTCCTTCCCCTTCTTTCCTTCCTTGCTTTTTTGCTTGCTTGCTTCATTCATTCATTCATTCATTCTTTCCTGTATTACTTGTATGCTTTTTGTTTCCTTCCTTCCTTCCTCCTTTCATTCATTCTTAACTTCCTGCCTTGCTTACCTGTTTTTTTCTTGATTTCTTCCTTCATTCGTTCGTTCGTTCGTTCGTTCCTTCCTTCCTTCCTTCCTTCTTTCATTCATTCTTAACTTCCTGCCTTGCTTACCTGTTTTTTCTTAATTCCTTCCTTCCTTCCTTCCTTCCTTCTTTCAATCATTCTTAACTTCCTGCCTTGCTTACCTGTTTTTTCTTAATTCCTTCCTTCCTTCCTTCCTTCCTTCCTTCCTTCCTTCCTTCCTTCCCTGATTCCCATGACAACTTCCCGTTACAAGAGATGATGTAAGGTGCTGCTCCTATAATTTAGCTCAACAATACAATGTTCTAATTTCACCCCGGTCGGAAAAAAAATGGACTTTGTTGTGAGTTATGGCCGTCTATACCAGCTGTGGGTGAGGTGAGGGAAAACTTGGAATAATATGACGGGAATGATACTGTATACATACTATTCTGAATTATGGCTACAGGTAGATATATCCTTTATGTATGGGTACAGGTAAGAGAAGCATCAACCCTTATAGATAAGAAGACGTTGGGTCACATGAAGAGTAAACACTTTAGTTTGTTTTTATATTAAGATTAACGACTGGATATGCTAACTTAATATAAGCTCACCTCACAGGTAAAGTTAGGGTGTTTAATTAACAGGTGAACAAAGTATGGAGGGCTAAGCTTCAGGTGATTCCCATTGATATATATTCCCATATATTATAATTAGGAAACTTATTTGTACTAATTACTGATAATTATCTAGTCTGAAGACCTACCTACAGTACTTCCTTAATTTCCGTAGTAGTTGAAGACAGAAATTATTGTAATCAACAACATCAAGTTATAATTACCTTTTGCACAACCTGACACTGCAATTACTCGTCATATGAAATGGTACTATTATTCATAATGACTTAAATCAGGATTAGAATCTCCCCTAAATAAACCAGCGAGGTGTAGAGGACTCCTGAAGGGGTAAGAGGACTCCTGAAGGGGTTAAAGGACTCCTGAAAGGGTTAAAGGGCTCCTGAAGGGGCAAGACGTGAAATAGTTTTCATCAAGAACAACTCAGAAGACGCGACTATTAACACCATATATTATGCATAATTAATTTTAAAATACTCAAGGAATGTAATGTATCTAATAGATCTACATTATAATAGTTTGCACCTTATATAAAACTACATTATGCAGCGTAGACATAGTACCGTCAGTATCCGCTTAACGTACAGTATATTCGGTTAATGTATTGTACAAGTTTTCAGAAACACATTACGCACAGTAAGCGGCCACTGATTGTACTGTAAGATTAGTAACCTGAGTTAGTTGAGAGGTGTATATGGCAGAATTATTTACTTTGGATGTATGAGTGGTATGAGTGAGTGGTATGAGTGAGTGGTGTGAGTGAGTGGTGCGAGTGAGTGGTGTGAGTGAGTGGTGTGGTGAGTGGTGGTGGTGAGTGGTGTGAGTGGTGGGTGGTATGAGTGAGTGAGGTGGTGGGTGTGAGTGGTATGAGTGAGTGGTATGAGTGAGTGGTGTGAGTGAGTGGTGCGAGTGAGTGGTGTGAGTGAGTGGTATTAGTGTGACATCAACCAGTACAACAAGTGTTTGTCCTCGTGTGTGTGTGTGTGTGTGTGTGTGTGTGTGTGTGTGTGTGTGTGTGTGTGTGTGTGTGTGTGTGTGTGTGTGTGTGTGTGTGTGTTGTCACATTTCTCACTATTGTCAGCAGCAGTTGTACAGATTCTCAGAAATTCCTACGTTTATTTTTACCAATGAGTGAGACGACCTCCAACCTGGTGCTCATAACATCACATTAATATTAAGATCTAAATGATTCCATGAAATTCTGTAGTGACTAAACGTGTTCTCTCATCTCAGTAACAATAACAACAAAGTTCTACTCATAATTGGATATTGATTACGTTAAACTGTACTTGAAACAAAAATAATAATAATCCCTTCATCCTCAATAAACAGGAGAGGTGTTATATGCTGCACGAACTAAACACAACAAAAGACAGTGATATATTAGGTTTCAGGTGTATTTGTTAAATTTCTTATTATCTTCAAATTTATTTCATAACTTTTTTGGGGTGGGTGGGGAGGGGTGGGGGGAGGGTCGCTTTTCATCTTCCTGCCTCGAGCGAATCATATTACCCTAGTACTGAGAATCCTAGTTTAGCCTTCAAAGACCACACTATTCTCGTTGATAAACTATATTAACTTATATAGACCATAGGTAAAAAATTATATGATATTTCTCACTGAAGTACAAGAGACCTGAGGAGAATATGATATCAACGTGACTTGGTGAGTGTTATGAGAAATACCTGGTGTCACGTGCGTCTGCTAATTAACCTTATATTTTTAACACTTCATTCCCGGTACACCTGAATCTCCCCTGTGTTCATTACTCTTCATTACAGACTCGACCTTGAGTGACCTCTACAGTGAAACCTCCATATAACGGATTTCTTTCTCCATGTAATCCGTTAGGTGGGGGTTTCACATGTAACGGACTCTCGATATAACGGACTTTCTTCTCCATATAGTCCATTAAATAGAGGTTTCACTGCATATGTCTCATATGGTGAAAGTAAGTTTTTCAGACCTAACCTAACCTAACCTAAACTGGGGTTGTCAACCTTCATGTGATCCAAAAATGTATTAAACGGATTGACTGAGGTGTGTGTGTGTGTGTGTGTGTATGTGTGTGTGTGTGTGTGTGTGTGTGTGTTTAAACCATCCTGTGTTACGAACATAAGCAGGAGACAGCGAGAAGAATAAAGAAGAGGACACACACACACACACACACACACACACACACACACACACACACACACACACACACACACATTTATCAGGTCAAGTGTAACTATTTTAGCCAAGATGATGACGTCCGCATTATCTCTGTCTATAATTTGTCTGGTTGGCTGAATTCTTCTGTAAGATGAGAGAGAGAGAGAGAGAGAGAGAGAGAGAGAGAGAGAGAGAGAGAGACTCGATGAGGCTTTTAAAGACTCTTGGTTCAGGAGTCTTACTCAAAAAGGTTTCGCTTTTGAGAGAGAAGGCAGCGAGGAGAGGCTAGGAGGAGGAAGGAGTGGCTGAGTATGGAGTAGGAGTAGGAGGAACAAGTACGAGAGTGTGAGGAGGGAGAAGAAGAGCAAAGAGGAGGAGAGGGTAAGAAGGAGGAAGGGGATGCGAGGAGAAAGGAGGAGGAGGTAGTGAGAGGTGAGTGAGTGCCCTTCGACCAGCATCAGATAAACACTGGTGTGGGTGTTGGTGACAGCCGGGTGACCTCTCTCTCTCTCATCACAAAGAGGGATTAAACTTACGGGAGTCTCAGAACGCCGCGAAATTTACCTCAACCATCGTGCTTCAAGTGTTTGTGTCGAGTCTATTTTTCTGAGTAAACAAAAGCAAGTATTTAGTTTTTAGATATAAAAGTAGGTTGTTTTGTCTTTTGTTAGATTAAGTTCTTTCTTCTTTTGGAGGAAGAAGAGTAAATTGTATCTGAGAAAATATTTTGTATATAGTGAAGGATATATATTTCTTTCTTTTTTTTGAGAAAGTTAAATATTGTTAAAGTTTTTTGTTGTTTTCTAGAAAATTAATTCGTAATAGATGAATTCATTTACCTTCGGAGAACCTAAACTCCACTTAAACACTCTATGGAAGAGTCAGTTATATTTAGAGAGGATAAATAATATAGACTTTAAGACCATAACCAAGTGGTGTTTTATTTCTTATAACTGAACATCTCCAGTAGTCATATATAAAGTGTGTGTGTGTGTGTGTGTGTGTGTTAAAACGCACACACTAGTGCCATATTCGTGTTTTGTCCAGACACAAAAAAATAATTGTTTATTCTGCAACGTGTGAGTGGAACAGCATGATGATGGAGGGAGAGGGGAAGGAGGAGATAAAGGCGAGAGAGATGGAAGTGGGAGGAAGTTAGGGAGAGGGAGATAAGTTAAGGGAAATGGAAGAGGGAGGGAGGAAGGGGAGGAGAATAATGAAAATGGAAGAGGAGGAAGGGAGAAAGAGAGAGAGGGAGATAAGTTTATGGAAGGGGAGGAAGGAAGAGGAGGATAATGATATAAAAAGGAAGAGGAGGAAGCAAGACTGGAAAACATGGAAGAAGAAGATGATAGATGGGAAAAGGAAGAAGGGAGGAAGAGTAAAATTAGTTGAGATAATGGAATGTACAGTAGAAGGAATGGGAAGAAAGTTTCAACGATTCTGGTCCAATTTATCGTAATGTAGCCAGAAGGATTTTGTTGATACCCTTAGCTGACTACCTCACCTGTCTGTAGTACGAACCACCTGGTCCACCAGTCTAAAACCGAAAGCTGACTATCTCACCTGTCTGTAGTACGAAACACCTGGTCCACCTGTCTAAAACCTTAAGCTGACTACCTCACCTGTCTGGAGTACGAAACACCTGGTTAACCTGTCTAAAACCGTAAGCTTACTCACCTGCCACGATTGAAATATTAATATTGCAAACGTGAATTTTTGATTTGGGAATCTTACAGCCTGTTGCTCCTGCCCACCAACATACTGTATATATACTATTAGCCTACATTCAGTCAAGGTGGTTACTATTGTTTAATTTATGTCTAATACCTTTGTTCTCTTGTTGTGATAAACCATAACAGGTATTGGAGTTGTTATGGGTAAGTGTTTCCGATCTCAAGGTGTGGGTATAAAGAGTTAGGTGATTAGATATTGTAGTTAGAGATGCGAACCTGACTGAGTAGGAGCAATACTACTACTACTACTTTTTTCTTCTTCATAATATGGCCTCCAGCCCCCCCCTATAGCCATACCTTCGCCGCCATTTTATTACCTTAAAATTAAATATCCGAGTACATAAGTAGCTATCCAAGCTGTGTTGAATTAGTTGAGCCGCAGATCTATGCGGCATTCAGTGACTGTTGCCTCATAGTCAATATCTGCAACTGTTGTCGGCTTTGGGGCCGATGCTCTCGTTCCCCTAAGGCAGAGCAAAGCCGACCTAAGGAGAGAGAAGGACAGTCGACATCTCATCCAGGCTGTTACATAACTTCTGGGCTGCTGCTTCTGTTCGGATAGCACCTCCGCGAGTCTGGCATAGAAGCATCTTGCACTTGGTCCCATCCCACCAGAGGTTGTGAACACTAGAGGAGTGATGCTGCCTTGATCAACGTTCTGAATTCTCTCCCCATATGTCCTTATCTTGTCGTTCTCGTTCCTCCTGTGTGCAGCATCGAGAGCTAAGTTACGGTGACATGCGGCCATGGGATCAAAAATCCTGATGTCGAAGAAGGCTCGCTGTCCCCGCGTCCAGAATCCTCGAGCACTGACGTCAACACGGGCTTCGTTGGATGTGTTTGAAGTCCTATGTTGGAAATTCTCACTGTCCAATGGAAGGAGGGTCGGTTTTACCCTGACATCATGGCAGATTTCCTTCAACATATCTGCTGTGAGATCCCTTACTTCGTCATGCCTCATGCATATGAAGCCCCCTTTCTTGCACGCCATGACGTGATCGACGTCATAGGAAGAGCCACACACGCATTGGGAGGGCAAACCTTCTACTGGCCTACCATACTTAGAGTATTGGCATCTGTAAATTCTTGTTTATTGAGACTGAAACCATTTGCCTTTATCGGTAACGTAGTTAACCAGTTCGAGGCGCCCACCTCCTGCGCTATAGCTACTTTTTTTCAAATTTTCTGGTACTTGCAGCAACAGTTGCTGCAACTAATCACTTTGGCCGTGCTGTCGTTCTGTCGTTCTGTCGTAATGGACCTTCGAATCTTGTTTACTTCACTGGTATCAACCTCCCCTGTTGCGCTCTGAGCTATTATGTGGTCCGTGAGGGCTGCCGTGAGCTTAACTGAGTTTTGATGCTCGGTGGTAGCAATCTTCTCTGGATTGGTCAGTCCCATTCCTCCCATTCTTGGTGGTAGTGCAAGGAGTGATCTTTCTGCTGGGGTTAAGTGAGTGTGTTTCACTAATTTGGGAATGAAATTGACGCTGATAGCTTCTTCCAGAGGGTGGAGGAGGGGTCCGATATCAGGGATAGTGCGCATCAGGTAGCTCCAGTGATGCTTGACTCCATGGGTGAATGCCGCAAAAGCCGCATGTGGCTCTGTGTTAGCAATCTCAGACAGAGCTTGGATTTCCCTAACCCACTCAGTCACCTTGCCCGTTACGTACTCGGTCTTGAAGTCCGTCGTGCCGATTACTGCGCCTTGGTGTCTTTGGCCATCCTTAGATATTTTGAACTCACTTCCACCGAACACCTCCATTGCCCGTTCATAATGTTCTGGCTTCACAATGAAGAAGGACTTGCTGGCGTTTGGGTGGTACCCTATTTGTGGGCCTCGTGATGTTATCAGGTCCCACCAATTTTTTATGTCCTCCACTTTTCCTGCTCCTGTAAGGTCGTCAGCGTACGCCACTTGCTTGACCTCAGTTGTTTCAAATTTTATTGTGTGTTGGAGCACTGATAGGCCTATTGCGTACATTGCCATTGCAACAGGGTTCCCCTGCGTTGTTCCCTCAGTTGACTGTATGATGGTATCACCTCTTAGAGCCTTGATGTTTACTTTATAGAGGTCTGATGGATTCCTATAGGAGTTTTTAACATACATTGCAAAGCTTGGACACTTGATCTTGATGTTGTGCAGTACAGCCTTGCGGTTAAGTATGTTGAATGCGTTTGAAGAGCCCACCAGGAGAACGGCCTCACAATCACGCTGCTCAAATATCGTTCTCATGGCGTGAATGGGAGCTTCCCCTCCAGCCTGGTGGCCAGCACACACTTGCAGGTTCCCTGCTGCTGCCCTGACATCATCCTTTACCACCTCCATTATGCATATTCCGATGATCCGCCTCAGCATTTCCCCCACCCCTATAGGCCTACATCCTGGATTCTTATCTAGGGGAATGAGGCGGAAGGCCGTCAGAGCATGGAGGTGTTGGCAGCACGAGGATGCCAGCTTTCTTGCAAGGGCGGCAATGGCAGTGCAGAGATCACTTGCTACGGGGCCAAACTTGTTAGTGCTGAGGATGACTCTCCAACTGTTTGCATCCAGGCCTGAAGGGCCGGCCCCTCCCTGAGTTTTCAGTGCTTTTTTCCACACCATCCCTCCTGTTATTTTCTCGAACAGGACAGCATTCGGTGGGATATAGTTACCCTGGAACCTGATGCCTTCGTCTTCACTTGCAGGGGGATGTTTTTCTTTCAGTTGTTTTAATGTCTCTCTGTTTATTGGCAGAACCCCACCGGATGATTCCTCTGTGAGAGATCTTACCGCCAAAGACACTTTTCCCACACGCATTTTGTTTCCAAACTTTCTTGCAACGTTATCGGTGTTTTGCTTTCCGTCTCCTATAAATTTTAGTCTCTCCTGCAGTGTTCTTGCTTCACATAGGAGATCATCAAGGGCCCCATTCTGCCACATTGTCAATCTTCTCTCCATTGCTGCCGCATTTTCTTTGTGCTTAGTCTTTGTGTGTGTCCGCTGACAGAATAGATGTGGTATTATTGTCAGTATTTGAAGAGCTAAAGGGGCAAGGAAGCAGTCCTCAGTGTACTCAGTTATGAGGCGAATCATCTCCCGAATCATTTCTTTGGTGGTTCAAACAGGTTAGCTGGCGACTACATGACAATTTCTGAGTAAGTTTCTTTAACCCATATGTCCGCATTTTCCATCGACATGCCATTCCACTGTGGTGGCTGTCTGACATTCACCTCGTGGACATCTGCTACAATTGGAGCAGCGTTTATTGGTTCTACAGTTTCAGGTTGAGTAGACTCACTGCTATCATTTAGGATATAATCGGGCGGTTGGGTCCTGGCGATATCCACTGTGTCCTCCTGTGTCGGCTCCCTGCCATGTGGGTTCCTACAATTTTTTCCCTTTCTGCAAGCCACACATGGTCGGTTGTTTCTCGCACAATCACTGCTAGTGCAAATTTTGGTTCTGGCTAGCACAGACGCAACAATGTCTGTTACCCGGCACAGTGTTCCGCACCTTGGGCGACAGTTACGTCCGCCTCCGACATCTGCTTTGGTCCCATACAGAAGAAAAAACTAGCTCTTATGATAATAATACAAATTATATACCTTCACAGTCGTAAACATTGGGTAATAAATGCAGTAACAAGTATTCCCCAACACAACACAACCCCCCTACAGTAGGTCAACACAACACAACCCCCCTACAGTAGGTCAACACAACTTCTGCCCCCCCTACAGTAGGTCAATATAACACCTTGCCCCCACAGTAGGTCAACACAACAGTAGGTCAACACAACACCTGCCCCCCACATAGGTCCACAACACCTGCCCCCCACAGAGGTCAACACAACACCTGCCCCACAGGAGGTCAACACAACACCTGCCCCCACAGTAGGTCAACACAACACCTGCCCCCACAGTAGGTCAACACAACACCTGCCCCCCACAGTAGGTCAACACAACACCTGCCCCCCACAGTAGGTCAACACAACACCTGCCCCCCCACAGTAGGTCAACACAACACCTGCACAGGTCAACACAACACCTGCCCCCACAGGAGGTCAACACAACACCTGCCCCCACAGTAGGTCAACACAACACCTGCCCCCACAGTAGGTCAACACAACACCTGCTCCCCACACAACACAACATCTGCCCCCCACAGGAGGTCAACACAACACCTGCCCCCCACAGTAGGTCAACACAATACCTGCCCCCACAGTAGGTCAATACAACACCTGCCCCCCCACAGGGTCAACACAACACCTGCCCCCCACAGGAGGTCAACACCCCCCCACAGTAGGTCAACACAACACCTGCCCCCACAGGAGGTCAACACAACACCTGCCCCACAGTAGGACAACACAACACCTGCCCCCCACAGTAGGTCAACACAACACCTGCTCCCCACAGTAGGTCAACACAACACACAGGAGGTCAACACAACACCTGCCCCCCACAGTAGGTCAACAAACACCTGCCCCCCACAGGAGGTCAACACAACACCTGCCCCCCACAGTAGGTCAACACAACACCTGCCCCCACAGTAGTCAACACAACACCTGCCCCAACACAACACCTGTAGGTCAACACAACACCTGCCCCCCACAGAGGTCAACACCTGCCCCCAGTGTCACCTGCCCCCACAGTAGGTCAACACAACACCTGCCCCCCACAGGAGGTCAACACAACACCTGCCCCCCCACAGTAGGTCAACACAACACCTGCCCCCCTAGTAGGTCAACACAACACCTGCCCCCCACAGTAGGTCAACACAACACCTGCTCCCCACAGTAGGTCAACAACACCTGCCCCACCAACACAACACCTGCCCCCACAGTAGATCAACACAACACCTGCCCCCCACAGTAGGTCAACACAACACCTGCCCCCACAGTAGGTCAACACAACACCTGCCCCCCCACAGGAGGTCAACAACACCTGCCCCCACAGTAGGTCAACACAACACCTGCCCCCCACAGTAGGTCAACACAACACCTGCCCCCCACAGTAGGTCAACACAACACCTGTCAACACAACACCTGCCCCCACAGTAGATCAACACAACACCTGCCCCCAGTAGGTCAACACAACCTGCCCCCACAGTAGGTCAACACAACACCTGCCCCCCAGGTCAACACAACACCTGCCCCCCCACAGTAGGTCAACACAACACCTGCCCCCCACAGTAGGTCAACACAACACCTGCTCCCCCACAGTAGGTCAACACAACACCTGCCCCCCACAGAATGTCAACAAACAAATTATAAAAAAGTTCACAAAAGTCTAGAACTTATTACCTTAATCACCCTCCTCCTCCCTCTGTAACATTCATTAAAAGAAATATCATTATAATAACAAAATCGTAAGGCGATATAAATATTGTTCCGCTCTTCTAAACATTTATGTAAGTATTTATTAATATTCTTCCACCTTGTAAACACACCCAAGAGAAAACATTCACTCCTACTACTATTACTACTACCGCTCTTTTTGAAAATAGAAGAAATCCAACATTTATTAAGAAAACGCCTCAATAGCATTCACTAGACGGCAAACATTCTTAAATATTCAGGCGCTTGTACACATATACAGTAAATTTATATTAACTTAATATTACAGACCCACCAACACACCTTATTTGCATCTTATGTAACAAAGATCATTTTTCTTAGTAACTTTCAACATTTAAATGAGTTATTCAGACTACCAGGTAGCTGAACCAACAACACCAGGTGAATATCTTGAATAATAATTACCTACCTACCCACCCAAACACCCATCCACCCACCCACCCACCCCCCCCCCCCATCCACCTCCTCCCTCTCCCTCCCTCCCTGGCTTACGTTTTCATGTTGATATAAACAATAAAAACAAGATATAGTTTTGTTTCTTGGAAGTTCATGTAATCTGGCATTCAATGTTTCTTTTTCTGATCCTTCCTTCCTTCCTTCCTTCCTTCCTTCCTTTGTTCATCCTGGTCTGCTTTCCTCCTTCCTTTCCTTCTTTTCCTTCTTCCCTTTTTTGTTTAATTCATTCCTTACATCTTTCATTATTTCCTTCCTTTTTGTCCTTCCTTCTTTCTTTTCCTTATTTCTTTCTTTCCCCACATTTTTTTCCTGGGCTGCTTTCCCCTTTTCTCTTTATTTTTTATATATATTTGTTTCGTATTTTTTTTATTAATATTTTCTTTATTTTTTTATTCTCTTTTGTTTTCTCATTTGTTCCTTTATTTATTTTGTTTTATTTCGATTTTTCTTTTATTTTTTCCTGTTTTCTTTTACTTTCTGTTATAATTTGTTTCCTCCTTTATTTTCTTTATCCTGTTCTCCTCGCCCTTCTCTTCCTCTCCTCACCACCTTACTTCTCTCCTCACCCCCTTACTCCTCTCCTCACCCTTCTCTTCCTCTCCTCACCCTTCTCTTCCTCTCCTCACCCCTCACTTCTCTTCTCTGCTCCCTCACTTACTTCCTCACTCCCTTCTCCCTTCATTCCTTTACTTATCTCCTCTCCTCCATCACTTCTTTTCTCATCCCCTCACCCCTTTCATCTCCTATCTCTCTCACCTCTCCCTTCCCTCTCTCACCACCGTTCTCCCTTACCTCTCATCCCTCTCGCTTTCCCTCAGGTATCTCTTCATTCCTTTCCTTCCTCTCCCTCTCCTTCACCTTTATCTCTCTCCTCCTGCCTCTCGTTATCCGTGACTCCTTCCCCTCGTTTATTTTCCCTTACGCCGTCGTTCATCTGTCTTCTTCCTCCTCCTCCTCCTCTTCCTCCTCCTCCTCTTCCTCCTCCTCCCCCTCCTCCTTTTCTTCTTCCTCCTCTCATACGAACAGGTAAGACTCCAAAAGCATGGTAAGAAGGAAATATGAAGAAAGAGGAAGAGAGGAAGATTGATGATGACACACACACACACAGAGAGAGAGAGAGAGAGAGAGAGAGAGAGAGAGAGAGAGAGGATCTCCATATAAAGTAAATGTATATGCATTTTCCGCTCACAATAGCCGACTTGATACAGCTCAGACCCGAATATTCAATCATATTACAATACAGTATGAACACAGAGCCACATAGAGCCAAACCACAGAGCCATATAAAGCTCAATGTAACATGAAAACACAGAGCCCTATAAATCTCTATATAAGGTCAAAATAGAGTCACTGAAAGCTCTATATCTTACTATGGGTTCAACTCTAATATCACATGTCAGCGGAGATGGACTCAGGTCTACAGAGTCTTGAAGGCAAAATTACGACTTATATTCACACGCACGATGCTGGCGAAACGAGGGGTGAAATAGTGTGTGTGTGTGTGTGTGTGTGTGTGTGTGAAGTACTAGTCTCTCTCTCTCTCTCTCTCTACCTTCGTGTGGAAAGAAGGTAGCGTGTGTGTGAACCAGTGACGAGAACGACTTTTAATTAACTACCTGAAGGAGATTTTTTCACCTGGCATACTGAGTATATTTTTTCAGAGAGTGGTGGTGGTGGTGAGGGTGGTGTTAGTGATGGTGAGGGTGGTGGTGGTTATGGTGAGGGTGGTGGTGGTGGTGGTGGTGAGGGGTGGTGTTAGTGATGGTGAGGGTGGTGGTGGTGGGTGAGGGTGGTGGGTGGTGAGGGTGGTTGGTGGTGAGGTGGTGGTGGTGGTGAGGGTGGTGTTAGTGATGGTGAGGTGGTGGTGGTTGGTGGTATGGGTGGTGCAAGCAGTTAAGTGTTAAAAATTAAAGTGCAAAAAGTAGCAGGTAACTAGCAGTTGCCAAGAGAAAGTATAAACTGGTGGCAGAGTAAAGTGGTGGTAGCAGCATTAGTGGAAAAAACTGAGCAGTAGTACAGAAGACAGCAGAGAACAGTGGTGGTGGCATAATGGTGGTGGTATAATGGTGGTACAGTAGTGGTGATGGTAGTAGTAGTGGTGGTGGTGGCAAATTGTTGTAGTTGTAGCAGTATAGTGGTGGTGATGGTAGAAACAGTGGTGGTGGTAGTAGTAGTAATAGTGATAGTAGTGGTGGTGGCAAAATTGGTGGTGTAGTAGTAGTGGTGGTAGTAGTAGTAGTGGTGGTAGCAGGTGATGGTAGTAGTAGTGGTGGCAGTAGTGGTGGTGGTGGCAATGGTGGTGGGTAATGTGATAGTAGGGTGATGGTGGTGTTGGTGGCTAGTGGTAAAATGGTTGTTGAGTATGGTGATGGTAGTAGTAGTGGTGGTAGTAAGTGGTAAATGTGGTATGTAGTGGTGATGGTAGAAGTAGTGGTGATGTAAGGATGATATGGTAGTAGTGGTAATGAGTAGTAGGTGGTGGTAATTATTGTGGTAGTTGTAGTAGTAGTATGGTGGTAAGAAACAGTGGTAGTTAGTATAAGATAGCAGTGGTGTGGTAAAAGTGGTAGTATGGTAAGGTAAGTAAGAGTGGCACATATTAAACTCCTGTATTTGAGTCATAACAGGAAATAATAATATACTTAAATTATCATATTATTTGATGGCAACAATGTAGAACGTGTGTTTTGTGTGTGTGTGTGTGTGTGTGTGTGTGTGTGTGTGTGTGTGTGTGTGTCTGTCTACTTGCCTTTCTATCCTTTTCTTACCTTTTCTGTCTTTCTGTCTATGTCCATTCTCCCCGTCTACCTGTTTTATGTCTTTCTGTTTGTTTGTCATTCTACCTGTTTACCTGTCTTGCAATCTGATTATCTACGTCTGTTTGTTTGCAATTCTACCTGTCTCACTGCTTGCCTCTGTCTATTTGTCACTCTGCCTTACTTTCTAACCTGCTTTAATACCTGTCTATCTGTCTGTCTGTCTGTCTGTCTGTCTCTCTCCACTACAAATCATCCATCACCAGAAAAATAATTAGATATATAATCACCTTTAATTAACGTCCACGTCTGAGATCATTAATTAGAAATAAGTTTGACTAACATTATCTTTTTTCTTTACAGGTGAGATAATGAGATGTTTACCTGCTGGGGATGGTAGGAGACACCTCCTTTATCCTCTACTGTAGTGGAGCTCTTACCTGGTGTTGTAGTGGAGCTCTTCCGGTGCTGTAGTGGAGCTCTTACCTGGTGCTGTAGTGGAGCTCTTACCTGGTACTGTAGTGGAGCCTACCTGGTGCTGTAGGTGGGCTCTTACCTGGTGCTGTAGTGGAGCTCTTACCTGGTGCTGTGGTGGGCTCTTACCTGGTGCTGGTGGAGCTCTTACCTGGTGCTGTAGTGGAGCTCTTACCTGGTGCTGTAGTGGAGCTCTTACCTGGTGCTGTAGTGGAGCTCTTACCCTGGTGCTGGAGTGGAGCCTTACTGGTGCTGTGGTGGAGCTCTTACCTGGTGCTGTGGTGGAGCTCTTACCTTGTGTGCTGTAGTGGAGCTCTTACCTGGTGTTGTAGTGGAGCTCTTACCTGGTCTGTAGTGAGCTCTTACCTGGTGCTGTAGTGGAGCTCTACCTGGTGTTGTAGTGGGCTCTACCTGGTGTGGTGGAGCCTTGCCTGGTGCTGTAGTGGGCTCACCGTGGTGCTGTAGTGGGCTCTTACCTGGTGCTGTAGTGGAGCTCTTACCTGGTGCTGTAGTGGAGCTCTTACCTGGTGCTGTAGTGGAGCTCTTACCTGGTGCTGTAGTGGAGCTCTACCTGGTGCTGTAGTGGAGCTCTTACCTGGTGCTGTAGTGGAGCTCTTAACCTGGTGCTGTAGTGGAGCTCTTACCTGGTACTGTAGTGGAGCTCTTACCTGGGCTGTAGGGAGCTCTTACCTGGTGCTGTGTGGAGCTCTTTTTACCTGGTGCTGTAGTGGAGCCTTATTTACCTAGGTGCTGTAGTAGAGCCTTTTTACCTGGTGCTGTAGTAGAGCTCTTTATTTACCTGGTGCTGTAGTGGAGCTCTTATTTACCTGGTGTTGTAGTGGAGCTCTTATTTACCTGGTGCTGTAGTAGAGCTCTTATTTACCTGGTGCTGTAGTAGAGCTCTTATTTACCTGGTGCTGTAGTAGAGCTCTTATTTACCTGGTGCTGTAGTAGAGCCTTATTTACCTGGTGCTGTAGTGAGCTCTTATTTACATGGTGCTGTAGTGGGGCTCTTATTTACCTGGCTGCTATAGTGAAGCCTTATTTACCTGATGCTGTAGTAGAGCTCTTATTTACCTGGTGCTGTAGTAGAGCCTTATTTACCTGGTGCTGTAGTGGAGCTCTTATTTACCTGGTGTTGTAGTGACCTTATTTACCTGGTGCTGTAGTAGAGCTCTTATTTACCTGGTGCTGTAGTAGAGCTCTTATTTACCTGGTGCTGTAGTAGAGCTCTTATTTACCTGGTGCTGTAGTAGAGCCTTATTTACCTGGTGCTGTAGTATCTTATTTACCTGGTGCTAGTGGAGCTCTTATTTACATGGTGCTGTAGTGGGGCTCTTATTTACCTGGCTGCTATAGTGAAGCTCTTATTTACCTGGTGCTGTAGTAGAGCTCTTATTTACCTGGTGCTGTAGTAGAGCCTTTATTTACCTGGTGCTGTAGTGGAGCTCTTATTTACCTGGTGTTGTAGTGGAGCCTTATTTACCTGGTGTTGTAGTGGAGCCCATTTACCTGGTGCTGTAGTAGAGCTCTTATTTACCTGGTGCTGTAGTAGAGCCTTATTTACCTGTGCAGTGTCTTATTTACCTGGTGCTGTAGTGGAGCTCTTATTTACCTGGTGTTGTAGTGGAGCCTTATTTACCTGGTGCTGTAGTAGAGCTCTTATTTACCTGGTGCTGTAGTAGAGCTCTTATTTACCTGGTGCTGTAGTAGAGCTCTTATTTACCTGGTGTTGTAGTGGAGCTCTTATTTACATGGTGCTATAGTGGAGCTCTTATTTACCTGGTGCTGTAGTGGAGCTCATTACCTGGTGTTGTAGTGAGCCTTATTTACCTGGTGCTGTAGTAGAGCCTTATTTACCTGGTGCTGTAGTAGAGCTCTTATTTACCTGTTGTGTAGTGCCTTATTTACCTGGTGTTGTAGTGAGCTCTTATTTACATGGTGCTATAGTGGAGCCTTATTTCACCTGGTGTTGTAGTAGAGCTCTTATTTACCTGGTGCTGTAGTGGAGCTCTTATTTACATGGTGCTGTAGTGGGGCCCTTATTTACCTGGCTGCTATAGTGAAGCCTTATTTACCTGGTGCTGTAGTAGAGCCCTTATTTACCTGGCGGTAGTAGAGCCTTATTTACCTGGTGCTGTAGTAGAGCTCTTATTTACCTGGTGCAGTAGAGCCTATTACCTGGTGCTGTAGTAGAGCCTTATTTACCTGGTGCTGTAGTAGAGCCTAGTTACCTGGTGCTGTAGTAGAGCTCTTATTTACCTGGTGCTGTAGTAGAGCCTCTTATTTACCTGGTGCTGTAGTAGAGCTCTTATTTACCTGGTGCTGTAGTAGAGCTCTTATTTACCTGGTGTTGTAGTGAGCTCTTATTTACCTGGCTGCTATAGTGAGCTCTTACGTCCCTACTGTCGTTTGAGGCTCTCTACCTACTCTACTGTACGTCTGGCAGCAGCAGAAATAACTCTCTTCGCACACACACACACACACACACACGAAAGTTCAGAGGAAAGAAATAAACACATTTTTCATAATGCCAAGATGCTGGGAATGAAATGTCTTAGAAACTGAAACACACTGAAGCGGTGATGTTTGTGTTTGTGTGTGTGTGTGTGTGTGTGTGTGTGTGTGTGTGTGTGTGTGTGTGTGTGTGTGTGTGTGTGTGTGTGTGTGTGTGTGTGTGTGTGTGTGTGTGTGTGTGTGTGTGTGTGTGTGTGTGTGTGTGTGTGTGTGTGTGTGTGTGTGTGTTTTTGTTGCTGTTTTTTTTAGACCAGATGAGGTAAATAATCGTCATTGGAGTGTTTTTGCTTTTTATTTCTTCTTGGTGTTTTGTTATTTTCTTTTTTTGGTTAGGTTAGGTTACGTAATCTTTTGTTCGTTTTGGTATCTTTAGTTAAGTTAGGTTAGGTTAGGTTAGGTTAGGTTAGAGCGGTCTTGTAAGATTAGGTTAGAGTTGGAAATAGAGCGGTCTTGTTAGATTAGGTTAGGTTAGGCTAAAAGCGGTCTTGTTAGATTAGGTTAGAGAGGTCTGGTTAGATTATGTTAGGTTAGGGTGTTCTGATTAGGTTAATTTTGGTTAGGTTAGGGCAGTCTGTTAAGTTAGGTTAGGCTGGTTATGCTCAGGCGGTCTGTTTAGGTTAGGTTAGGTTAGGTTAGAGTTAGGTTAGGTTAGGTTAGGTTAGAGTTAGAGTTAGGTCAGGTTAGGTTAGGTTAGGTTAGGTTAGTCTGATTCTGTTAGGTTAGGATCGAAAATTGTTCAAAAGTCGATGGCAGAATTTAATAGGCGAGAGTGTCTAGATTTTGTGTTTCCTTTTTTATTTCTCTCCATTGACTGAAAATGGACTTTAATAATGAAGTGTTTATGAGGTTACTTTTACCTCTTACTGCGGCTTTGGAAGAACACCTTTAATATTTAATAAAACCACGTGGGATCTGAACCTCTATAACTAATGTATATATAAACACGATTAATGTATGATAAAAAAGCTATCTCTTTTTTTCCCTAATTCCAGTGTTAGTCTGTTTTACTTTGCCATTTATAGATACTACGATGTAAGGCTTCCAACTCCTTACTGATAAAGATGTAATTGATGATTCGTTTTTGTAGAATTTATTTATTTATTTTTTTAATTATCCATGAAAAATATAAATATATTTCGTTTTCTTTGTCTCTCTTCTTTAAGGCAATTTGATGTGCTTTTGTTTCATGTGTCGTAATGTTAATGTTTCGGATCTTTATTTGACTCTAGTAATGTTTTGTGTTTAAAGTTGTCTGGTTATAATATTCTATGATCACACACACATACACACACACACACACACACACACACACACACACACACACACACACACACACACACACACACACACACACACACACAACTATCAGCCTCCATTAAACACTAAATTACACTAATCTCGCCTTCCTCACTTTCAAAAACCAACCTCAAGTGTGTACAGCGCCCACACACCAGCGAGTCTCAATTCCAATGACCATTTAATTAATAACAAATACTCCGAAACGTGTAGGTAAGACGGAGTAGAGTCAACACTAAGGGGGCAGGGGGGAGAGTGAGGAGAGAGAGAGACGTGTCGACCTTCCCTCTCCTTCCTATAGTAATGTGGGAGAGGGGAGGGAGGGAGGAAGGACTGGCAGAGAGGCGCACCCACCTTCCCTCTCTCTCCTACGTTAGTGTGGAAGGTAGGAGGGAGGGAGACGCGTCCATTCTCCCTCCCTCCCTCCCTCCCTCCTCATACGCTAATATACGGGAGGAAAGGAGGTTGGGATGGTTGTGAGTGGTTGATGGAGGAAGGGCGGATGGGAAGGAAGAGAGAAGGTAGGAAGAAAGGAGAAAGGGAGGGAGGGTGATAAGGAGGAGGGAAGAAGGATGTAAGTAGAGAAGGAGAGGTAGGGTAAGAGGATGAGCGTGAGAGAGGAGGTGGGAAGGAGAATGAATGAGAGGGTGAGGTGAAAAGAATTAAAAATGGGAACCAATGGAGAAGGAAGAGGAGGAGAGGAAGAAAGAGAGACAAAAGACGAAAAGAATGATGAGAAAGATGGATAGACAAAAGGAAAGGAAAATGAAGATAAAAGGAAAGAGCTAAAGAAAGACAAAGAAAGAAGGAAAAGAAGAGATGACAGCACGATGAAGAGGAAGAGATAGATAAGAATCAATAGATAAGAGACGCGGAGGAGTGATAAAGAGAGGGGGGACATAACACGAAGGGGTGAGGTAACATCAGATAAATGAAGAAAAATAAAAAATAAATAGAGGTCAAGCAAAAGGGAGGAAGGAAAAAGGGGGAACTGGAGGAGGGGGAAGGAGACAGACGAGAGAGAGAGAAGAAAAAAAACAAAGAGAATGACTTGAAGAGGAGAGTAAAAGGAATGATAAATCAGACATGAGAGTAAACAGAAGCGAAGGGTCACATGTTCGATCCCGGGGCACTCTTTGTTTACCCAGCTCTAAATGGGTCCCTCACGTTACATTTGAGACAGTAAAAGCGGTCAAGTTCAGTGCCGACCATTCTGACAATTTGACTTTATCAAAAATGGTCGTCTCTATATTAATATAAACTATCTTAAAAAGAACTTATTATAAAATACTAAATAAATATGATAAAAATTACTCACCGAACTCCCTGAAAATACAGTAAAAATATCCTTCACTCACATAAAGCATGACGTATCAGTCAAGTCAGTTCAGGTAAATATTAATCTGGTAAAACACAGCTTCCAAAAAAAATAAATCACCTGTAGATTAGCCCCCCCATAGTGTACTGTATATTACCTGGGGTGGTTTGGTTAGGTTAGGTTAGTGTTTGGGTGTTTAATCTTCAGGTTAGGCTACTTTAGGGTGTCTAATCTTCAGGTGATGGAAAAATAAGCGACACCCTCTACTCAATCATATCTGTGAGCTGTACTAAAGATGTTCTGCTGTGGTCATCTCCTTCCCTGGGTCGTAACTCTAGGGCCCCTGGCAGCGTCCCCTACAGGTAATCCTACCAAATAAGACCTGAAGGGGGTTTTATGTCTAGGGGGGGTAAGGGTAAGAGAAGACCTGCTGCGACTCGGGTGTAAATTAAGAAAGGTTAAGGTTTACAACGCTGAGGCGAAATTTATACATCTGCTTTTCAGGTGTAAATAAGGAGAGTTAATATTTACAGTGTTAAGGTGACGACAGTGTAGGTAAATTGAGGTTAATATATATATTTTTTACCAGTTAAGGTTTTAGTTGTAAATAAGAAGAGGAAAGATTGATATATACACGTTGAGGCTAAGTGTACAACTCTTACCCACGATTTGTCTGTCCTTCCTGGTTCACCTCCACGTCAAGATACACATCCCCCCTACCCCTCCCACCTCCTGAACAACCAAAGGACTCCTAACACGATTTACTCCCTTCAAAGACTGGCAAAATACGTGCCTGGCTCACTTTAAGCCACAGCACAAAGAAGATGGCGTTGAAAATGCACTGAGCCTCTACCGTAACGAGATATCTCAGATGTGGTAACCCCCTCCCCCACAAAAAAAAAATAATAAGATTCATACGAAGCTTTTGAGTTGGTTTCGGATGTTGATGCGGTGGTAAGCCATGGTGTTTTAGGAGAGGCTTCTTTTGACGAGGGTGAGGGGGAGATGGGGAGGGGGGGAGGAGAGGTGAAGAGGGTAAGGAGGTCAAGAGAGGTTAGTTAGGGAGTAGTGAGAGCTGGCTGTGAGGAAAGGTGAAGTTTGAGGAAACGAGTTCGTGGTTTTTTACTTTATTTCCTCTAATTCTTTCTCTCTCTCTCTCTCTGTCTCTCTCTCTCTCTCTCTCTCTCTTTCCCCATCCATTCTCTTCTCTCTCCTTCATTCTTATTTATTTCCTTCC
Source organism: Homarus americanus (assembly GCF_018991925.1). Classification (NCBI taxonomy): domain Eukaryota; kingdom Metazoa; phylum Arthropoda; class Malacostraca; order Decapoda; family Nephropidae; genus Homarus; species Homarus americanus. The sequence goes on along the minus strand of NW_024716703.1, from coordinate 19,023,709 downwards.
CCTCCACTTTTCTCTCCTTCCCTTCATTCAGTCTTCTCTTTTTCCTTCCCTCCATTCTTCTCTCTCTCTCTCTCTCTCTCCTTCCTTCCTTCCTTCCTTCCTTCCATTCTTCTTTCTCTCCTTCCCTCCATTCTTCTTTCTCTTTCTCCCACTATTCTTCTTTCTCCCTACCTTCCTAATTTTCTTCTTAGCACCTCTCTCTCTCGTCTGTCAGTCTGTGGCGAACGAAGAGAAAGCGATACATAAACACCCCAACCTTTAACATCTATTAAGAATTGAACTTTTCTTCTCTATCACATTTACTTTCTAATCCTCAATAAGAAAGTACTCCAGACACCCGGTTTTAAGTACCCACCAAGACGTGAACTTTGATATTTTCTAATTCGCAAAGAGAAAGCATTAGATAAAATCCCGGAACTAAGACTCGAATTTTCTTTTTTTTAGGGGGGGGGAGGGGCTATATACTTTCTAATACACGAGGAGAAAATACCCGAACGAATTAGATAATTTCAATGTAAGTTGGTGAAATCTTGTGAGTTTTATGATACTTTTAACACTACACCGTCACAAGTTCTCACGCAACTCATAACGACAAAAAAAAAAACATATAAATCTTTTACTTGTATGGATTCTAAAAAAAAACAAAAAACAAAAAACAAATAAAACCCTAAATTATTTTCAATACAACTGTGACAAAAAATGTAATTACGTTTCTTTACCTTCAGATGAAATAAAAAGATGACAGCTAACGATAAACGAAATTATACGTATAAATAAACTCTTTATCATAACAAAATGGTGAAAAGGTGAAATACCCAAATGTCAGTCAATATGAAAACGAAATCCAATATTTAAACAAAATCTTATGTTAACTAAGCATGAATTAAGAAGAAATAAAAACGAAATATGAATAAAAACTCTTTCGTAACTAGATCACTCTCTCATCTTCACCCTGGGAGACGAAAACCGCATGAATCTTTGAGAATCCGCAGCCCACCTGGGAGAATAACAGAAAATGGCTAGACAAGACTTAAGTTGGGAATTAGAGCCGCGCCCCACCTGCCAACATTCCTCTTGACTCATCTTATAGAATCTTTTTGTATTTTGAGGAATGTCTTGTCAAGCTTCAAGGTGGAAGACCGAAGGATACGTTACGTGTGACATATATATCTGTTATTGTTATTGATGTTATTGTTATTATTGTTATTATTATTACTATTATTAGTATTATTGTTATTATTATTACTATTATTATTATTATTATTATTATTATTATTATTATTATTATTATTATTATTATTATTATTAAGAGTGTTATTTTTAATACTATTGTTGTTATCACTAATATTATCCCAAAACACATAAAATAACACTTACATTTTTTTGTCTCTCTCTACACCTTAATTAACTACGTTCACTTGGCATCAAATAGGAGACAAAATTAAGACAGAGAATATTTTGTAGGGAAAGGAACTGTAAGTCACGGTCATCCTGTCTCTTAATCGGTACTAGTAAGTGAGGATATCTAACTAAGCTCAATGTAAATGTTAATGATTTTGAGATAGTTTATTTGGGATGAATTCTTATATCTTCTGCTACGGGGAATATTCATCTTAAGGTCCTTTTCTGAATTCCAACTCCCCAATATGGTTCCAGGGAGAGAGAGAGAGAGAGAGAGAGAGCGAGAGAGAGAGAGAGAGAGAGAGAGAAGGAAGGACCTGCCTAATTGGGTTGTGTTGTCCCTTGCTGCAATATTCCATTAAAATCCTATGTTGGTAACTCAGGATAAAAGGTTGTCACCGCTGACTTAATTTACTCTGTATCTTAACATTCACGTTGGTGTGTGTGTGTGTGTGTGTGTGTGTGTGTGTGTGTGTGTGTGTGTGTGTGTGTGTGTGTGTGTGTGTGTGTGTGTGTGTGTGTGTGTGTGTGTCTTGATAAAGGGTGAAAATTTTAAGTAATCTTATCTTAGCTGAGTGCTGTAGGGTGTGGTGGTGGTGGTGGTGGTGGTGATTGTGGTGTGGTTGTGGATTAGGGTGTATGGAGCAGGAGGTGTGGGAGACGGTGGGGAAGGTAGTGAATGGGTGGGTAGTGGGGGACGGAGGTGGGGGGTAACCGTGGGGAGGTGTGGGGGAGGAGGAGGAGGGGGGGAGTCAGCTATCTCTCAAGTCTCCCGATATCTGTAATTGTCTCTCTCTCTCACACACACGAGACACAGTAATGGCGTGTGTATATATTTAATGGCACGTCACACATTTAATGGCGCGTCGCACTAACTCACTTACTCCTGTTCGATAAGACAGATACAATCAATTCTCTAGTCAGTATAACTTAATATAGTTAATTTAATACATCGTAGAGGTTGTCTTTCGGGGTTGAAGGTCTGAGTGACGAGTGGTATAATGATGTAGTTTATTTGATTACGTTAAAAGATAAACATTTTTATTAGGTAAGTAAAAATAATGATGTTTAATTTAGTGCAGAGTGAACGTTCGTCTCTCGATCATTGTCGTTTTGTGTCTTAATAATTTGAAGGTGACTTGGTTGACTCACTGTTTCGGATGTACTATACCCCTGTACACACATACATACATACATACACACATACATACATACATACATACATACATACATACATACATACATACATACATACATACATACATACATACTATCCGTTTAGGACAGTGTACATTACGCCACATGTGTATGCTGAGGCTTCGGTACACAGGGAGGCAGCGTGGCCCTTGAACCTTCACTTCCCCGTCTGTAAAGTTAGTTCCCTATTTATAGTTGGGTGAACCACAGATGCCCCGGGATAAAACCAGTGACCCTTAGTTATAAACCAAAGCGATAAATTATAATCATGTGATCTTTGGACTCACTATAAAAAAAAAAAACAAAAAAAAAAAGACTCGACGACAAAGTTTTCTTGAAAAAGTTTGGAAAGTTTGAAATTCTTACATGAAGTCCAATCTTGTTATTTTTATTTTTTTTTTTCTTCTCCGCGACACATTCACAGGGTCTCTTAATTTCCAAGTACGATTTTTTTCTCGATATTTATTACCTGTCACTTCGCTAAATTGGGTTCCTAACTTTTTTTTAACTTTCTTTTTAGTAAAACTTTCTCCTACAGGAAGATAAGCTTTTCCTCACATGTCTTTATAATTTCTTTCTCTGTATTTATGATTATCTTTCTTCTCTCTCTCTCTCTCTCTCTCTTCTCTATCCGATTCTCCAGGAAGCTTTTCGTATCACATCAATGAGAAAAAAAAATATTCGTGGTTTCAGGTAAAGAATCTATCTGGTTGTTCATTGTCAAGAAGATAAATAATTGATACATGTTTAGTGAATAATTGATAAACATAGAAATAACGAATGACTGATAAACGTAGATATAACGAATGATTGATGGCCGTGGGGTAAATTTAATAAATGGTAGATATAGGGAAGTGAAAAAAAAATATATGATGAATTTTTATGAAACAATGATATTAATTATTATTTTTTTATTAATTAACTGTATACGTGAGGGATTTTTTGGGGGGTATATGTTTTGAGAGTTATTTCAGTGTTTTAATATCAGCATGACACGATTTTTAGGTTAGGTTAGGTTAGGTTAGATTAGGTTAGGTTAGGTTAGGTTAGGTTAGGTTAGAGGCTCAATTTTAACATAGCACTAATTTCTAATATGTCTACTAAAGCGCACACACACACACACACACACACACACACACACACACACACACACACACACACACACACACACACACACACACACACACATATCACCCTCTTCCTGGCCTCAACTTTTGCTCTTGACTCAATAGGGTGTTTTGTGTTCCATTCTCAGATGACGTCAGTAGTGTTAAAATCTGTAAACAAGAGAAAAATGAATTTTCAGATGTATTCACTCTAATGTGGTCACGTGTGTGTGTGTGGGGGGGGGGTTAAATATGTATGTGTGTATGTGTACGTGTGTATGTATGTCTATGCGTGTGTGTATTTGACCCCTCTTTACAATAGGACACAATGGTTTATATATCCAGGTCATATTAATACAAATCAAAAACCGAACCGAATTTAAATCATATATAGTGAGGGACGAAGATGGTAAATGAATGATAGACGAAGAAAACGAAAGAAACATCATAAATAACGAACAAAATAGAGAATAAAGAATAAGAATAAATTACGGAATAAGAAGAAAATGTGTGTGAGGGGGAAAATGTCCAAGAAATTGCAGAGAAAGAGAGATAATTGAAAAAGAGGACGAGATGAGAAGAAGGAGAAAGGAGAAGGAGAAGGAGAAGAGATTTATGGTGTTAATAGAGGGGGAAAAATAATAATTAAGATGATCAGTGTGAAGAGGAGGACAAGGGAAGGACCACACTAAAGAAGGGGATGGATGGGGCAAGGAAATATGCAAGATAATAAATTAATTAGTGAATTGCAGGAAGGGGATGATGATGAAGAGGAAGACGGGGTAGAAGAAGAAGAAGGAGAAGGAGGCGAGAAATGAGGAAATGGAGGAGGAGGAGGAAGAAGAGGGGTACGAAAGAAGAAGAGGAGGACAAAAGAAGATGACGAAAGCAGAGGCAGGGGAGGAAAAATAAGAGGAAGCAGAGAAGTAAGAGGAGGAGGATGATAAGGAAAAGATGAAGGGGGGAAGAGGAGGAGTCTGTGAATAAGGAGGAGATGAAGGAAGTGAAGAGAATGAGAGGAAAGAAGTAGATAAGGAAGAAACAAGGTAAGAAGAGAAACAGGAGAATTAAAATGAAGCAGAAAACGAGAAGAGAGCAAGAATAAAGGGTAGATAAAACAAATGATGAAAAGTAAAAGAAAAACATAATGATGATGATAATGTTGGGAGTAAAAAGAGAGAGAGAGGGAAAGAGAACACGTAACAGGAGGTGAGACAAGAAGATAGTTGTTATAAATAGTAAAATTATAAGCAGGAGGGGAATAAAGAGGAGAGAGTAATAGAGGTTAATAAAGAAGGGAGAGACGCGGAAGACAGAAGGAGGGAATTGTTATAATCTTGTGCCCTCTCTTGGAAGGGTTTAAGGTTTAAGTAAAGGGAGTTGTGTAATTTTAAGACGATTTTAGGGTAAGATAAAGGGGGTTACGTACATAAATTTATTTAGTCTTTAAGGTATGGGTTCTTGTATTTACCTTATAGTGATTTTAGGGTTGGGTATAATGTTTCGTACTTAAAATTGAATGAAAGGATTTGCCTTCACATCTAAAAAAATTTTAATATATAGAAATAAAATTATATAAGTATTTAGGTGACTTTATAAATTTAAATAAAAAAAATAATAATTATATTCGTAAATATTAGAAAAAAATATTTATTATAGAGGATAATTTTTAAGGGGTGACCTTCATCTGACCTTAAGATGACCTTCTCTTTTAAGTTCATCTCAACGTTATGAAGAATAATATTAAAAGTCGGGGGATGATTTTATTTTATGTGAAGAATATTGGAAAATGTTAAAATGTATAGGAGGAAAATATTTGGACATTATAAGCACATTTAGTTTATACTCGGGGGAGGGGAAAGGATTTCTTGGTTGGATGGTGCACACACACACACACACACACACACACACCATCAAAACAAAACGAAACTTTCACCTACACGCAAAAGAAAAATCACAGCACAACTCACGCATAAATACAAATTTTACCATCGCTTAATTTCCAAACACACCGCGACCTTGTTCACAATCCTCTCGTTACCAACATTTATGAGCAGGCTATTAGGTTAGAGAGGAAACATGTTCTGTACACGTCAATTAAATATTTTACCTTACGAGTATTCGGTATACTGTACAACTGAGGTATCGATCTTGCGTTAAAAGTCTCTCTCAGTATATAAGACTTAAATATACAGGATAAAATAGCAACAGCCGGGAGAGAGAGAGAGAGAGAGAGAGAGAGAGATGCCACCATGAAACCCTCTTCCCAGGTCGCTCCTCACGGGACTCAGCCAAATTTGCACATTTCAGCCTCGGTGTCTCTGAGGACCTTCCTCCCTCCCTCCTCCCTTCCCCGTGTTGAATGTAAAAAGGTGTTCGTACATTGGCTTCTACGAGTTTTTTCTTTTATCTCTCTCTCTGTTACATACATACATATACCTCTCATTATACACCACAGATTAATCTCTCTCAGGTGATTAGCAAGTATGTAGGTAGGTGTATAACAAAATAATAATATTAATAATAATAATAATAATAATAATAATAATAATAATAATAATAATAATAATAATAATAATAATAATTGTGATGATATAATGATGATAAAAAGGATATTGCTATTGGTAAAATTAAAGTAATTCTAATAATTAACAGAAACACCATAAAAATTATCAAATATTTTAGGAAAAAATCGAGAAAAAAATACACATTGCGATCTCTAGACGGGATTTAAAATTTAATAAAACAGAAGCTTAGAATAAATACATAAGACCTGAGTAAAATGGCTAAAGTCAGCCCAGATCAGATCAATATAACTTACAATTAAGAATGAAAAACAACTCATACATTACCAATACTTACGTTCACGAGATTCAAAGCCGGATTTAGAAGCGGATTCATTGCCTTCAAGATAGAAACGTAAACATGATTCAGGAAACACATTATGTAGAAGCTCAAAAAAACTGATTTATTTTTTCACTTTACATAAACAAAATTATGGTAAACTATATAAATTGTATAAAATGATCTGTAGTTTATATTAACAATAAAACATAAATTACACCTCATAGAGCTTATAAATCTGGCTTAATTGTACCTTTAACTCGAATAATTTTTAAGTCGTTGAGATGTAAAGACTAAGTCAGTTAAACAGATTAAATTTTTGCTGACAACAATTTAGTCAGACATTGAAAATTCACTCTTCGTGCTGTAAGTTTTGGGTAAATTTATAAATGATTTCTTTAAGCTTAGGTTTTTCGACGAATTCCTCCTCTAATGACACAGTGGCCAGTCTAACATGTCTCCCTGGCAGTATTGATGAATGAAGTGCAATGTAAACCTTCTGTGTGTTCATTACTGGCGACAGAAACTGGGAGAATCATTAGAATGCGGAGAACAATGATGATGTTGGCTGCACCGTCTGTCAGTTTATATTCACAAACAGAGATCAATACATCATGAGGTGTAAGACGCTTTGGTAGCGCCGTGCAATAACATGCAATACATACGATATAATATTCCCTTCATCAATAGCCTTAGAATTTCCGTGTTGCAAAGCGGACTAGTTTCACGCATTGTTCCATTACCCTTTTTAATGTCTTCTTTTGTAAACAGGATATCGTAGAGGAAACTAAACACATAATTCTGTATCTGTTCATATTGATCCTCAGTTGACTATACTGCAGCATTAAGAACTGACTCTCCCTCTGCGTCATATGTAAACTGTTTACTCTTACTGTTACTGTGGGCCGGTTGTGGTCTACAGTGTGTTGGGAAGCCCTAGCTCTTCACCGCCATCTTAGTATTATGTGACGATGGTCAAGTGAGGACGAGGCTCAATCCTTTACTGTTAAAGTGGACCCTTCAGCAGACCCCGGACCCTCGACCCCTCTCACCGGGCCTGGCTCCCAACAGCAGCTAGTGGGACGGCCTGCCGCTAGCTCCAGATATGAACACTTGATTGAGTATTGTCCTTTGAGGTGCTTATAAACTTTTATTAAGTCACCCCTTGCCCGTCTATAGTATAATCTAGGCAATTGAAAGCGTTCTAATCTCTCTTGGTACCTGAGGTGCTAGAGTGGAGAGACCAGGTTGGTCCCTCTCGCCTGGCACATTGTACTGTGAGAATTTAGTTTCACGGAGCGAGAGGTTAGTGCGTAAGGTTAGGTTAGGTTAGGACCTGGGTCAGGAGGTAATTAAGACAGGGTAAGGCGGCGGTTAGGACTGAGATAGGTTGCTGATGCGCGTTAATGTGTCATCCGAGTGACAAATATAGGATGGGACTTGGGTCAGGAACGTGGTTAGGACTGATTACTTGTTTGTTTTTGTTTATATAATTTAAATAGCATTATTTTCTTAATTGCTCACTTTGTTTGCTTGTTTCTTTATTATAATTTGTTTACTTCTTTACTGTTATATATTTGTTTGCTTTTTGTCCTTGTTGTTTAATTGTTTAGTTTTGATTAACCACATGCTTTATTTTACTAAGTTGTTCTGTTTACATGAAGGACTACTGTTATGGTAAACACGTAATTAATGGCATGAAGTAGTGGATGACGACACAATAGCCCAAGAGAAAAACAAAATATCACTCTAGGGATTACGACCCATCATTCTAGTGGGCTGGAAGCGACCACTCACTCCTCTCGGCATCAACGTATCTGCAACACAAACTCAATATGGGCAACAAAGCGCGCTGCAACAATCAATGTCAAAAATTCATTCCATGTTTTCCAAAATAGCGATTGTTTTGATCTCAGCTCTCACAACCACAACAACAACGATGAAGGGGTTGGAGAATTGATCACAGGTGCGTTAGTGTGTTGGTCTGGTCTGTATGTCCGTGTGTAGGAGAGAGAGAAAAAAAAGACTCCCTTAGCAAGGCAGTTAGTTATTTCACCAGCCTGTCAGTTATTCAGTAAGTCTCTCTGTTCGTTAGTTAGTCAGTCAGTACGTTATTCAGTCGTTCAATCAGTCATTCAATCAGTCCGTTATTCAGTAAGTCAGTCATTCAGTCAGTTACTCAGTAGTTCAATCAGCCATTCATTCAGTCCGTTAGTCAGTCAGTCCGTTATTCAGTCAGTCAGTAAAAAGTATTCATATAGCTTACAGATGCCAACCAATAGGAATTCAAGTTCATATACAGCTAATATGGGGATGTCGGATTGATGTCAGGTGGGTGTCATATGAGGTGTCGGATAGGTATCATAAGCTGTGTCACGTGGGTATTATAACTGTGCCATCTACTGACTGACTTGACACTCTTTACAAACACACAAAAACTGACACAAAATGTAACACTTCCTTCTTGCTTTAAATAAAACTCAAGTCTAACAAAAAAAACACCAACGAAAATAAAACGAAAAAGATAAAAGCTAGAAGCGTGTTTATGTTTTTTTGGGGGGGTGTTTTACGCCTAATAAAATATCAACAAAAACAAAAGCTAGAAAGGTGTTTATGTCTGTTTATAATTTGTTCAGAGAAAAAGATCTGTGTTTGTTTATAATTCTACAAAATCTCATTACGAGGAAACGTTGAATGCATGAGGTTTACAATCTATAGGAAAATAAAATTTACACTCACAGTTTATCATCCAGTAAACCTTAGGATCACTATTTGCTATCCAATAAAGCTGAATCACTCTTTGTTACCCAGTACAGCTTAGAATCACTGTATATCGTTCAGTAAAGCTTAGAATCACAACTTACGGTCTTGCAGCAGAAAATCTGTGCTCCTCTGTGAAACAAAACTGACCTGTGAACATAAACTAGGCACCAGAGATGTTATCTGAGGCTTCCTAACAGTGCCTCTGTGCTTAACCTATGCATCAAAACAGACTTGTAAACATAAATTAGAGACCAGGTAGGAGATCTGCTATAGTGCTTACACACGTTATCTTTGACGGTGTGAGTAGCGATGATCTTACTAGTGAGATAACAAGTGGAGGAAAACGTGTTATCTTCGGTGATTATTTAGAGAGAGAGAGAGATAATAGTAGTGTTGATGAGTGTGGAGCAGACAGTGTCACCTTCCCTGACCAGTAATGATCAGCATGCTCGCCTCGCAAGCGAGCGGACCCAGGTTCGATCCGCAGGCAGGGTGAAACTATGGGCAAGTTTCTTTACACCATTTGCCTCTGTCTACCCAGCAGTAATTGGGGACCTGGATGTTAATCGATTTGCGGATCGCATTCCGGGGTAATGGTTAGCCAATGCTGTTGGCGAGTTGTCCGGTCTTCTTGGAATATTCCTTGACACTTGGTCATGCAACTCGTTAACTCAGGGTGTGTTTGTTGTGTTGGCGACAGCTTCTTCACCTTAAACAAATTCACGCCTAGGTGGCCCTTGGGGCGGCCATCCTCGTTACACGAGGGGCAACCATTAATAATAATAATAATAATAATAATAATAATAATAATAATAATTATAATAATAATAATTAACGGTTTATTGAAAGAGTATGGCAGCCGGAAAGCTGAAAATATACGGTTACATAATTGGGGAATGGGTCAGTTGATTGGCAAATAATATACAAGTAACATAACTGATACAAATATGATATGTAATAACAAGGTGGGGAGAAGGTCATACCACAGGGCATTTCAACTTAGTAACAGTGCAAAAAGATAAGATTGACTGGGAGTGAACATACTGGTTGAGACCGGGCTGTTCTTATAGCGATCAGTGTGTGGTGGGTGGGGGGGGGGGCCAAAACGGCTAAGGGTCCGCCAGAGGGCTTTCCTGTTGATCGAGTCAACGGCCTTTGTTAGGTCGTTGAAGGTCATGTACAGGTCACGACACTGTTCTTTGCACTTTTACTGTATCTGGCGGGCAGCAAAGATCATGTCAGTGGTGCCACGTGAGGTTCTGAAACCACATTGAGATTCTGGGAGGATGTTTTCCGCCTCAGGAAGAAGTCTGTTTAAGAGGTCTTGGGCGATAATCTTTATATTCTTCAGGAGAGAGAGGAAACGGCTGGTAAGCAGAGGTCCTCCTGCCTTATACACCTCGACTGGGAGTTCCATCAGGCCCTGAGGCTTTGTTATTTCCCATCTGTTTGATGGCAGTAGCTACCTCATCCAGGGATGGAGAATAGCTGAGATGGGTCAGCTCTGGATGCTGAGGAACCTGCTGGGTAGTCAGGACATCCACATCGGTGTTTTGGTTGAGCAGTGAATGATAGTGCTCTTTCCAGTACTGAGGGAGGCCTTCATCGTCTTTAATTGAGAAATTACCGTCGGATAAACGGAGGGGGGCTGCACCAAGAGTGACTGGCCCATAAAATGTTTTAGTGGAATTGAAAAATTCTCGCATCTTATTTTGTTCTGCAATTTTTTGTGTTTCACATGATTTATTTTTAAACCAGTCTTCTTTAGATTGCAAGGTTTGCGCTGGTCCGCTGCTTTCTTCTTGTGGGAGGTATCAACTTTGGTCCAAGACTGAGGGTTGTTCTGCCAATCAGTTAAAGCAGCACGTTTATCATCGACGAGTTCATTGATTTCCGAGTCATTTGCATCAAACCAGTCCTGATGTATTCTTTCGATCTGGCTGAGGGCCTCTGCAGGTTTTTGTCATAATAGTGTTGAGAATATCCCATTCGGCACTGGGATTTGGGTTGTTTGTTCTTGGGTTGTTCATCAGCCCAAGTTCGAGCTGCTCTCTGAAAGCATGTGCTACCGCTGGATCCTCCAGATGCTTCGTGTTAAAGCCTTTTCTAGAGGCTTGCTGTCTTCGCCGATTTGGGGCGACGTGAAGTGGCTCTGACGAGCTGCCTGCTAAAATTCATCGCCATTGTGATGCAACTCCTCGATAGCATGAACGGCAGTGTCCCGCACAATGGCACCCAGTCTGAGTTCTTCCCCATCCAAACGGGGGTAAAACAAGGGTGTGTACTGGCACCAACTCTCTTTTCCATTTTCTTGGCTGCCTTCCTTACTCGTGCCAGTGCCAATTTAGCCGACGGGGAGGACATCCAGTACCGGATGATTGGACTTTGCAACATAAGACGACTCCAGGCAGGAACAAAGGTGTCGGCCGCTTCCATTATTCAACTTCAGTATGGAGACGACCTCGCCCTTGTCGCTCACACTAAACACGACCTACAGTGACTCAACACAGAGATTCAACACATAGATCAACATTTACTTCAAAACCTGTTAAACTACACCTACATCCTCTTTACAGGTCAAACTAATCATCTTTCGCCCACAGGCAATACCCACACGAAGCTTAACGTGGGATAAACTCAAAGAAAATTTTGAAATCAATAGATAAATGCATAAAGAAAGAAAGATTTATAATATTAAGGAAATATAGAGAACAAATTATTACTACCCTTCCCCCCTTCTCTCTCTGCCCCAAACACATATCACCACCCCTTACCACCAAGCACATTACACTCCACACCTTCCCTCTTCCACCCACCATCTTCCATTCCTCCAATACATCACCCTTCCACCTCTATCCTCCACCTCCACCCCACCACCCTACACCAACAACAACTACCTCATCACCCTTCACCAACACCACCCCACCTACACCGCAACTGCTACCACTCAACACCACCCCACACCACCTCACATTTTCCCACCATCACATCCCTCGATCACATCACCCTTCATCCTCCACCACTTTCCATCACATTACCCTCCATCACATCGCTCTCCACCCACCACCACCTCCACACTCCACCCTCCGCCACCTCCACACTCCCCACCCCACCTCCACTCTGATGTGAACGTGGAGTGAAAACTAGTCTGCTGCTTTTCAATAGACACCAATTTGTCGTCCCACTGAAAATCCATCAGTTGTATTGAATGTTCACGATGTTACGACTCCCAGCCTCCCAGCCAGTTACCTTATATTCAATAAACCATAACTCTCGTTGCTTTAAAGGGATGTGCACAATACACACACTTGCACAATACACACATGCACAGTTCACGTATGCACAGTACATACATAGACAGTACACACATGCAAAGTATACACACTTTTAGCTATACTGTTCCCTGTGAGAGCTCGTACATAGCACAAGAGCTTGATACTGCTACACTTGATTTGATTGGCTAAGGAAGCAGCAACGTTTGCTCTCACTATCAGTAAACAAGTCACAATACCTAATATTATTTCAAAGATAGACATTCACTGTGGAGTCCTTAGAAAACATTACTGATAAGCAGTTTACCACTGAGAACTTGCTGTTGCTTCACATTCATCAATCAGTGTTGAAAATGTTCCAGACAGTAAACATATATTGACGTAGTATGCAATAAACCACTATACTGGTGTTGCTTTAAAGGGACCTGGCCAATAGAGGCTGTTTATCTGGACATACATTATTGAGTACAAGTGTTTGTTAATATCACGCACACCATTTGAAATGCATGATAAAGATTTCCAACATTTGCATATCAATAAAACAGGAATTCATGCAACACAGCTACGCTTATTCTATTACAAAAGAATCATTGTCTGTGTGTTTACACACACACACAGGTTAGGTTACGTTAGTTGCGTTAGATTAAGTTAGGTTAGGTTAGGGTACACCCCCGCCCCCCCCTTATCTACCTCAACACCTGCTCCACCGTAAAGACACAGTTCTTGTTTGTACTTGAAAACACCTGAAGAACAGTTTTGAAGATCACTGAATAACATATTGTTCCGAGACTCTCCTATCTTGCTTCACGACATAATCATCATCACAATCATAACACAATGAACGAAAATATGATGCTTTATTGTTCATATTCCAGGAACATTTAAGTAAAACATAAGATCATTAGTACATGATCTTGAAACGCATTATTGTAGAAATTCTTTTGAGAAATCGTGTTTTTTTTTTGCGAAATTGTCATCATGTTTTACGTTTTTTTTTTCATATAATTTTTTAGAAACATTTATGAACTTTGGGGACAAATATTAGTCTTTGGATATATTTTATTATACAGTAGGCCTAAATAGATAATACATTAATACATTATGTAATATATGTGTGTGTGTGTGTGTAGGTAAATATATAGAGCCAGCCAGCACAGTGCTTCGATTAATCCCATTAACTGAATTTCCATTATGCCAAGCGTCTCTATTTTTCAGACTCTCAACAATTACTCAGATAATCTTCTTAGTCGGTGATCCTATTGACCCGGACTGAGGCGGCTCTCACCCTCGGCAGGAGCCATGATGCGTGTAACTTTAAAACTGCTGTAAGCCATTATACCGGGGCAGTGCCTGGTGGTGCACACGCCCGGGCTGCCACACTCCTGATGGTGCAAATGGTGGCGGGAAGACGACCACGGGTGGAGGCTGGTGAAATTGGAAGAGAGAGAGAGAGAGAGAGAGAGAGAGAGAGAGAGAGAGGTGATCAGATACGGTGCTGGTAGTAAATGGATGAGAAAGAGAGAAAACAGAAAGACGAAAATGATTTATCTCATGAAGATAGAACACACAGCACTGAGGAATAAGTAAAAGGAAGATAAAATTATCAGAAAAAAAAAACAAAATTAGATAAAAAGGAAAATAAATGGTGGAGGTCAAAAGAAGTTAGTTAATACTGTTATCATCTTTATTAAGAAGAGAGCGATATTGAAAACTGTTCTCAAAAAAAAAAAAAAAAAATAAATAATAATAATAATAATAATAAGATGATGATGATGATAAGGAGGATGGGGAGACGGATTGAGAGTTTAACAAAGTTAAAACTGGAATCGTTTTAGCTGCACCAAAGAGTTCGTTAATACCCACAATAACAGGTGCCCTGACCCACAGTAACAGAGTGCCACATGACACACAATAACAGAGTGCCACATGACACACAATAACAGTGCCACATGACCCACAATAACAGAGTACATGACCCTAATAACAGAGTGCCACATGACACACAATAACAGAGTGCCACATGACCCACATAACAGAGTGCCACACACACAACAGAGTGCCACATGACACACACAATAACAGTGCCACATGACCCACAATAACAGAGTGCCACATGACACACCAAAAGTGCCACATGACCCACCAGAGTGCCACATGACCCCACAGTAACAGAGTGCCACATGACACACAACAGAGTGCCATGACACACAATAACAGTGCCACATGACCCACAATAACAGAGTGCCACATGACACACAATAACAGTGCCACATGACCCACAATAACAGAGTGCCACATGACCCACAACAGAACCCACAATAACAGTGCCACATGACACACAATAACAGTGCCCATGACCCACCAACAGAGTGCCACACTGACCCACAATAACAGAGTGCACATGACACAACAAGTGCATGACCCACAACAGAGTGCCACATGACACACATAACATCCACATGACCACAAACGAGTGCTACACACAATAACAGAGTGCACATGACCCCAATAACAAAGTGCCACATGACCACCCAACAAAGTGCCACATGACACAATAACAGTGCCACATGACACAATAACAGAGTGCCGCATATAACAGAGTGCCACATGACACACAAAACAAGTGCCACATGACCCACAATAACAAGTGCCACCAGTCTACATAACAGAGTGCCACTGACCCACAATAACAAGTGCCTGACACACAATAACAGAGTGCCACATGACCCCACAACTAACGAGTGCCACATGACACAACAGAGTGCCACAGTGAGCACAATAACAGAGTGCCACATGACCCACAATAACAGAGTGCCACATGACCCACAACAGAGTGCCACATGACCCCACAATAACAGAGTGCCACATGACCCCAATAACAGAGTCCAGTGACCACAACAACAGAGTGCCAAATGACCCACAACAACAGAGTGCCACAGTGACCCACAATAACAGAGTGCCACGACCCACAATAACAGAGTGCCATAATGACCCACAACAGAGTGCCAAATGACCCACAATAACAGAGTGCCACATGACACACCAATAACAGATGCATGACCACACAACAGAGTGCCACAGTGACCCACAATAACAGTCATGATCCACAATAACAAGTGCCAGTGACACAATAACAGAGTGCCACATGACACACAATAACAGAGTGCCACATGACCCACAACAACAGAGGCCATGATCCACAATAACAGAGTGCCAGTGACCACAATAACAGAGTGCCACATGACCCACAATAACAAAGTGCACAGTGACCCACAATAACAGAGTCACTGACCCACAATAACAGAGTGCACACATGACACACAATAACAGGTGCCACAGTGACCACAATAACAGAGTGCCACATGACACACAATAACAAGTGCCACAAGTAACAAGGCACGCCACAACAACAGAGTGCCACAGTGACCACAATAACAGAGTGCCATGACCCCAATAACGTGCCACATGACCCACAATAACAAGTCACATGACCCACAATAACAGAGTGCCATGACCCACAATAACAGAGTGCCACAGTGACCCACAATAGAGTGCCACATGACCCACATGTGCCACATGACACACAACAACAGAGTGCCACATGACCCACAATAACAGAGTGCCACAGTACAATAACAGAGTGCCACATGACCCCACAATAACAAGTGCCACATGACACACAATAACAGAGTGCCACATGACCCACACAACAGAGTGCCACAGTGACCACAACAACAGTGCCACACCGACAACAGAGTGCCACATGACACACAATAACAGAGTCCAGTGACCACAATAACAGAGTGCCACATGACCCCAACAACAGAGTGCCACATGACACAATAACAGAGTGCCACCACACACAAACAGGTGCCATGACCCACAATAACAGAGTGCCTGCGCCCACAATAACAGTGCCACATGACCCACAATAACAGAGTGCCACATGACCCACAATAACAGAGTGCCACATGACACACAATAACAGAGTCCACATGACCACAACAACAGAGTGCCACATGACCCACAATAACAGAGTGCCACTGACCCCACAACAGAGTGCCACATGATCCACAATAACAGAGTGCCACATGACACACAATAACAGAGTGCCACATGACCACAATAACAGGTGCCACATGACCCACAACAACAGAGTGCCACATGACCCACAATAACAGAACAATAACAGGTGCCACATGACCCACAATAACAGAGTGCCACAGTGACCACAATAACATTCCACATGACCCACAATAACAGAGTGCCACAGTGACCACAATAACAGAGTGCCACATGACCCATAACAGAGTCACACAGGCCCACAATAACAGAGTCCCCAGTGACCACAATAACAGAGTGCCACATGACCCACACAACAGAGTGCCAAATGACCCACACAACAGAGAGACATGACCACACAACAGAGTGCCACATGACCCACACAACAGAGTGCCACATGACACACACAACAGAGTGCCACACACACACAACAGAGTGCCACATGACCCACAATAACAGAGTGCCACAGACACACACAACAGAGTGCCACATGACCCACACAACAGAGTGCCACATGACACACACACACAGAGTGCCACATGACACACACAACAGAGTGCCACATGACCCACACAACAGAGTGCCACATGACCCACACAACAGAGGCCACATGACCCACACAACAGAGTGCCACATGACACACAATAACAGAGTGCCACATGACCCACACAACAGAGAGTGCCACATGACCCACACAACAGAGTGCCACATGACCCACAATAACAGAGTGCCACATGACACACACAACAGAGTGCCACATGACCCACACAACAGAGCACATGACCCACACACAGAGTGCCACATGACCCACATAACAGAGTGCCACATGACACACACAACAGAGGCCACATGACCCACACAACAGAGTGCCACATGACCCACAATAACAGAGTGCCACATGACCCACACAACAGAGTGCCACATGACACACACAACAGAGTGCCACATGACTCACATAACAGAGTGCCACATGACCCACATAACAGAGTGCCACATGACCCACACAACAGAGTGCCACATGACACACACAACAGAGTGCCAAATGACCACACAACAAGAGAGATCCAGTGACCACACAACAGAGTGCCACATGACCCACACAACAGAGTGCCACATGACACACACAACAGAGTGCCACATGACACACAACAGAGTGCCACAGTACACACAACAGAGTGCCACATGACACACACATAACAGAGTGCCACATGACACACAATAACAGAGTGCCACATGACACACAATAACAGAGGCATGATCACACAACAGAGTGCCACAGTCACACACAAGTGCCACATGACACACACAACAGAGTGCCACATGACACACATAACAGAGGCCACATGACACAATAACAGAGTGCCACATGACACACACAACAGAGGCCACAGTGATCACAATAACAGAGTGCCACAGTGATCACAATAACAGAGTGCCACATGACACAATAACAACAGAGTGCCACAGGACCACACAACAGAGTGCCACAGACCCACACAACAGAGTGCCACATTCCACACAACAGAGTGCCACATGACCCACACAACAGAGTGCCAAATGACCACACAACAGAGGCAAACAACAGAGTGCCACATGACCCACACAACAGAGTGCCACATGACCCACAACAGAGTGCCACAGACCCACACAGAGTGCCACAGGACCACAATAACAGAGTGCCACATGACCCACATAACAGAGTGCCACATGATCACACAACAGAGTGCCACATGACCCACACAACAGAGTGCCACATGACCCACACAGAGCCACACACACAACAGAGTGCCACATGACCCACACAACAGAGTGCCACAGTGACCACACAGAGTGCCACATGACCCACACAACAGAGTGCACATGACCCACACAACAGAGTGCCACAGATCACAATAACAGAGAGCCACATGACCACAACAACAGAGTGCCACAGTGACCACACAACAGAGTGCCACAGTGATCACACAACAGAGAGCCACATGACCCACATAACAGAGGCCACATGACACACACAACAGAGACACAGACAAATAACAGAGTGCCACATGACACACACAACAGAGTGCCACAGACCACAATAACAGAGTGCCACATGACCCACATAACAGAGTGCCACATGACACACACAGTGCCATGACACACACAACAGAGAGCCACAGTGACCACAAACAGAGTGCCACATGACCCACATAACAGAGTGCCACATGACACACAATAACAGAGTGCCATGATCCACACAACAGAGAGCCACAGTGATCACAACAGATGCCACATGACCCACACAACAGAGTGCCACACACACACACAACAGAGTGCCACAGTGATCACAACAGAGTGCCACATGACCCACAATAACAGAGTGCCACATGACCCACATAACAGAGTGCCACATGACCACACAACAGAGTGCCACATGACCCACACAACAGAGTGCCACATGACACACAACAGAGTGCCACATGACACAACAGAGTGCCACAGACCCACACACAGAGTGCCACATGACACACAACAGAGTGCCAATGACCCACACAACAGAGTGCCACATGACCCAGAGTGCCACATGACCCACACAACAGAGTGCCATAATGACCCACACAACAGAGAGCCACAGTGAGCACACAACAGAGTGCCCACATGACCCACAATAACAGAGTGCCACATGACACACACAACAGAGCCACATGACCCACAACAGAGCCACACCCACACAGAGTGCCACATGACACACATAACAGAGTGCCACATGACCACACAACAGAGTGCCACATGACCCACAACAACAGAGTGCCACATGACCCACACAACAGAGTGCCACACACCCACAACAGAGTGCCACATGACACACAACAGAGTGCCACATGACCCACATAACAGAGTGCCACATGACCCACACAACAGAGTGCCACATGACCCACACAACAGAGTGCCACTCACACAATAGAGTGCCACATGACACACAACAGAGTGCCACATGACCACACAACAGAGAGTGCCACATGACCCACACAACAGAGCCATGACCCACACAACAGAGTGCCATAATGACCCACACAACAGAGAGTGCCACATGACCCACAATAACAAGAGTGCCACAGTGACCCACACAACAGAGTGCCACATGACACACACAACAGAGTGCCACATGACACACACAACAGAGTGCCACATGACACACAATAACAGAGTGCCACAGTGATCACAATAACAGAGTGCCACATGACACACAATAACAGAGAGTGCCACCAGTGACCACAATAACAGAGTGCCACATGACACACACAACAGAGTGCCACATGACACACAATAACAGAGTGCCACATGACACACAATAACAGAGTGCCACACATGACCCACAATAACAGAGTGCCACATGACCCACAACAGAGTGCCACATGACCCTAACAGAGTGCCACATGACCCACAATAACAGAGAGCCACAGTGAGCACAATAACAGAGTGCCACATGACCCACAATAACAAGTGCCATGACACACAATAACAGAGTGCCACAGACCACAATAACAGAGTGCCATGACCCCACAACAGAGTGCCACATGACACACAATAACAGAGTGCACATGATCCACAATAACAAGAGCCACAGTGATCACAATAACAGAGTGCCACATGACCCACAATAACAGGTGCCACATGACACACAATAACAGAGTGCCACAGTGACCAAACACCACAATAACAGAGTGCCATAATGACCCACAATAACAGAAACCTGGTAGCACAATAACAGAGTGCCACATGACCCACAATAACAGAGTGCCACATGACACACAATAACAGAGTGCCACATGACACACAATAACAGAGTGCCACATGACCCCCAATAACAGAGTGCCACATGACACACAATAACAGAGTGCCACATGACCCACAATAACAGAGTGCCACATGACCCACAACAACAGAGTGCCACATGACACACAATAACAAGTGCCCATGACACACAATAACAGAGTGCCACATGACCCACAATAACAGAGTGCCACATGACCCACAATAACAGAGTGCCACATGACTCACAATAACAGAGTGCCACATGACCCACAATAACAGAGTGCCACATGACCACACAATAACAGAGTGCCATGACACACAATAACAGAGTGCCACATGACCCAATAACAGAGTGCACATGACCCAATAACAGAGAGTGCCACATGACCCACAATAACAGAGTGCCACATGACACACAATAACAGAGTGCCACATGACCCACAATAACAGAGTGCCACATGACACACAATAACAGAGTGCCAAATGACCCACAATAACAGAGAGCCACAGTGAGCACAATAACAGAGTGCCACATGACCCACAATAACAGAGTGCACACGACACACAATAACAGAGTGCCACATGACCCACAATAACAGAGAGTGCCATGACCCACAATAACAGAGTGCCCATGACCCACAATAACAGAGTGCCACATGACCCACAATAACAGAGTGCCATGACCCACAATAACAGAGTGCCATAATGACCCACAATAACAGAGAGCCACAGTGACCACAATAACAGAGTGCCACATGACCCACAATAACAGAGTGCCAAATGACCCACAATAACAGAGTGCCACATGACCCACAATAACAGAGTGCCACAGACCCAAATAACAGAGTGCCACATGACCCACAATAACAGAGTGCCACATGACCCACAATAACAGAGTGCCACAGTGATCCCAATAACAGAGTGCCACATGACACACAATAACAGAGTGCCACATGACCCACAATAACAGAGTGCCACATGACACACAATAACAGAGTGCCACATGACCCACAATAACAGAGTGCCACATGACCCCAATAACAGAGTGCCTGACCCACAATAACAGAGTGCCCATGACCCACAATAACAGAGTGCCACAGTGACACACAATAACAGAGTGCCACATGACACACAATAACAGAGTGCCACATACACACAACAGAGTGCCACATGACCCACACACAGAGTGCCACATGACCATACAGAGTGCCACATGACCCATACAGATGCCACATGACCCAATAACAGAGTGCCAATGACAAAATAACAGAGTGCCATGACACACACAACAGAGTGCCACATGACCCACACAACAGAGCCACATGACCCACACAACAGAGCAATGACCCACACAACAGAGTGCCACATGACACAATCAACAGAGTGCCACATGACCACAACAGAGTGCCACAGTGACCACACACAGAGTGCCACAGTGACCACACAGAGTGCCACATGACACACAACAACAGAGTGCCACATGACCACACAACAAGAGTGCCACATGACCCACACAACAGAGTGCCACATGACCCATACACAGAGTGCACATGACTCACACAACAGAGTGCCACATATTACACAACAGAGTGCCACAGTGACCACACAACAGAGTGCCACATGACCACAATAACAGAGTGCCACATGACCACATAACAGAGTGCCACATGACACACACAACAGAGCAATGCCACAATGAACAATAACACAGTGACACACAAACAGACATGACACACAACAGTGACACACACAACAGAGTGCCATGACCACACAACAGAGAGTGCCACATGACACACACACAGAGTGCCATGACCCACAATAACAGAGTGCCACAGACACCAACAGAGCCAACACAAACAACAAGTGCCAGACACAATAACAGAGTGCCACATGACCACAATAACAGAGTGCCACAGTGACCACAATAACAGAGTGCCACAGTGACCACACAACAGAGTGCCACAGTACCACATAACAGAGTGCCACATGACCCACACAACAGAGTGCCACAGTACCACACAACAGAGTGCCACATGACCACACAACAGTGCCACATGACCACAACAGAGTGCCACATGACCCACAATAACAGAGGCCACATGACCACATAACAGAGTGCCACAGACCACAATAACAGAGTGCCACATGACCCACAACAGAGTGCCACATGACTCACAACACAGAGTGCCACATGATCACAATAACAGAGTCACATGACCCACAATAACAGAGTGCCACATGATCCACAATAACAGAGCCACAGTGACCCACACAACAGAGCCACATGACCACAACAGAGTGCCATGATCACACACAGAGTGCACAAGCACATGACCCACAATAACAGAGTGCCACACACCAGACAAAACAGAGCATGACCACAAGAGCATGACACACAACAGAGTGCCAGTGACCACACAACAGAGTGCCACATGATCACACAACAGAGTGCCACATGACACACACAACAGAGTGCCACATACACACAACAGAGTGCCACATGACCACACAACAGAGTGCCACAGTGATCACACAACAGAGTGCCACATGACCCACAATAACAGAGAGCCACAGTGATCACAATAACAGAGTGCCACATGACCCACAATAACAGAGTCCCACATGACACACAATAACAGAGTCCCACAGTGACCCACAATAACAGAGTGCCATAATGACCCACACAGCAGAGTGCCACATGAAACACAATAACAAAGATTAAGACAGGAACTTTTAAAGTGACAAAGAGGTTTTATGACAGCCCCTCTAACTGGCTTCTGGAAGTGAGAGGACTCTTAACTGGCTCCTAGAGGTGTGAAGACGCCTCTACCTGGCTTCTGGAGGTGTAAGGACGCCTCTAACTGGCTCCTGGAGGTGTGAGGACGCCTTTAACTATGTTAGCGGTGGGACGCCTCTATCTGGCTCCTGGAGGTGTGAGAACGCCTCTAACTGGCTCCTCGAGGTGAGGACGCCCTTTAACTAGTTTAGCGGTGTAGGACGCCTCTCAACTGGCTCCTAGAGGTGTGAGGACGCTTCTACCCACGTAGCTCCTAGGAGGTGTAAGGACGCCTCAACTGACTTCTGGAGGTATAAGGACGCCTCTAACTGGCTCCTAGGGGTGTAAGGACGCCTCTAACTGGCTCCTAGAGGTGTGAGGATGCCTCTACCTGGCTCCTGGAGGTGTGAGGACGCCTACAGCAACCCCCTAGGCCTAGAGGAAAAACTATATGGAGGTCAAAATTGAATCGAAAATGCGATGAGACTTGATCGTAGGAGGAGACGTTTTCTCAGCCTTTGTTACGGTGGGAGAGAAATGAAGGGAAAGGGGGTGGGGGGAAGGTTAGGGGTGGGGAGCACTAAGGGGAAGGTGGGGGTGTTTGAGGAAGGGAGATGAGGGAAAAGGATGGAGGAAAGAGAAGGAAGGATGAAAGAAGGAAAGGCAGGAGAGAGAGGAGGGTTGATGTCAGTGGACGAATTTTCAAAAAAGATTCCCTGGTGTTGTTGTTGTGCTGACGAGGACCGTTAGTCTCTCTCTCTCTACCTATTCGTTGTCTATGTATATTTGGTTATTTATGCAGTTATATTGATTTTTATGTCTGTCTGTCTGTCTGTCTATCTATCTATCTATCTATCTATCTGTCGTCTATCTGTCTGTCTGTCTGTCTGTCTGTACCACCAGTGTAGACACCTTTCCCATTGAGCTTATAAATGGACCCATAGCAGTGGTACGTGAGTCTCTCATTGAACAAGATATGTCCCTATTATCCCAAGACCGCCCGCTCTAACCTCAACGTTTTATCACGGGTTCTATCAGGGTAAGCTCAGAGAGAGAAGGTCACAAGCGCCAAAAGATTGCTCTCTCTCTCTCTCTAATGCAGATCAGCCAAACCTCAGGGACTCTCCACATAATAAAATTCCCAGTCGGCATTATCCGCTAAATTCTGACATTTGGCGCATTGTTTTCGCGGGTACACCAAATTATTGATATAATCTCCTTCCTTCCCTCCTTTCTCCTCTTCTTCCTGTCCTCCATCCACCCCTTAACCACCTGTCTACCCCTACTCTCTCCTCTTTCTTTTCCTTTTCCTTCTCCTCCTCCTCTTTCATCCTCTTCCTCTCACCCCCATCCACTCCTCTTCCTCTTCTTTTTCCGTCCCCTTATTCTTCCTCTCCCGCCCATTTTCCATCCCATCTCTATCTCCTCCCCAACTCATCCTCCTGTCCTTCCCTCGCTCCCCCCTCCCCTCCCTCTCTCCCTCCCTCCCTCCTCACCCTCCCTCCCTCACCCTCATCCCTCACCCTCCTGACCTCCCTTCCTCTCTCTCCCTCCTCACCCTCCACCTCCCTCACCTCCCTCCCCCTATCTCCCTCACCACCCCACTCTCCAACCTTCCCTCCCTCAACCTCTCACCCTCCCTCCCTCCGTCACCCTCCCTCCTCACCCTCCCTCCCTCACCCTCCCTCCCTCCATCACCTCCCTCCCTCAACCTCTCACCCTTCCTCCTCCGTCACCCTCCCTCCCTCACCCTCCCCCCCCTCACCCTCCCTCCCTCACCCTCCTGTCCCCACATAGCCGACGTTCCCCTCATTACCATAATCTAATAAGCCTCCTCCATTGAACTATATTTCACCACATCATCAGAATTATATTAAGCCAATATTAACCAAGTCTTACACGGAGAGTCAATAGCTTGTGTAGTGTTCACCCTTATGGTAATCTATACTTAAGGCCTGATCTCCTTTGTCTTTCTGTTGTCTATCGAGAATCTCTTTGTGGCTCTCTCTCTCTCTCTCTCTCTCTCTCTCTCTCTCTCTCTCTCTCTCTCTCTCTCTCTCTCTCTCTCTCTCTCTCTCTCTCTCTCTCTCTCTCATACAAATAATTCCGACACAGTAATTGACTTCATATAGGTGAGAATATATATATATATATATATATATATATATATATATATATATATATATATATATATATATATATATATATATATATATATATATATATATATCATCATTTTTTATACTTTCAATTTATCTGTATTTTCTCTGTCCCTCTCTCTTCCAGTTTTCTTTTTATTAGATTATGGTTTCAGGTATTAATTTAGTAGTTTGTTAATATGTGTTTGTTGTTTTGTTTTTCTTTGTCTGTCTGTCTGTCTCTTTCTTTCTTTCTTTCCTTCTTTTTTTCTTTCTTTCTTTCTTTTCTTTCTTTCTTTCTTTTTTTAATCACTTCACTGCCAATGAGAGACAGTCACCTCGTTATTCTCCACCAACAAAGGGTCGACAAGGGGACGACACGGACCCGTTGGTATGTGAAGAAGAAGAACAAGAAGAACAACAACAACAAGAACAGAACAAGAAGAATGGAAAACAAATATAACATTAGGGGTTGTCTTCTCCGTGAAAGAAGGAAGGAAAGAGGACGATAAGGAAAGTGGGAAGAAGGAAAAGAAGAAATGAAGGAATGAAAGATAATTTGGAATATATCTGTTGAGGAATTTTTTTCTTCAACAGAAAAACGAAAGAAGAGGGAAGGAGAAAGAGGAGGATGAGGAAGAGGAACTGGAGTAAGAGAAGAAGGAGGGAGAAGAAAAAGAAGACAAGTTTGTTGAAATCCTGAGTTATATATGAGACAGCGAAGAAGAATACAAGAGAGAGAGAGAGAGAGAGAGAGAGAGAGAGAGATGTTTGTTAGAAGGAAAGAGAGAGAGAGATGTTTGTCAGAAGGAAAGAGATTTGTTCAAGAAGGAAGAGAGAGAGAAGAGAGAGAGTCTACAAAGGGCCAAGGTATAAGATTGAAAGCAACTAAAAAATTCGTGTACGAGTGTAAAAAATGGTCCAGGGACGAACACACTTGGAGGACAACCTTCAAGAGTGACCAAAGTCCAAACAGCGAGGGTGAGGTCTTGTTGTAGGTTAAATTAACAAAAGATTTCTTTCTTTCTACGATTTGTCCTGACTTCATTAACTCTCTCTCTCTCTCTCTCTCTCTCTCTCTCTCTCTCTCTCTCTCTCAAACGTACACCCTAGTTCACCTCACCTGCGAGTGACCAACAGCAAGTCTTTCTCTCTTTCTCTCCATAAATAGACCCGCCACGAACCTTCAGCCAGTCCCGGCACGCACAACCCTCCTCCTCCTCCAATCAGAGCGTGGATCACCCTGGATGAGAATCGCCCAACCAAATTGCTCAAGATCTTCAAACGAGCGTCCAATCACAGTGGTGGTTAGAGGTGAATCTCCCCAATCAATGAGCGAGACTCGGCCAATCACAACCAATCAGAGGCACTTTAAATTTCCTGATGGTGTTGAATGTCGCATTGATTTCGGTGTTTGGTTTCATTCACTTTTGTGTGTGTGTGTGTGTGTGTGTGTGTGTGTGTGTGTGTGTGTGTGTGTGTGTGTGTGTGTGTGTGATATCACTAGGTACAGACTTGTAAAATGATTTTCAGTGTAAAAAAAACTTTATTTTCTCTATGTCTATTTGTACATGTGAATACAATCATACGTAAACACACACACACACGCACACGCACACACACACTGTACATACATAAATACGAAATACATATATTCTTACAGGACACATACACACATAAATACATTCATGTCCACACCCAGACTTAACAATAGTTTGAATAAGCCAAATAACATGGTAATATAACGTCACACTTCACGTAACACTCAGCGAGATTGTTGCAGCCATGAATAATTAATGTAAATGATGGTCAACTTTTTTTCTGTTGTACTGCTTCTGTCATGACCACACACACACACACACACACACACACACACACACACACACACACACACACACACACACACACTTGGGAACAACCGTGGGTCGGCTTTACACCTGACCAAAAGATTATACAACACCACTTAGCACTGAGTTAGGTGCTGTGACACTACACCACACTACACTAATCGGTGTCTCCATGACCACGTGAGGTCCTTCATGTCAACACCTATGGACGAGTTACTGCACCACGTGACCGTGATCTCACTGTCCAAGGGCGGATCGAGGGGTGGGTCTGGGTATCCGGACCCACCCTTTCATCAGAAAATTCCAATACTTTTTTCTTTAATGCAGTATTGTGCTCAGGCATTTTTGTGTAGTAAAAAGTAATTACCTCAGAATATTTCCTCATATCAAGTGCACATACTGGAGCTTCAAAATGCCCTTGATAGTGGTCAGCTGGGTGAGCTCGCTTTGTTCGCCATGTTTCCCCACCAACAACTTCTTGGACCCCTCCCTTTTGATATTCCTGGATCCGCCCCTGCACAGTAGGGCAAGAGACCAGCCCGGGCCATCAACTGTAAACTATAACTAGTATGTCCAATTCATGTTCCTTCTCCTTTTGGTAATGAAAGCTTTTGTTAAACGAGCTACCTACCCCATGCCTTTCTGTCCAGTGTATATATTTAGTCTTCGGGCTGATGAACTTTTTTAATAAACCGTTAATTATTATTATTTACATATGAACATCAAGCTTGCTACATGTGTCCACTCTCTTAGCAGGTGTGTTCTCCTCCACAGAGTGTGTTGCGGGAGCTGTCTAGTCAATTGTGGTCGGCAACTGAGGGCCGTGCGTCGCTGAGAGAGGTGACGGTGGCTCTCCCTCGTTCCTGGAAGACGGACGCCCTCACCTGCTCCCTCCTCACGCCCCTCCTGGTGACGTCAGAACCCACAGAAGGCCACATACGCGTCACAGAGACCCATCCTGTGTTTGGGGCTCGGCCGTGGACGCAACAGAGCCAGGGGTGTGGCCGTCAGGGGGACTTCATCCAGCTGAGTGGTGACCTTCTACGCACGGCGAGTAATGATTCTCACGCCCACGCCGCCCGCCTGCTACTGACGGAGTGGGCCAAGTTCCGCTGGGGTGTGTTTGACGAGCGAGGTCACACCAACGACCCCCTCTATCCCACCAACTACCGTGACCCCAGCACCCATCAGTGGTCAGGGACGGGATGTGCTGACGGGACAGTGAAGGGCAGTACCTGTGACCCCGCCCAGCCTAGCTGTACCTTCACTCCGGACATCTACACCAACACCCACCTCGTCACCTCCCTCCTCGCCTTCCCCGATCTCCCCAACGTGAGTACCTTTTACCTTAACACCCAATTCTTAGCGCCAGCACGAGCAAAAAAGAAATAGCCTGACATTCCCTCTAAACCACAATGACCCTTATGAACGCTATACGTCAGGCAGTATTTTGCTTGAACTGGCGTTGTTTTTTTATGGCACCTGCATAAGCTCTTAACACCCCGGGACCAGTGGTGCTTTACTGGCTCTCGTTTCCGGGAGTAAGCTGTTCGTCTGTCACCATAATGTCTTCTTCATGACGTTGTTGACTTATACACTTACTTTACACTATGGTATGTCTCTCTCTCTCTCTCTCTCTCTCTCTCTCTCTCTCTCTCTCTCTCTCTCTCTCTCTCTCTCTCTCTCTCTCTCTCTCTCTCTCTGTGCTTATAACTGAGCAGATAGATGTATTGTTCTTAGAGTTTATTTAGTAAACTCTTGTGAATTATCTAACTTACAGTACGTGCTTAACTCCTTGAGTACGATGATATCCTCTTGAGTTCGATTACCTAAACCTTTGATTACGATGACCAAATCCTCTGTCATCGTCCTCAAGGGTTTGAAGTCACTGTTCTCAAGGGTTAAGTGACCGTAGTCAATTAGTTAAGGATCTTCCATAGCTGTTTAAAAGCAGTAATTCATTATAACATTAACTTAAACGATTAATTAAAGTAGTGTGTTTCTTGGTCAGCGTCTTGTCTTGCGCGGGTTGATTCGTATTGCAATTTCGTGCACCAGAAAGTGATATTAAGAAAGTGTGTGTGTGTGTGTGTGTGTGTGTGTGTGTGTGTGTGTGTGTGTGTGTGTGTGTGTGTGTGTGTGTGTGTGTGTGTGTGTGTGAACGTATCACATCCATCACTAAATAGACACAAAGTATTTACAGTATATAAAAACTACCTTCAACTCTGTATGCCAAAATCCATTAAAAACAATTTACAATATATTCTGAATTTCATCGTTTATTCCAGTTGTATTTTAACTTTGTAGATAATAAAACAAAACATATATATATATATATATATATATATATATATATATATATATATATATATATATATATATATATATATATATATATATATATATATATATATATATATATATATATAGAGGACACGTTGTAAATGGATTCTGATGGTAACTGAATGTGTCGGAATAAATGAAGCTTTTTATTCGGGTCTATAAATAAAGGATGCCAAGCTTCGAACCGTTGCAAATTGAATCATTTTTATTTCAGACTTGAGAGACAACCGTAGAGTGAGATATAATACAGAGTCATTGAAGAAAAAAAAGTGGACATTTCTTTTCATAATCTACATTTTTTTGGAGAAGGATTCATTTTATTGTTGTTTGTTTACTATTGACCTTTGATGACGGGTTAGGGTGTTGTTCTAATTACTTCTTTTTTCATCAATCACTGTGAGTCTTTCGTTCCTCCCTCCTTCCCTTCATCTATCCTTCCCTCCCTCTATCCTTCCCTTCCTCCCTCTTCCCATTCATCTATCCTTCCTTTCCTCTATCCTTCCTTTCATCTATCCTTCCGTCCCTCTATCCTTCCATTCATCTATCCTTCCCTCCCTCTATCCTTCCCTTCATCTATCCTTCCGTCCCTCTATTCTTCCCTCCCTCTATTCTTCCCTGCATCTATCCTTCCCTCCCTCTATCCTTCCCTCCCTCTATCCTTCCCTCCATCTATCCTTCCCTCCCTCTATCCTTCCCTCCATCTTTCCTTCCCTCCATCTATCCTTCCCTCCCTCTATCCTTCCCTCCATCTTTCCTTCCCTCCATCTATCCTTCCCTCCCTCTATCCTCCATTCATCCTATCCTTCCTCCTCTATCATTCCCTCCATCTCCTTCCTCCCTCTATCCTTCCCTCCATCTTTCCTTCCCTCATCTTCCTTCTCCCTCTATCCTCCCATTCATCCATCTTCCCTCCATCTATCTCATTCCCTCCATCTATCCTTCCCTCCATCTATCCTTCCCTCCATCCTTCCCTCCATCCTTTCCTCCATCTATCATTCCCTCCATCTATCCTTCCCTCCCCCTATCCTTCCCTTCATTTATCCTTCCCTCCATCTTTCCTTCCCTCCATCTATCATTCCTCCCATATCCTTCTCCCCTTTCCTTCCCTCCATCTATTCTTCCCCTCCATCTATCCTACCCTCCATCTTTCCTTCCCTCCATCTATCATTCCCTCCATCTATTCTTCCCTTCCTCTATCCTTCACTTCATTCCCTTCTTCTATCCTTCCCTGCATGCTTTCCCTCTCTCCCTCCCTCCTTCCTTCTCTTTTTTCATTCCCTCCATTTCTCCTTCCCTTCCTTCGTTTCTTTCTTCTCACGCCACCTCTCCCTCCCTCTCTTTCTCATTGACCCACTCAGAAACTCTCCCTTTCATCAGACCACTCACCAACCCTCCCTCTCACCCATAAATCGCCCTCTCACTCCTCCCTCTCTCCCTTCCACTCTCTCCCTCTCCTTCCCTAAAACCAAACACCACTCACCAACCCTCCCTCTCACCCATAAATCGCCCTCTCACTCCTCCCTCTCTCCCTTCCACTCTCTCCCTCTCCTTCCCTAAAACCAAACACCACTCACCACCCTTCCCTCTCCCCCTTTTAATTTCCCCCTCTCCTTCCCTCCCACCACACCACTCACCACCCATCCCCTTCACCAACAAATCGCCCTCTCACTTCTCCCTCTCTTCCTTCTAATTTCTCCCTCTCCTTCCCTACCACCACACCACTCACCATCCTTCCCACTCACCCATAAATCCCTCTCTCCTCTCTCTTTCTCTCTCCCTTCCTCCCTAACTCAGGTTAACAAGCTTCTCCTATACTTCTCAATTTTTTTGTTTAGGGGAAGCAAATGGTGCCAGATGTTTAGTGACCCCCCTCTCTCTCTCTCTCTCTCTCTCTCTCTCTCTCTCTCTCTCTCTCTCTCTCTCTCTCTCTCTCTCTCTCTCTCTCTCTCTCTCTCTCTCTCTCTCTCTCTCTCTCTCTCTCTCTCTGTCTGTCTGTCTCTCTCTCTCTCTCTCTCTCTCTCTCTCTCTCTCTCTCTCTCTCTCTCTCTCTCTCTCTCTCTCTCTCTCTCTCTCTCTCTCTCTCTCTCTCTCTCTCTCTCTCTCTCTCTCTCTCTCGCTTTGAGTGGCTCGTTATGTCACCGATATACTGGTAGTGGAACTTTGCCAATCTCCCTCTCATCATCCTTACCTCCCTTTCTCCCTACTTCTCTCCTTCCTTACCTTCTTCCTTCCTTCCTTCTCTCGGCCTTGTTCCTTCCCTTCCTCCTAATAAGAGCTTACGGGGTCATGTACAGACACGTTTAATGACCCTCCTTCCTTCTCTCCCTCCCCTCTTCCTTCCTTTCCTCCCTACCCTCTTCCTTCCTTTCCTCCCTCCCTTCTTCCTTCCTGCCTATCTTTCCTCGTCCCCAGTTCATGTCCCATTGAGCGTCTTATGATCCTTACCTCTCTGGCAGTTCTCCTCTTTCCTTCTTCCTGTTCTTTCCTCTCTCCTTCCCTCCTCCCGTTCTCGTTCCCCTTCCCTCCTTTACACCCCTTCTTCCCTCATTCCCTTCATATATGTTCCCATCTTCCTATTCCTTCCTTCCTTCCTTTCCCTTCGTCCCTCCTTCCGTTCCTCTCTTCTTTCCTCTATCTCATCTCCACCCTCCCCCCCCTCTCTCCCTCCCTCTCCCTGACATGTACAGTATGTATGTATGTATGTATGTATGTATGTATGTATGTATGTACAGGTATTACAGGTCCTATACTGTAAGAATGAGCGTGTTTCAGGTGTTATACTGTATCTTTATTTCTCTTACAGGTTCGACTGTTCTGTAACGATACGACTCACAACAGAGAAGCGCCGACCAAACACAACTCGCTGTGTGGCGGCCGCTCAGCCTGGCAGATTATACAGCAAACACCGGACTTTGTAGGAGGGCGGTGAGTATTGGGAGGGAGGAGGGGGGGGTAGAGGCTAGGAGGGAGTGAAAAGGAAGATAGGGGGGAGAGAGGAGGGAGAGGATAGTAGGGAAAGTGAGAAGGTGTGAAGGAATGGAGGGAGGGATGGAGAGAGGGGAGGAAGGGAAGGAAGGAGGAATGAAGGTTAGGAAGGAGGTTGAAGAGTGGGAAGGGATGAAGAAGGAAGAGGGGTGGAGGGACAAAGGAAAGGGGGAAGGAAGGGAGGGAGGGAGCAAATATTGACTCATTCACGCTCAGGCTTTTATTCTGAAACACGAGTATGTGTATAATGATTCACACTAAGAGTGGTAAAGATTCGGTAAAGGACAACCACGGAACTCTATATTGATATGTATATTATTATGTAGGGAGATGGAGTAAAAAAAAATGCTTTATAGTGTTTTCGTTGGAAATTAATATTTTTCGATTTTTTTATTTTTTTATTTCACTTAAAAATGCAGTTTTGATCATAGGAAGTGAACAGGACTTTGAAATAGAAGGAAATTGTGGAGTAAAAACATGGAAAAAACTGACGAAACCCAACCAAACCTAACCTAACCAAACCTAACCTAACCAAACCTAACCTAACCTTAAGGTTTTTAATCGTCAGCTGATATAAGTTGGTTTGTCTATCTTCGGGTGATCCAAAAGAAAACTCCTGAAATTTATATAAAGTTGCATTGTTAAACCATTTTTTTATGGCCAGATGTAATACAAGATTCCAAACCTAAGTTAAATACTTTCCT
Source organism: Homarus americanus (assembly GCF_018991925.1). Classification (NCBI taxonomy): domain Eukaryota; kingdom Metazoa; phylum Arthropoda; class Malacostraca; order Decapoda; family Nephropidae; genus Homarus; species Homarus americanus. Next base: position 18,990,476 of record NW_024716703.1, on the reverse strand, counting down.
AACCTAAGTTAAATACTTTCCTCACCTAACTTGACGCTATCCTAACCTTACCTGGCACTATCCTAACCTAACCAAGCTTAATCTTACTTCACGCTATTCTAACCTTACCTAGCACTATCCTCACCTAACTTAACTTAACCGAACACTATAACCTAACCAAACCTAATTGGGAACTTGTGTGGTGTGAGGGTGTGTTGTGTCCGGCCTCCCCTGACAGCCACCATCTGTCTCTCCTTCACAGTAACAGGGCCAGTAATGGGAGTCGAGGTCTGGAGCCCATGTTCAGGTTCATCCAGCAGGCCAGTCCTCGCTACGTCTTCGTCATCGAGGACACCGCCACCATGAACCTCCAGGTGAGTTGCATGAACCTCCAGGTGAGTTACATGAACCTCCAGGTGAGTTACATGAACCTCCAGGTGAGTTACATGAACCTCCAGGTGAGTTACATGAACCTCCAGGTGAGTTACATGAACCTCCAGGTGAGTTACATGCTCTCAGCAAACTCGTTTAACGTGTCATTAAAAACCGATGTAGTACCAGAATCCTGGAGGATAGCGAATGTAATGCCGATTTTCAAGAAGGGTGATAGATGACTATCCTCTAACTACCGTCCAATTAGTTTAACATGAATTGTAGGCAAATTACTGGAAGCAATAATTTCAAACTCAATTAGAATTCACCTCAATAAACAGATATTGATCAATGATTTCCAGCACGGATCTACAAGTGGGCGTTCATGACTGACAAATCTATTATTACTCTTTTCGACTGTTTTCCAATCAGTGGATGATGGACACAATTATGATGTGGTATACTTCGACTTTAGCAAAGCCTTCGACAGGGTCCCCCACGAAAGACTAATATGTAAAGTGGAGGCACACGGAATTGGAGGAGATACTCTAAAATTGATTAGGGCTTGTTTACAGGACAGGAAACAGAGAGTCGGCATTAATGGCACGAAATCCGATTGAGGTGACTTCACATGTGGAGTACCTCAAGGCTCAGTACTTGGACCATTACTATTTATGATATACATAAACGACAACATAAGTAAATTTGCTGACGATACTAAAATAGGGCACATAATTAATTCTGACGAGGACTCGGCAAAACTACAGGAAGATCTAAACAAACTTTTTGCATATGGCAGATGAAATTTAATGTGGACAAATGTAAAGTACTTAGCCTAGGAGATGTAAACAGATAAACCAGATATCAGATGAACAACGTTGTTATAGAGAAATCCGACTGTGAGAAAGATTTAGGGGTAATGATAAGTAGGAATCTTAAACCAAGTAAACAATGTGTATTTGCTCGAAACAAGGCTAACAAAGTACTTGAGTTCATACAAAGGAGTGTTAGTTACAAGACTAGCGAAGTTATCCTAAAACTATATCTTGCGCTTGTGAGACCTCACTTAGATTATGTAGGTCAGTTTTGGTCACCGTACTACAGAATGGATATCGAATCCCTAGAAAGCATACAGAGGAGGTATATAAAATGGAAGTCAGGGTTAAGCACAGGTGATATAACAAAGGTACTCAAACTATCCAACCAGGAGCGAACTCATAGCAATGGTTTTAAATTAGACAAATTTAGATATAGGCGCGAGATAGGTAAACACAGGTTTGGAAATATAATGTGGATAAGTGGAACAAGTTACCAAACCTCATCATTGACTCGAACACGCTGAATAGCTTCAAATATAGGTTGGACGGATATATGAGCGATAGGGGTTGGGTATAAACGGGGCTGCCTAGTATGGGCCAATAGGCCCGCTGCAGTTTCCTCCATCCTTATGTTCTTAACCTCCATACAGAGAAAAATATATTTCGAAGTATTGCGATATTTGCATGAAGTCTTCATTGCTTCTAGTATTCTCATGAGCCGTTGTATTCCTGACAGCGTCGCTGGGAGTTCTTGAGAAAGGCGATGCGTCGAGTGGTGGTGTATGATGTGCCTGACGGAGCTCGTGTGGGTGTGGTCACCTTCCACTCTATAGCGCGGACTGTGGCTCCCCTCACTTTTATTGAGAGTGAAGACTCAGACATGAGGCAACGTGTAGGCTCATCCTTACCCCGCAATCCTTCACCAACACCTGAGAGCCACAAATGTATCTTGTGTGGGGTCAATGAGGCGCTGGGAGTGCTGGACTATGACGACAAGACCGCTGATGGTGCCACTCTCATCTTGATCACCACTGGCAGCGGCCCGACGCCACAACATGAGGTGGACGAGCTGATGCGTCTGGCGTCACAGCGGCACCTGAGGATTGAGGTGGTGCTGTACCCGCTGACCGAGCGTCGTGGAGCTGCCACTGTCTCACACGGCCTCGAGGTTATTACGGAGGCCACGCGAGGCTCCATTTTCACCGTCATGGATGAAGGTGTTGGTAATGACTCTAAGGTGAAGATGATGGTGGCGCTGATGGACGCCCTCCTGGCGGCAGTGCAGCAAAGCGCACCTTCTTCATCACCCGGAGCCCCTGTTCTGGTCCACAGCTCAGCCTACCCCGGCGGCATTGCTTCCATGTCTGCTGGTTCCTTCGCCCTGGACGACTCTCTGGGCCCCAACGCTCGCTTCTCCGTCTATTATTACGACCTAAACCATGTAGGCAACGCCATCCAGCTCACCGCCCCGTCCGGCCAGATGATCTCTTCCGTCAACGTACAGGAAGAAGATGGTGATGTCAACATGATCTTCGTCCGTCTGGAGAAGGCAGAGGTGAGTTGTAATGTGTAATTCAGTACCGTTAACATCATCCCGAGTAAGAGTTTCCTGGAGTGAATTTGACTTTACCTATTGTACATGTTATGGAAGGAGACGAGTGAATCATGATCACACACATAATTTACTGTACATTTGGCATGACCATTAAGGTCCAACTTTTTTCAGCAAAATTATCTAAATTTTACCTGAGTCACCGATTACCTCTTGTCTCGCACCATACAGCGTGGGTTGTGGACGTACAGCGTAGAGAACCGCGCTGACTCCCACCAGGGCCTTTATGTGCAGGTGACAGCCAAGCGTAACTCCTCCACGGGGCTGCAGGTGCGCCTGTGGACCAGCTCTGGCTCACGACCCATCAACTCCTCCGACCCGTCGACACCTGTGGTGATCTACACCGAGGTGAAGTCTGGCGTGGCGCCCATCATGGAGGCCCGGGTGGTGGCCAGACTCCAAAGGCTGGGCACCAACGCCACCGGCAGCAACTACCAGCCCATCTTCCTCCATCTGTGGGACAACGGCGTCGGTGGTGAGCCTTCTTTATTGGTCATCTCTTTCTTACTCTCTGCCTCCCACATACTTATTCCCTTGTGTGACAGAGCTGCTCACGCTGAACCTTCCTGACACCTTCACTACTGTATATTTGGATAGATTCTTCTGTCACAGCGCCCCTCCCACCTACTATACTGTATATCTTGCCTCCAGCCCCCATATGCATTTCCATTTGTCTTCCTAATATGTACTTCTTTACTCTGGCTGTCATTATTCTCTATACAGGTACTCTATCACACTACATAATTTGTTACTTATCATCTTCATCAGGTTACTTATTCCTCGCGTTATGCTGTCTCTCTTCTCCTTTACATTCTCTTCTTAAATACTCCATCACAGCTTCTTCCAGTCCATGGGTTCCGGTCTACATTACATAAACAGGCGTTGGTGTACGTTACATTTTCTACTACAGAACTTCGCTATGGGTAATTTCATCGTTTTCCTCTTGGTAGAACAAAAAAGAAAAAATGAAGTTACTGCTTATGTAACATCAGAGAATGTTTGTATAATTTTCCAACCCACTGAACCTTTCTTCACATATATAATGGTAAATTACCATCTAAATAGTGTATCCAATGTAACATTTTTTTTATGTATATGTTCTTGGGTTTATCCCTGAATAGAAGCGAGACCCTAAGCATTTCCTTTTATCTCTTAGCATTTATGATGTGTTGTGTCACAGATCCGGACATCACCAAGGGAGACGGGGTGTACTCGCGCTACCTGCCATCACTGCCAGGCAGCCCAGGCCGCTATCTGCTCAGCGCCGACATCGACTACAACAGTGGGCTGGCGGCAGTAGCCAAGGGACCCCCAACACGCCACCACAAGAGCCTGTCTTCACACCTCCCTCACTACCACCAACACGGCTACGAAACTTGGAACGGTGAACAGACCTGTTGCGGCCACTCTCTGCCTCACGTCCACACTCGCCGTGCCCCACCTTTCCTGCGGCACGTAACCTGGGGTGTCCTGGAGGTAATGTCCTCGCCCTCCCACCGTGACAATGTCCCTCCCTCACGCATCCTGGACCTCCGTGTAGAGGTCAACGACACAGTACACGAGATCAGGCTCCGCTGGACGGCCCCGGGAGACGACTGGGACGTGGAACGAGCCCACCACTACGAGGCTGTGGTGGCCCCCTTCTGGAGGGAGGCCAGAGCCTTTCAGGGCGACCGTCTGACGGGTCTTCCTCAACCTCTGCCAGCCGGGACTCTCCACACTACCAACCTTCACTTCACCAGATACGAGGAGGTCAGTGATCAGTACAAACCTGCACGATACACTTACCTGGTGTTGATTATGACACATTGAAGCCTCTGAGATGATCACACTTATAACTATAGTATATCTTTCTACATTGCAATACAGGGTTAAACCTCGGAATCATAGTACACACACACACACACACACACACACACACACACACACGTTGCATTGTTTTATTGGCATAAATAAAACATTGATTTGATAGTTAATCAACTCATCAACTGCTACAAAAACACTTTATATATCACAGTCTAATATGTTATGGAAGCCACACATCCACAACATTGCTAAAGCTGCCTCCCGAAAGCTGGGAATGCTGTAAAGATGCCGAAGTTACCCTGTACTTCACTCCTGAGCAGTTGCTTCAAAGTTTAAGGGATTCATTCATTCTAACTTGGAGTACTGCTCTCATATCTGGGGTGGCTCTTCTTCTGCCCAACTGTTATGTAGGGTGGAATCAAAGGCATTTCATTTTATTAACTCCCCCCCCCCCTTAGTTGACAATCTTTCTTCCCTTTCTCTTTGCCGAAATGTTGCTCCACTCTCTCTTTTACAGGTACTTTAACGGGCAATGTTCGGCCGTGGGCTCATAACACACGTCTTGCCCGCGGTGCCCACCGTTTCTCTGTGGATGTCGGTCACACTAGAATAACCCGTTATAGTACCTCCTTTTTTCCTCACACAGCCAAACTGTGGAATGCTCTGCCTTCTTCTGTGTTTCCATACTTATACAATCTGTCTCACTTCAAAAAGCTGGTTTTCCGGCATCTTAGTGGTGTAGATTAATATAAGCTTTTTCTTTTCTATTTTTCATTTGTTTTTACTCTTATTTTTTCGCCCCCCCAGGGCCCGTTGTGGGTCGATGACCTGTGCCCGGGTGGGCTATTCCCCGTAAAAAAAATATATATATATATATATACATACATATATATATATATATATATATATATATATATATATATATATATATATATATATATATATATATATATTGTTGTGTACAGGCTATCACATATAAACACAATGTTTTA
>NW_024716703.1:18924897-18982397 GCF_018991925.1 Homarus americanus | reverse complement strand
GAAGAGACTGGTTCCAGCAGTTGCTGGACTCTGCTAGTTGGGGACTCGGTGCTGGGAAAGGAATTCCCTCTCCCGACATTAACTTGTGACGAGTGTGACTCCGTCTGCCTCTTGGTTCTGTCTCTCCCTGGGAAGGAGCTGTCGGCCCCTTATATTGGCGGTGTCAGGCCGGCAGATGTTGTCACTAATCTGGGTGTGTTGAGACAGCTGCGTTTGAACAGGTGCGGGCTGGAGTGTAGTTTTTGAGTTAACACGACCATGACACTGGTTTGACTAATCACGCAGCAGTGAGAACTGTTTCATTGTGACCGTGACCTCTGCTGGGTCAGGTCTTAATATTACTTTAATTACGAAGGGTGGGTCAACTTACATGGGTGTACACCTGTGCATCCGGTTCTTTTATATGTGTTGTTCTTCTCTGGGCTGTAAGCTATGGTCTGATAAACAATCATTACGTAGATATATATATATATATATATATATATATATATATATATATATATATATATATATATATATATATATATATATATATATATATATATATATATATATATATATATATTAACCGTCAGAGGGGCAGTGAGAACTGTTATATAACCTTTTGTCTTATTCTAGGTAACTACACGATGCCATCAGAACTTGGGTCAGGTCGGCCGGTGGGGATATCAGAGCTACAGTTAGAGGACATAGCCGTCATCCTGGGCAGCATCGGTGGCTTCCTGGTGGTGGTGGCCGCCCTGGTGTCCTACTGCTACTGCCACACCACCAGGCGGCGGAAGCAGCAGCAGGAGAAGGACATGAAGAAGGTGCAGGAGGGTAACGGTAGTGGTAACCTGATGGTGAAACCCGGGGCACTGAGTGTGGAGGAGGGCGGGGGCAGCCATGAGTCCCTGGACAGTGTGGTGAAGGAGGTACCGGTGGCGGTAGGAGACGGCCGCTCTCTCTCTCCCGTCCAGTCGTGGGACGCCACCACCCTCCTCAAGGAACACGAACGCCGACTGTCAGTGCACAACGAGGTGGATGAAGACGGACCAGTGGCCTACAAAGTGAACGCCCCGCCTCCACAGGCGCCTTTCCCGGACGTCACGGTAACGAACAACCATCAAGTGTCCAGCGGTGACGGCAGTAACAGCGGCGACGACCCTCCAGCTTACCCGCCCTGCACCCACGAGGACAACACCTGCCACTGTGCTGTCCCCAGACTGGATTACAACAACTACACCTCCACCTGGGAGGAGCCTCTCACAGGTCACCTACTCTCCCGCGCCCACACCAACGCCTCCACGCCCACATCCCACCAGCCACACCTCCCACAGGCAGACCGCAAGCGTCGCAACGTGACCCAGGTGTAAAATATACTCCACAGTATTCCATGCATCATGAAGATAAACACTTACCCACACACTCTGGTGATGACCTGGAGGACGACCTTCAGGATCAAGTGTGGAGTTCTTCCATAATAAAACATTAGTGCAGCTGTGTTTAGTGCGAAACTTTGTAAGCAGAATCTGTCGCTACGGTGCTAAACTACACACAAACAAACAAACAAACAATTTTACCAATCTTTTTGCATCTTCAAAAACAATTATGGTCAGGATGGCAGTGAAATTTTCTAAAAAATATATATATATACAGATATAAAAACAAAAAACAAAACTTTCATGAAGTAGCCAAACAGCTGCTCAAAACTCAGCGAAAAATAAAGACAATGTTCAGAAAAAAGTATCTTAAAAAGGCCAAATGATTCAGATATTAATATTAAGGACTTGCAGGTGAAGGTGAGGGCAGGTGACAGGTGAACCGATGACGCAACGTGACGTCTTCTCCATGTTTCGTATTATTATTTCAAGGCTGATGTGTGTCAGTCAGTCAGTCAATCAATGCGCACTTGGCTGACGAAATCGGATTTGCTTTACATTAAATATATCAATATATCAGCTACGTGTGTTTGTGAGACTCGGATGAATGAGTGGGACCAAATATTCTAAATCAGTCGACGTGTTAACAAGGAGACCCCAAAAAAACTTTATATTTCCATTTATTAATTCTCATCATGTGTTGGGGAGGGCATGATACAACAGCATATCATAATAGCAGATGTAACTTAACGATAGGTAACTCATCATGATATAGGCTTACTGTTTTATGTGATATAATTGTATATGTATAAATGGATGTAACTAGCTTTTCTTAATGTGTGTGTGTGTGTGTGTGTGTGTGTGTGCGTGCGTGTGATTTCTACAACTCTCCACCAGAAGCTAAGTTTTTTATACTCGTCAATTCTCGCTGGTAAGGAAGAGGAGGCTGTATCTCCCACTACTCTTGTATATAATGAGACACATAAGGTATAAACAGGGTGTACCGCTTTAAATGTTGTTAGAGCTTTGTGCTGAACATTGTCCATGGGAAAAAATAAATACAACTACAATAGCCCATAGACTTAGAAGGGGAGGATTGTGTGCTATTGTATGGCTGTGGAGACTTATGGGGGAAACTACTTCAATATGCAGTAATGTCTCGAGTCTGTGTGCAAAATGAGTAAGTGTAGATTTTTTACTTATGGTTTTAAACGCAAGAAAGAAAGAAATTGGAATATATTAAATGTTCATAATAGAGATAAATTTGCATATGTATTTTTTTTTTCAAGGAAGTAATCAGAAAGTGTCACATTATGTTAGGCTTCCCTCATTAAACACAAGTCATATCTAGCGAAGCTTTATACACCCATCAGACATTGTCAGCTTAGCTGCTACTAGTCAGAGAGCATTATGAAGTATTATAAATATTAATTTCACGCCATTAGACTCCATCAAGCCATATAGGTACTCAATTCCTTCCTCCCATTTTAGTGTTTCAATGTTTAAGAAATAAGATTCTCTAATTCATTGTGATTATCAGATACAAGTAATGGACTTTTGTCATGCTTGTGTTTTAAGGACGAGGCGCTATGATATTTTCTTACTGTGTGTGTTGTGTTAAGAAGACTTTAAGAAGTGAGTGTGTCAACATTAGATTAAAAAACAAACAAACATTGGGTGTTGTAAGGTGTTTTGCACTAGTCAGTAAAGGTTGCCAAGTGAATGTGTAATATACGAGTCTTTCTTGTTATATAATCCTTAACATACTGTGTGTTTTTTAATGGTTTAATAAGTGTGTGTGTGTGTGTGTTCATATCTTTATTTCAGAACACACACACACACACACACACACACACACACCTAAGCCAGAGAGCCACGTTTCCATGGCTGATAACTAACACATCTTAACAAACTGAAAAAATATATTGATCCAATAAAAAAATATAAATAAACTACTTAAAAGAATAAAAATACTGAAAGCTAAAAAACTCTAAAAAAATATTCAAACTGAAATCATAGCTATAGTTTATAGTAAAATGTTATGCAATCTAGAACGGTCATCGGATCTGGGAAGGATGTTCAGTAAGTTCCGCCTCATCACTTCTTAACCATCCTTGGTGAATTGGTGTACAGTAAACAAACTTCCCTTGAGACTTTTGGTAATATCTGACATCATTACTTAAGGATCAAGTAGGTGAGGAAGGTTTAGGATTATATTAATGAAACGCAGTATTCAAAAGCCGTAAGTATTCAAAAGCCATAACTGGATGCATATAATCAACATATAGTGCGTTATGTATTGCCTAAACTATCGGGGGTAAGTTTTGTCGGCATCTGTACACATACACATTACTCCTCCTATCTGGCGTCTGCATGACCTTCAGTGTAAGTCTATTGGTTATTGGGGGACAGCTTCTACAAGGTGGTGGTTGTCAACGTGGCGGACAGACGGACGAACGGACAACCGAAAAACAACGCTGGATACGCTGGTAGGTCCTGGATGTAAACAAACACAGGTGACAATCGCTGGGTCTGTTTTTTTTTGTTTTTGTTTTTTACATCGCACAGGTCAACCCTACGTATTTTTTCACTTACCCATTCTATAATATAAATAAACACAGAATCAATACAACAATAGTATAGCATCATGTCAGGAAATATTGTCAAAAAATAGCCTCAAACTGAAATAAATGGTTTAACAAGGCGACAACTGCACGGTGGTAGTTGATCTATTCAGCCGTGACTGCACGGTGAGGTGTGTGAGCCTGTGAGGGAGAGGTAGTCTGAGTGTGAGTGAGGCAGTAGACACACGCCCACAATCCTCGTGTACCGCTGTTGACGATGACTTAAGGTGATACTGTGTGGTAGACCTTCACAAGTGCTCAGAGATACAGTGTTTTATAGTGTGTGACGCTGTACACGTATAATGTGTGAGCCCACATATAGTGTATAAGACGGTGATCATGTATAGTGTATAAGACGGTGATCATGTATAGTGTATAAGACGGTGATCATGTATAGTGTATAAGACGGTGATCATGTATAGTGTATAAGACGGTGATCATGTATAGTGTATAAGACGGTGCTCCACACTACAACTCTACCAAGTGTACAGGTAAACAACACCCCCCCCCTCCCCCTCTCCAGCAGCACGACGAAGACTCCTGTAAGGAACATTATTATGGTGAGTACAGTTTTAATAGTAACCAGACATTGAATATATTAAGTTCAACGTTTGTAAAAAAATAAAAAAATTCGTTCCTGGTTACAAAGCTAAAGTGCTCAAGGTGAGGAATCGTGTTGTGGTGAAGGAAGTTATTATAGAAAATATGGAGAACAAGTACAGTAAACTAGGTAATTTTTCGACTCCTAGAAGTCGAGGCAAGAAATAAATACGTAAATATCTTAATTTCCCAGTGGAAAAGAATTAATGATTAAAATTGGGACACGTCACTGTTCTTAATTAAGTTTTTGATGCTATCACTTTTGAATAATTTCGTTAAGTGACTAGATAATTCAATTCATGACTCAAAGGGGCGTTTAGGTGGATGGCTGTTGGTGACAAAGTTAGGAATAAGTACTGACCTAACCTGAATGTCGGTCTCATTGCCCTGGCGGACCTAACCTAAGCTAATCTCCCTTACTGGGTTTTAAGGCTGGCTAGGGAGTTTTTTTTTTACTCATTTTAAAGAGGTTTTAGTGTTGACGATGGGGTTGTAACTAATTAATAGCCCAAAGAAGCTATAACGCCGGGTAAGAGGTTTTGTACTTCCATGAACGTGGGCGTAAAATTTCCTATCCAACATAGCGCTCAGACTCGCTTCCCTTATTTACTAAAAGAAAGCATTTTCTCGTCCTCAAAACAAAGATAAATTTTATACTGGGGTGTTTGGGGTGAAGAAATTTTACAGATTAAACGTTTATCTTGTTTCAACGGAGAGTTTTATATCTTTTAATTTTTGTTGTTGTTAGACTAGCGTAATTACTAATCTTGTTATGCTCTTGAAGATTTCGGTTGTTGAAGTACACAATAACATCACGTCAACATCTTGTTATTACACAGTATAATGGACCCGTTTATGTATCTAGGATGAAAGGTTGATTATAAGCTAGAAGCCAATATTGTATCCACAATTAATTAGGAGAGAATACAGGTAAAATTGAGCTAATAGATTATTAAAGGTTTGGTCTATCATTTGGTTGCCAAAATCCTTCGTCCGTTGTGTCATAATTTTCCAACACAGTATTGTATAGATAGTTTTTTGAGTGACTGTGCAGTCCCCCCAAAAAGTATCGTTACCAATGGGGTCGATGTGATTTTAGGATTTCCCAGCAGTGTTAGTAGACCTGTTTCTGAACGGTTGGTAGTTCTATATCCGCGACCTTTGGCATGTCTGAGTATATATATATGTTTTTGAACGATGTGAATCCTCCGAGTCATCAGACCATAACTACATGACTCAGAGTGGATGTCATAAATGGATACAACTCTATGCCAACGGGATACCAACAGGAACTTAAATCGAATGGAGCGAGGAGTTATCGGGGGACATCGCAAGAAGTGAAAGGTGCTATTATTGGCCTTCACAACGAGGGTAAACGTAACGCTGAGATAGCCCGGCGAACTTGGGTGAGCGAACCCACTGTATCATGACGGGTTAGGCGCCATGAAACAACTGGTGCCACACTGAAACTTACAACCACAAATGTCTTACTGTAGGTGTGCGGTGGGTTCTGTTCCTGCACGTCCATTGATTTGAAACCTTTTTGCTGTGTTAAACCAATGCAATTTACACACCAGTAACACGGCAGATCCCGTGTAGACCGATATATTGTATATTGTTGTAGCTGTTCACTCTAATATCGAGCACTATTTGATTAGGCACTTCATAAATCAGACATACCGTGAACAATATGCGTTGGCATATTGTGGAACTCAGTATGAATGAAACTCCATTTGTACAACGACGTAATGGTGAAATGTCCATTTTGAGGTCTGTCTCATTTCCGAAACACTCCCATTTAATCTATATATCAGTGTTATTGTAATAATCAGCCAGTGGCTTGTTTACCTATGCCTTGTGTCTACCCAGCACGATGCATACATTAAAATAGCTTAATAGATTCTTTGTTATATTGAAGTAGCTTAATAGACTCTTTGTTATATTGAAGTAGGTTATTTAGTATGCCTTACAAGGACGCCTCCCTTCTCCAATCCTTCCCACATCTCTAGCGGTTGCTGATATGGTGAGTAGGCATACCAACTTATGATGATGCACTGGGGAGTCATATCAAAGCATTTCGTCTGGCGTTTCAAACTATAACAACGGAAAATCTAACAACACTTATTTGGAGACTGTACAGACTCAGTGCAGTCAGGGTCAAAAGTTCGTGTGAAGCAGTGAAACTGTCACGGGCATGAATCTTCGAACTTGCATACCCTGACTGTCGTCTGGTGAGGGTGTGCTGTTTTATCTCATTTAGGGTCGACGCTGCTTCACACGAACTTTTAACCCTGACTGTACAATACCTAAGATGAAATATGGATTTTTAAGCCCGAAGTTAATTGTCCTCTTGTTTAGTTATAATTAGTTAAGATAATATACAGGCAAGAAAAACTAGGATTAAGTGAGATATTAAAAGCATCCGTAAGAACCCTAACTTGAATACAATAGTGATTTCTATGCCACATGTCCAGTTTTTAATCTTTAAGGAGCACCTGACGCTCATTTCACCTTAAGATTAATCACCCTGATGCTAACCTAACCTCACTTAACCTAGTTTAATCCCCAAGTAGCGTCTGGGTGTTTTCTTAAGGTTAAATAAGCTGGGTGGAGGGTAATGAGCCTCCTAACTGACTTACTTTGACTGTTTCATCTCATTTAGGGTCGATCTGCTTCATTTTGGACGGGAACGAACTTTTGACCCCGACTGTACAGTAAAGTCAAGTGGTGGAGTTATCTTACACCAACAACTCGAGCTGGAGAGAGAGAGAGAGAGAGAGAGAGTTTTTAGTTTAATAAATTTATTGACGGGTAATTCAGTCAGATCTTGACACTTCTCACTGCCACGCAGGACAGATTAGATTGCCCCGGAGGGGGCTAGTTTATTGGGCACCCCCTTACATCCTGTGCAAGTCTTAACACTATTCTTATACCTTTTCCATTGTCTGTCAGCGTTATGTTTAGTAACCGTTAGGTGACTGGAAAGTAGCTGGTTTGGCAGTGTACTGTTTCGTCCATGCGGGTAACATGGTCAGTCCAACGTAGTTGTTCATGGATAATGGTATCCTCGATGCGCCTACAATTGGTGTCAGCAAGAATAATGACATTTGTCTTCCCAGCGAACACGGAGGATGGAACGTAGACTACGTTGGTGAAAGTTTTCAAGTGCCTTGAGGTGCCTCCTGTATGTGACCCATGTCGCACTTCCATATAGCAGGGTGGGGAGGACCACTGCTCGATATACGTGAAGTTGTGGAGATAATTTCAGCTCCCTACAGATGAAGACACGATTTCGGAGTCTGCCAAAGGCTTGAGATGCACATCTGATCCGAAGCCGAATCTCTTCATCGAAGTCTGCGGTGGTGGACAGGTGGGAGCCGAGAAGCCGAAAGTGGGTAACATTAGAGAGGGTAGTACCGTTAATCTGGATGGATGGTGGAGGTGTGTCTGAACCAGGGGCAGGTTGAAAGAGAATATGAGTCTTACGTACATTCACCTCAAGGTCGAAGTGTGCATACGCATTTGCGTAGGTGTTCAGGATCTCCTGTAGGTCGTGTTCAGTGTGAGCAACAAGGGTGAGGTCGTCTGCATACTGAAGTTCAGTAATGGAAGCTTCCAACACCTACCTTCTTGCCCGGAGTCGTTATGTTGAAAAGACCCCCTTCACCCAGTAAGCGATGTCCACACCGCCGGATAAATTGGCACTGGCACGAATGGCATGAGTAAGGAAGGTAGCCAAGAAAATGGAAAAGAGAGTTGGTGCCAGTACACACCATTGTTTAACCCCTGTTTAGATGGGGAAGAACTCAGACTTGGTGCTGTTGTGCAGGACACTGCCGTTCATGCCATCGTGGAGTTGCCTCACAATGGCGATGAATTTTGGTGGGCAGCCAAAACGGCTGAGGGCCCACCAGAGGGCTTCCCTGTTGACTGAGTCGAAGGACCTTGGTTAGGTCGATGAAAGCCATGTACAGGTCAAGACGCTGTTCTCTCTACTTTTCCTGTATCTGGCGGGCAGCAAAGATCATATCAGTGGTGCCATGTGATGGTCTAAAACCACAATAACACACACACCTTATTTTGAGCTAAATAATTATTCTTATGAAAATCCCAAGAGTTTATTTCAGGGTTGATATTCTATGTATTGTGTTAACGCGCTAGTTTATGCCAGTTTAATGCTAAGAAAAATGCACCAGTTTGCACTAGTTTAATATTACGATAAAGACTGTAGTTTATACCAGCTTAGCATTACGCTACAGCCACCAGTTTATACCAGTTTAGCGTTACGCTACAGCCACCAGTTTATACCAGTTTAATACTACGTTAAGGCCACCAGTTTATACCAGTTAATATTACGGTAAGGACACCAGTTTATGCCAGTTTAATATCAAACCAGAAACGCCAGTTTAACACTACGATATAGACAACAGTTTACACCAGTTTAACATCAAGATAAAGACACCAGTTTACACCAGTTTAACATTACGATAAAGACACCAGTTTATACCAGTTTAACATCAAGATAATGGCACCAGTTTACACCAGCTTAACATTGCGATAAAGACACCAGTTTATACCAGTTTAATACTACGATAAAGACACCAGTTTATACCAGTTTAATACTACGATAAAGACACCAGTTTATACCAGTTTAACATCAAGATAAAGACACCAGTTTACACCAGTTTAATACTACGATAAAGACACCAGTTTATACCAGTTTAACATCAAGATAAAGACACCAGTTTATACCAGTTTAATACTACGATAAAGACACCAGTTTACACCAGTTTAATACTACGATAAAGACACCAGTTTAACATCAAGATAAAGACACCAGTTTACACCAGTTTAACATCAAGATAATGACACCAGTTTAACATTACGATAAAGACACCAGTTTACACCAGTTTAACATTAAGATAAAGACACCAGTTTACACCAGTTTAATACTACGATAAAGACACCAGTTAATACCAGTTTAACATTAAGATAAAGACACCAGTTTACACCAGTTTAACACCCCTACATACGGCACGTCCTCATTACGGCATTCGGTTATTATGGTTATTACGCCCACCTCCAATTAACATTACACACCTGTACACTCACCTTACTATACTGTCGGTACAGGGAAGGTCATATATGGTTCCGTGATTTATATGTTATTTACAGGTATTATTTAGTATGTTTGAATATTTTATAAGAGGAAAATAAATATCTCTATAATTGTAAGGAAGGGGAAGGAGAGAAACGGAGAGAGATTTGGAGGAGGGAGTGAGGAGTGACGGAAAGTGAAACAGAGTAGGGCAGAAATATATGTGAGAGAGAGAGAGAGAGAGAGAGAGAGAGTAATTACAAGTTTGAGCTTAGGGAGAGAGAGTGCGAGAGTAGTGAGAGAGTAAGGATGAGTGTCAGTTTAGGAAAGAGAGAGAGAGAGAGAGTGAGTGACAGTATGTAAGAGTGTCCAACAGAGAGGTTTAAGGTAACATAATCCGTATTCATATTTTCAGTCACTTGTTTTAATAGCTTCAAACATAACACCTAAAGGTATGTCTACTGTACATCTCCGTCCCTTCTGTCCCCCCGTCTTGTCCACCACCCGTACGCCCGCCCGTCCGCTCCCCCCTACGCCCGCCCGTCGCTCCCCTACTCCCGCCCGTCTGCTCCCCTATGCTTGCCTGTCCGCTTCCCCTCACGCCGTCCTTCTTACTCCTGTCCTTCCTACCTCCCCCTCGTCCCTCGTGATGAATTACCAGAACGTTAAAGGGACACACAGGAGGAAGGAGAGAAGGAGGGAGGAGGGAGGAGGAGGAGGGAAAGAGAGAAGGAAGGAGGTCGGAAAGGGGGGGGGGGGAGAGAGAGGTGCGACACCTGTCTCTCAACACACTGAGAGTCAGCGTCAGGGGAAAGATGGGTCGTCATTGACTTATTCATGGTATGGCGACTGGACAGATATTGAGCAAAGTAAGAATATTTTCTCACTATGTCGCGCCCTCTTCTTCCTCCACCCCCCACCACTTGTCTTATCCGACACCCCATTTCCACCACCCCCTCCAAATCTCCCTAACCTCCAACTTCCTCCCAATATCTCCTCCCTATTCCCAATCCCCTTAATACCCCCCCATCTCCCCCAACCCCCCTTCCTCCCTATCTCCCCTCCTCTCCTGACATCAATCCCCCGCCTCCCTCACCCCCACCACACCCTAGCCACCAGAACTGATTTTCATACGATCCACATTACATAATTGATGGTAATTTGTGGCGAAAAGATGAATTTAACGAGTCAATTTGGGAGAATCCATTTGAGAAGAGAAGATTCCCGAGAGAGTGGGGAGGTGTGAGTGTGGAAGAGTGGTGTGGGGAGTGTGGAAGGATGAGTAGTGGGGATGGTAGGGTGTGCGAAAGGGAGGTATGGGTGGTGGGGAATGTGGAAAGGTGGTGAGGGTCGTAGGATGGATGGATGGGAGGTGTGGTGTGGTGTGGTGGGAAGGTGTCGGCGAGGGAAGGCGGGGGGGGGCGGAGTCTGGAAGGTGTGGGTGGAAAGAAAGGAAGAAGCAAAAAGGGGTAGGTAAAGAAGGAAGAAATAATGGAAGGATATAAGCAAGGAAGGAACTAAGAAAAGAAGAGTGAAAGGCGGAAGAAAGAAGGAGAAAGGAAGGAAGGAGGGGAAGAATGAGAGAAAGAACAGAAGACATAAAGATGGTAAGCAAGACGAAAGAAATCCGGGAAGGAAGAAGGCAAAAGGGAAGGAAGGAGGAAGGAAGGAAGGAAGAAGGAAATTAGAAGTAAGTAGGAAGGAAGGAATGAAAGAAATAATGAAAGAAGAATGGTGTAGGAATACAAGAAGAAAAAGAGGAAGTAAAGGAGACAGGTAAGGAAGGAAGGAAGGAGGGAGAGCCGGAAGGAGGGCCGGAAGGAAGGAGGAAACAGGTAGGAGAGAAACAGGCTCTCATAAGCCCGGATGATCCTTGAGTTACGAGTGCCCTTTGCTGCTGTATGCTATGGTGCCATGGTGGGTGGTATGGTTTATGGTAGACACAGAGTAGGGGACTATGGTTCATGGTAGACACAGAGTAGGGGACTATGATTCATGGTAGACACAGAGCAGGGGACTGTGGTTCATGGTAGACACAGAGTAGGGGACTATGGTTCATGGTAGACACAGAGCAGGGGACTATGATTCATGGTAGACACAGAGCAGGGGACTATGGTTCATGGTAGACACAGAGTAGGGGACTATGGTTCATGGTAGACACAGAGTAGGGGACTATGGTTCATGGTAGACATGGTAGGGGACTATGGTTCATGGTAGACACAGAGTAGGGGGACTATGGTTCATGGTAGGCACAGAGTAGGACTATGGTTCATGGTAGAGACAAGATAAGGAGGGGGTAAGGGAGGGAAGGGACGAGAGGTGTGTGTTAAGGAGAAGGTGAAGTTAAGGGGAATGGGAGAGGAAGGAGGTGGAGGGAGGAAGGGAGGACGGGAGGGAGGGAAGGGTGGGCGGGAGGGAAGGGAGAGTGGACAGATGGAAAGAAGGGAGGAAGGGACAAAGGGAAAGAAGGGAGGGAGGGACTCAGTGGGAAAGAATGGAGAGAAGAACAGCGGGAAAGAAGGGAGGGAGGGAGGGACAGAGGGAAAGAAGGGAGGGGGGAGAGAAGGAAAGAAGAGAGGGACGGAAAGAAGGGAAGGAGGGGAAAGTTTAGCAACAACTCCCAGAATGTACCACAAAGTACGAGATAGCGATTGTAATTAGATAAGTTTCTTGAGGGCGCCACGAATTCTCAGAAATACGGAGTTAAGCATGACGGACAAAGAGAGAGAGAGAGAGAGAGAGAGAGAGAGAGAGAGAGAGAGAGAGAGAGAGAGAGCCTTTATTCCCGACGACAGGTGAGAAGGTTATGGTTATGCCCATCGACTTTCTTTTCCTTCGACTTTCTCTTCCTTCGAGTTTACAAACACCAATCTGGCTAAACTTTTATTTCTTTCTGTATTTGCTTTTGTTTTCTTGTCCTTGTTACTTTCTCTTTATTTTTCCTTTCTTTGCTGTATTTGTTGTTTACATTTGTTTTATTATTTGTTTTCTCTTGTGTTTGTTACTTTATTGTTTTATCGCGACTTTACAAACGCTAAAGCCACAACAGAACACAGCATCATAGTAGAACACGACACCGCAACAGAACACAACACCACAACAGAACACAACAACACAACAGAACACAACAACACAACAGAACACAACACCACAACAGAACACAACACCACAACAGAACACAGCAACATAACAGAACACAATACCACAACAGAACACAGCAACATAACAGAACACAACACCACAACAGAACACAGCAACATAGCAGAACACAACACCACAACAGAACACAACACCACAGCAGAACACAAACAACACAACAGAACACAGCAAATATAACAGAACACAACACACAACAGAACCACAACAGAACACAGCAACATAACAGAACACAATACCACAACAGAAATACAGCAGAACACAACACCACAACAGAACACAACAACATAACAGAACACAACACCAACAGAAACAGAACACACAGAACACAACATCAACAGAACACAACACCACAACAGAACACAGCAAATATAACAGAACACACCACAACAGAACACAGCAACATAACAGAACACAACACTACAGAACACAGCATATAACAGAACACAATACAGCAACATAACAGAACACAACACTACAACAGAACACAGCAACATAGCAGAAACACAAAATACACAACAGAACACAACACTGGAACACAACACCACAACAGAACACAGCAACATAGCAGAACACAGCATCATAGCAGAACACAACACCACAACAGAACACAACAACATAACAGAACACAGCATCATAGCAGAAAACAACACCACAACAGAACACAACACCACAACAGAACACAACACCACAACAGAACACAACACCACAACAGAACACAGCAACATAACAGAACACAGCATCATAGCAGAACACAACACCACAACAGAACACAGCAACATAACAGAACACAGCATCATAGCAGAAAACAACACCACAACAGAACACAACACCACAACAGAACACAGCATCATAGCAGAACACAACACCACAACAGAACACAGCAACATAACAGAACACAACACTACAAATAGAACACAGTAAAATATAGCAGAAAACACAACACCACAAATAGAAATACAGCAACATACAGAACACAACACTACAACAGAAATACAGCAACATAAATAGAACACAACACTACAACAGAATATACAGCAAATATAACAGAACATAACAATTGCTAAATAGAAATACAGCAAATATAATAGAACACAACACCACAAATAACAGAAATACAAGGCAATATAACAGGATCACAACACTACAAATAGAAATACAGCAATATAACAGAACATAACACTACAACAGAACACACAGTAAATATAGCAGTAGAACACAACACTACAAACAGAAAATACAGCAAATATAACAGAACACACACACACAACAGAACATGTAACACTACAAATATAGAACACACAATACCACAAATAGAACACAGCAAATATAACAGAACACAACACACCACAACAAACACAGCAACATAGCAGAACAACACCAACAGAACACAATACCACAACAGAACACAGCAACAGCAACAGAACACAACACCACAATAGAACACAGCAAATATAGCAGTACAACACCACAACAGAACACAATACCACAACAGAACACACAAAACAAATACATAACAGAACAACACACAACACTACAACACAGAACACACAGCAAATATAGCAGAACACAATACTACACACAGATCACAACACCACACAAACAGAACACACACACAACAACACAACAGAACACAGCAACACAGCAGAACACAGCATCAGCAGAACACACACAACACCACAACAGAACACACACACCACAACAGAACACAGCAACACAACACAGAACACAACAACACAACTGGGAACACAGCACACACACACAACAGAACACAACAACACAACAGAACATACCAACACAACAGAACACAGCAACACAACAGAACACAGCAATACAACAAAGCACAGCAACACAACAAAGCACAGCAACACAACAGAACACAGCAACACAACAGAACACAACAACACAACAGAACACAACAACACAACAGAACATACCAACACAACAGAACACAGCAACACAACAGAACACAGCAATACAACAAAGCACAGCAACACAACAAAGCACAGCAACACAACCGAGCACATCAACACAACCGAACACAGCAACATAGCAGAACACAGCAACATAACAGAACACAGCAACGCAACAGAACACAGCAACGCAACAGAACACAGCAACACAACCGAGCACATCAACACAACCGAGCACATCAACACAGCCGAACACATCAACACAACCGAACACATCAACACAACCGAACACAGCAACACAACTGAACACAGCACAACAGAACACAGCAACACAACAGAACACAGCAACACAACAGAACACAGCAACACAACAGAACACAGCAACACAACAGAACACAGCAAATACAACAGAACACAGCAACACAACAGAACACAACAACACAACAGAACACAACAACACAACAGAACACAGCAACACGACAGAGCACAACAACACAAATACAGCAACACAACAGAACAAAGCAGCACAACAGAACACAACAACACAACAGAACATACAACAATAAATAACAGAACAAACAACAACAGAACACACAGCACACAACAAAGCACAGCAAATACAACAAAGCACAGCAACACAACAGAACACAGCAACACAGAACACAACAACACAAGAACACAGCACAACAGAACAAATACAACAGAACATACCACAACAGAACACAGCAACACAACAGAACACAGCAATACCAGCACAGCAACACAACAAAGCACAGCAACACAACAGAACACAGCAACACAACAGCACACACAACAGAACACAGCAACACAACACAGCAACACAACAGAACACAGCAGCACAACAGAACACAACAACACAACACAGCAATACAACAGAGCACAGCAACACAACAAAACACAGCAACACAACAGAACACAGCAATACAACAGAACACAGTAACACAACACAGCAACACAACAGAACACAGCAACACAACAGAACAACACAACAGAACACAGCAACACAACAGAACAACACAACAGAACAACACAACAGAACACAGCAATACAACAGAGCACGGCAACACAACAGAATACAACACCACAATAGAACACAGCAACACAAAACACCACAGATAGGCCAGGAACCCTCCAAAACACAGTACCACAGCAAGGGGCCACAGCACGAGCACATCAGCGGCCCGCAGTAGAAGTAATCCCATCTACACCGGCCTGCACACAGCCTAATGACGTTGCCGCTGTTGTCTGCTCCCTGGGGAAACACATAATTAAAAATAGGCCAATGCAATAATAAAACCCCAAATTTTCAGTGGAAAATATTTTGACAAAAAGCTCTGATGTTGACACTGTGCCAATACGCTGGCAATATGGATTCATAATCAAATAATATCCATTAATTTTTATTACCATTTTGCCTATATTGAAATACCAACCTGAATTTTCGACGGCTATCCTTCCGACCCTCATAGACTAGAGCTTTTATATATATATATATATATATATATATATATATATATATATATATATATATATATATATATATATATATATATATATATATAATATGTGTGTGTATGTATATATAAATATATATATTAATCCAATAGTTAAGTTCAGAACGCCAGCACAATGTTGATACCCTTACGTTACCGTTCATATGAAATTAATTAAATTTCGTCCGGTAAGTTCGGTTTCACTAATGTTGTTACAGGAAATTAATCTATTAATTGCTATAAAATTTCTCATTAACATTAAATGAAACGCATCACGGCCGGGCTATGTTTCAGTGCTCACTGCAATTATATTTGAAAACTATCGTCATTTTTGTACCGAATTGTGATGTTCATCTGTTGGGAGAGGCTGTATGACCCTTAACTTTATAGGACGGCATTCTACTCTGGTCACACTGCGGTGTGATGCCATCTGTGGGGTGGCACTTTACCCTGGTCATACTGCGATGTGACATAATGGAAACTTAATAGAAATCGAATAGAATAAAAGAGGAAGGGAGAGAGAAAGATGAAATAAAATAGAAGTATATACTGAAGATAAATATTAAGAGGCGTTGATATTGTAGTATATTATGTGAGCAATACAATTACTTTCTTCAAAATATATAATCAAAGAGAAAGATCATGTACTGTACAACACACCTGAGAGTCATATACCTGTAGGTGATCATGATGATCCATAACAAATTGTGTAAACTAACTGGAACGAATTTCGGATATGGTCTCTGTATTAACACTCTAAGAACGATAGTTTAATACCTTGTGAATTATAACATATTATCATCTTTAAAATGATAAAAAAATATAGCCGAATAGATCTCCACAAAGGTTAAACAATTAAAACATTCTCTGGTTTAAAAGTTACACAATAATGTCACTGTGGTAAAAAAAAAAAATTATATTCTGAAACGTCAAAGTAATGATTGCTCACACTTGATCTAGGACGGCTTAGTATACTGTGTAGTGCATTTACATTGTTTTTCACGGGACCTCAGACATATGGGACCAGTTTTCATTTCACTTTTCATAACTCAAAGGTGTTAGCCAGTCAGTCCCAGACCAAAACTCGCATTGCAACATAAATTTAACTGATTTTCATTTCATATTTTTTGAGTAAACATTATGAAAGCACTTTGTGCGATTTGATCCTAAGATAAAGTTTGTTATTTTGTATGACTGAACAATTTAATCTTTGCAAACTGTATTTTACGAAATGATTATGACGAAACAGATGTTGAAACCGAGAGAATAAATTAAAGGAAAAATATGAAGGATTGCGAAAAAAATGACAAAAAAATTAAATTCTTGTTCTTTTGAATATCAGATCAGATTATTCCACTGTTATTCATATTTAAGCTATAAGGTCACCCGGAGCATTGCATAGTACAGTATATCTTTGTATACATTACTTATCATAAACTCTAGATAATTCTTTAAAGTGAACTCTCATCAAACTATACACCACTTCAAAAAAAAAACAAAAAAAAAGAATATTCCTAAAACCTGTGTCACCCGCATATATACCTTGAAGCTGTAAGTGTAAGCCATTAATAATGTGAATATATTATTGAAATCAAGCTAAGAATGACTTTACCTGCATCTGCTGTCAATCACTATTATATTCAAATCATGTTTACCTGCTCGCTATACGTCCCAGCCAATGAGAATAATGCCAACTTGTTAGCTACCACTGAGAACCAACAGTTGTATAGATGACCTTGTTTACTAAGGTTAAGTTCGTCATTGGCTGGTGTCTGTCATGTTGTTTACTGTACTAGTCTGCATGAATGAATGTAAAAAAAAAAGTCAGAAAATGTCACTTGTTTTCTATTCAGATTCAAAGGGAAGCTGAGTCTTTCTCCTGTACTCACCTAAGTTTGTTGGGTAGATGAAAGTCTGGTTGAATACATACTCCTGTTGAGGGTTACTGTTGGTGTCTGTTAGATCAAGGGTGATTATACATACTCCTGTTGGGGGTTGCTGTTGGTGCCTGTTAGATCAAGGGTGATTATACATACTCCTGTTGGGGGTTACTGTTGGTGTCTGTTAGATCAAGGGTGATTATACATACTCCTGTTGGGGGTTACTGTTGGTGTCTGTTAGATCAAGGGTGATTATGCATACTCCTGTTGGGGGTTACTGTTGGTGTCTGTTAGATCAAGGGTGATTATGCATACTCCTGTTGGGGGTTACTGTTGGTGTCTGTTAGATCAAGGGTGATTATGCATACTCCTGTTGGGGGTTACTGTTGGTGTCTGTTAGATCAAGGGTGATTATACAATATACATACTCCTGTTGGGGGTTACCGTTAGGGTGAGTTAGATCAATACGGTTCTTACATCCTCGGGAGAACCCTGGGAAGGAAGGAAGGAAGGAAGGAAGGAAGGTTTGTTGGCAGGTAAAGATACGCGCCGTCATGTTCACACCATCAACACACGTCAGCAACCCTGGTGGTGATGATAGCGTTGCTGACGGTGGTATTGTTGGCGGTGATGTTGCTGACGGTGATGTTGCTGACGGTGATGTTGCTGACGGTTTGATTTATTTAATTAATTTTTTACGTACAGCGGCTAGTTTATTGTGCACCCTATACTCATCCTGTGAGCGGTAGCGCAAAGAGATTACACAGGGTCTCTATAACTAACCCCAGTGGTCAGGATATTATGGCATTGAATGTTGTATAAAATTTCAAATAAATTCTTTCTTTCGTTCTGTACTTATTCGCAACTGCGGGAGTACAGGAGTGTGAGGCAATATGTCTGGCCGCACACTTTGTTATTCACATTTGCGTGAGAGGTATTCACCCACATTGCGTGTTTGGTTCTATACATGGAAAATGATATAATTACTGAGTGCAAAAAAAGTGGTTACAATCTTATTATGTCAACTATATTGCCATTAGAGATAAAGTGTTGCGCCATTTCACACACAGTGTGCTTGGTCCTGTCCCTAAAAGGTTCGATCTTCACACAGTCGAGGACGTACAGTAGTGCTCGAGTGTGTGGCCATATGTTTGACCACACACTTTACATTTAGTCTTGTTCACATCTGCATGAAGGATATACTGCCAGAGGTACTTATATCTTAATCTTAAGGTCCGTCCACACGTGTGTACATTTTGTCGCCAACATGTGATCAACAAGAGGAAACATCGATCTACTGTACTGTACACTGTCTCGTGCACGCGGCTGCTCCCTACCATGAGTCGGAACCCTGTGCCTCATTTCGTCTTGTTGATCACATTTTGGCGACAAAATGTACACACGTGTGGACGCATATTAGTCTAGGGTGATGGTGGTGTTGCTGACTTTGGAATTGCTGACGGTGGATTGCTGACGGTGGTGTTGCTGACGGTGGTGTTGCTGACGGTGGTGTTGCTGACGGTGGTGTTGCTGACGGTGGTGTTGCTGTCGGTGGTGTTGCTGACGGTGATGTTCCTAACGGTGGTGTCGCTGACGGTGATGTTGCTAACGTTGGTGTTGCTGACGGTGATGTTGCTGACGGTGGTGTTCCTGACGGTGGTGTTGCTGACGTTGGTGTTGCTGACAGTGGTGTGTGTGTGTGTGTGTGTGTGTGTGTGTGGTGATGGAGGGTTGCAATATGTGAGAGAGAGCCCATTTGATTTGGAACTATGGGGGATGTTATGAGCGTTACTGCCATTTTAATACACCAACTGTTGCTGTTATTACCGCAGAAAATAACTGAATTGATGTGCTGTAATTAACGTCATGTGTATTCTGTAAAATGAATGAGGCAGCAAAACAGCAGAAAACGGGATGACAAATACACCTACTATTTGAAGTTGTCTTTGTGTTTAGAGACTGAACTAAAGACCCACTTGACTTATAGAGGTCAAAATTAATTCACTGCCCTTGTACCTGTGACTCCTGTATCCTGTACTCTTGTTCCTACCACTGTAATACCCTACCAAGCGCTTGTACTCACAACTATTATATTCAACAAGAGAAGCAAGACATTTAGAAACATAAAATGGAAATAAGATACGAGATAAAGGAAAGAAGGAGAATAAGAAGAAAACCAAGAGGAAAGAGGAAGAGAAAGAAGAAAAAAGAATTTATAAGACGAATCCATAGAAATTTAACAATAAAGTAAGATGAGAAAAGAAGAAAGCAAAGAAAGAGACGATGATGATTAACATTGCGAAAAGAGTAAATACCAAAGGTAAACAAAAAAGAAAGGGACTGCAGAAAAAACCTGAATAAATAAAAATGAAAGACAGGTGAAGTTTATTAACGACAAAACTAGAACAAAGAATAAAAGTATGAATAGGAGAGAAAGAAAGACCAATAATACAGCAACAAGAGTAATTACTAAAGAATAAAGAGAAATAATAAGTGTGGAATATGACACGACCGTCAACAGAGTCCCCGCTTGTCATAGCTTAGCCCCCGCACCTGTCATAGCTCAGTCCTCCCGCCCGTCATAACTCAGTCCCCGCACCTGTCATAGATCTCTGACACACCAACTAACAGAGAATCCCCACTTGTCATAGCTCAGTTCCCGTTTATCATAGCTCTCTGATCTTACCTTCAACAGAGAGTTCTCACCTGTCATAGCTTTTGTAATCTGACACAACAATTAACAGTCCACGCCTGTCATACCCCAGTCTCTGCCTGTTAGAGCTCCTGTACACTGACACAACTATCAACGCGGAGAGACATGAGGATGCTGTTTAACTAACATCAAAGATTTACGTTGTAGTTCATGACATTATATCCCCGCCTGACTTCAAAAACTTGCTTATTGAATACTTAAAATGCCTTTCATAACGGCGCATCAGGTAAACCTGTGATGAGTACGTGTGCGTGCGCAGGTGTGTGTATGTGTACTTGCCTGGAAACGTGTACTGTGTGCGTGTTTGTTATATATATATATATATATATATATATATATATATATATATATATATATATATATATATATATATATATATATATATATATATATATATATATATATATATATATATATATATATATATAATAGACGAGTGAGTCAGCCGGTGATCAGGACAGGCCCAGCAGCTGCCTCAGTCACTATACACAGTCAAAACATAAGGGCGTCTGTCCCCCCGTCGTGAAGGTATTCTACCCAACAATACCCGACGTCCTGGGGGAGCAGCAGACGGGAGTGGAGGACACAATGCATTCTGAGGGAGGGAGGGAAGTAGGCTGGAGAAGACAAGGGAAAGGGGTAATGATGGTTGGGGTGTTGTAGGGGGAGGGGAAGGTAGGGAGGGAGTATGGAGTATTGAAGGGAGAGGGATGGTGGGAGGGAGGAATGTAGAGGAGAGAGAGGGAGTGGATAGGGAGTAAGGAAATGATGCTCGGATCGCCAAGGGAAGGGTCGTGCGTGATGAGTGAGGGGAGGTGAAGGGAGAGTCGGTAGTCATTGGAATACATGGGGGGAGGGTGTGGGAGAGTGGTGCTATGGGAGAGGATGGTGTGGGAGAGTGGTGATATGGGAGAGGATGGTGTGGGAGAGTGGTGATATGGGAGAGGGGGGTATAGGAAAGTAGTGCTATGGGAGAGGGGGGTGTGGGGGACGAGTAGGATAGAGAAGTGATAGTGAATGGAACAGGATGGAAGAATGGAGAGTAATGGTTATGTGAGAGAGTAGGCTAATGCACGGAGGAGGAGGAGGAGGAGGAGAGGTGTGTATAGGCGCTGTTGTTTGCTTATAATGGCACTGTTGACTGTTAAAGTGGCGCTGCTAACCTAACCTAACCTAATCCCGAAAGAGAACGTTAGGTTAATTAATTCAAACGTCGATTTTTTTCTTAAGACACATTTACGTGATTCAACAAGTAATGTACTTAATTTGATGCGTTTCCTACGAGTTTTTTTTTCTTTTACTTCAAGGAATACAAGTTGAATATTAATGTAAAGTGACTTACACGTTCATTTCATTTAATCATCTCTTTTTACAGTCACAAAATTAATTATCTTCCCGTACTGAGCTCGAGTTACGATGCTGTGGCTGAGTGGATACAGCGCTTGCCTTCCGTCCTAAGGGTCGCTGGTTCGATCCCAGGGTACTCCTTCTCCAACCAGCTGTATGTCGGTACTTAATTTTACAGTTTGGGAAATGAAGGCAGATAAGTGCAGTGCCGGTCACGCTGCCTCTTTGCATACCACTCCATCATTCTACTCCATCAATCAGCATCATTAATCCTTCCAATCCACTCCATCAATCTACCCGACCAATCTACTACATCAGTCCAACTCCACCAATCCATTCCACCAATCGAGCCTAGCAATCTACCTCATCAATCCACTCCATCAATTAACCCCATCAATCTACTCTATCAAGCCACTAACAATATACTCCATCCATCCATTCCATCAATCAACCCCCACCAATCTACTCCATCAATCTACTCCATCAGTCCACTCCATCAATTCACTCCAACAAAAAAACTTCATCCGTCCACTCCATCAATCAACCTTATCAATTTACTCCATCAATTCCCTCCATCAGTCCACTCCAATTCCCTCAACCCCCTCAGTAATAATAATAATAATAATAATAATAATAATAATAATAATAATAATAATAATAATAATAATATTTTTCAGTAAAGTTGTCATACAGGTTTACAATTGGATGAACATGTTTGTCAACTATGCAGTTATACAGTACAGTTCAGCATGAATATAGACAATGTAGGTATAGGGTGCAGGTAGGCCGCGAGGGTATACTGTGTGCCAAGAGACTACAGGTAGACAACAATGGCAAACAGTAAAGTAACTTGACCAAGGATAGTCGACAAAGCTGCCAGGTGCTTATTTCCTGGTGCTTATCACCCATGCCGTCAACCCGGGCAGGATAGATGCATAGTTAACCCCCTCATTACCTTTACGAGGATAATAATGACGTTAATTACTCTCTGTGACATAATTGCTAATCGGCTTGACGCTAATGGCCTCTCAGATAAAGGCGCCGCCTCTAGTTAGCGTCCAGGTGGATGAAGCCCCAGCATCATAAACACGTAAATACTCCCATATACCTGTGAATTTTATCTTTTCCATCCATCTGGTCAGTCTGTTACTCAGTCTATCCATCTATCTGCCTGGTCAATTGATCAACCTTTGTAGCGCCCACAGTGTAAGATACTTTCTTCACACGCACACACCTACCTTGGGTTTCGGAGACGTCTAACATTTATGGTTAATAGATTTCCTTAGTGGCCAACGATAAGCTTTACACTTCCGAGGGGCTGTCTCCACCTTTCAGTTATTCACCGCTCTTCTTCCTCGTCCTCATCAAAGATGCCCTGAAAGTTACTTTTCTTTCGTTGGAAATATGTCGACGACTGAACAAAATTCCAAGATTGGTTCACCGCCAACTACGTCACATTATCGTTAACCTCCCACACTAGGGCTCAACACACTCCAGGTGGTGGTTTCCACCTATCCTCCCGGCGTCACTATAGATAACAAACTGACCTGGAAAGTACACGTCTGTACAACCCTCAAGTCTCTCGGCTATCGTCTCCACATCCCCCGTCGTATCAAGTCCCATGGAGTTCCTGCGTCTTAGCTCATGCATTTTTACACAACATTCATACTTCCTAAGCTCACCTGTGCTTCCCCTTCCTGGTCTTCTTTCTTAATTGCTACATAACGAGGATTCCTAGTGAGTGTTAGTAAGATGGTGTACACGACTGTTCTCTCCCCGACTTACAGCACCTATCAGTTGCTCTCAATATACTGGCTCTCTCAACTCTCTGATCATCACCATGATCTCGTCAGTCAATTTGGGACAAAGCTGTTACACCGTCCACACCACTGCCACCTGCTACCACCTGAGATCCCCTCCCTCCCCAAACACATACTACCTTCATACACGCACACCATCTTGACACACACACCACTTTCACACACGCACACACACACCACCTGCCTTCCGTAATAGAGAGAGAGTCACGCTCCACCACCTAAAATATTGAATAGCCATTTTACTATTGGCTAGCCATGTGTCACATTTTGTTACTAATGGTCACGGCCGTAATTGCCTCGTATATCTGTACTGAGCTGCAGGTTAAGCGTCCTTCTAACTCCTAGCCAATTGTGATACAGACTTTTTTCCAATAACTTTTTTCACGATTTTTTGATAGTTTGTGTTGGAGTTTTTATGTGGTATGTTTTTTAACAAATTGTTTGTGTCTTGGGTGGACAATTAATAATAAGGGAGGGAGAGATGGGAAGGGATAGGGAGTGAGGTTAGGAGGGATGGAGAAAGGAAGGATGAAAAGGAGGGAGGGAGAAAGGGTGAAGAAGGGAAGCAGTGAATGACGGAGGAAGGGGGTAGGTAGGGAAGGAAGGAGTGAGAACGGGAAGGAGGGAGAACGGGAAACAAGGAGAAAGGATAAGCAGGGAGAAAGGGAAGCAGGGAGAAAGGGAAAAAGGTCGCGAAGGAGGGA
This sequence comes from Homarus americanus, assembly GCF_018991925.1. NCBI lineage: Eukaryota > Metazoa > Arthropoda > Malacostraca > Decapoda > Nephropidae > Homarus > Homarus americanus. The sequence continues at coordinate 18,957,667 of NW_024716703.1, read as the reverse complement.
GGCAGGGAGGGAAGGTGAGCTTGGGTTAAACACTTCAGCCCCTCACACGTAAACAAAGGCAATATCCGAACACTTTTCCCATAGCTACTAGAAATTAATCACTAAACGTCCAATCATAATCATTCCTAATCAGAACAGCCCCAACCCCCATTACCCTGCCCCCACCCCACTCCAACCCCCATTACCTCCTACGCCTCCCCCACCCCACTACCTCCAACCCCCATTGCCTCCCTACCGCCCCCCCACCCCACTACCTCCAACCCCCATTATCCTATGTCTCCCCACCCCACTACCTCCAACCCCATTACCTCCTACGTCTCCCCCACCCCTCTGGCCCCAACCCCCATTACCTCCTACGTCTTCCCCACCCCACTACCTCCAACCCCCATTACCTCCCACGTCTCCCCACCCCACTACCTCCAACCCCCATTACCTCCTACGTCTCTCCCCACCCCTGGCTCCAACCCCCATTACCATCCCTACGTCTCCCCACCCCACTACCTCCAACCCCATTACCTCCTACGTCTCCCCACCCCACTACCTCCAAACCCCCATTACTCCTAGCTTCCCCCCACCCCACTACCTCCAACCCCATTACCTCCTACGTCTCCCACCCCTGGCTCCAACCCCCATTACCTCCTACGTCTCCCCACCCCACTGCCTCCAACCCCATTACTCCCGCCCCCACCCCACTACCTCCAACCCCATTACCTCCAACGTCTCTCCCCACCCCCTCTGGCTCCAACCCCATTACCTCCTACTCCCTCCCCACCCCACTACCTCCAACCCCCATTACCTCCTACGTCTCCCCACCCCACTACCTCCAACCCCATTACCTCCTACGTCTCCCCACCCCACTACCTCCAACCCCCATTACCTCCTACGTCTCTCCCCCACCCCTCTGGCTCCAACCCCCATTACCCTACTGTCTCCCCACCCCACTACCTCCAACCCCCATTACCTCCTACGTCTCCCCACCCCACTACCTCCAACCCCCATTACCTCCTACGTCTCCCCCACCCCACTACCTCCAACCCCCATTACCTCCCTACTCCCCCCACCCCACTACCTCCAACCCCATTACCTCCTGTCTCCCCACCCCACTACCCAACCCCCATTACCTCCTACGTCTCCCACCCCTCTAGCCCCAACCCCCATTACCCCTCCTACGTCTCCCCCACCCTCTGGCCCCAACCCCCATTACCTCCCACGTCTCCCCACCCCTCTGGCCCCAACCCTTGCTACCTCCTCCTCTTTCTCTTCCCTCGCGATCAGTAATGAGAATCAAAGCAGGATTGGTAGAGTAGTATTGAAGTAGGTTGGTCGTCAATAGTGATCCCTCTTACGGTCTCAGTGGGATTCTAGGGGATATGTACCACTGATTATACGTACATGAAGAGAATGCCTCTCCCTCCTCCTCTTTCCTCTCCCTCCTCCTCCTCCCTTTCTCCTCTCCCCCTTCGCCAAGCTCTCCCCCCTCCTTCCCCCTCCCTTCTCTCTCTCCTCCCCTGCATACCACTTTTTTATGTGTATCTGTTCTGATCCCTTGTTGTGGTAATTCTTCTCTCATCTCACCTCTTCCATCTCCTTGTCCTCCTCCCTTTCTTTCTTCCCATCTTCACTTCTCTTCGTCCTCTTCGTTTTCCTCTTTTTTTTTTTATCCTCAACTCTTCCTTCCTTCCTCTCTTCCTTTCTTCCCTTCTGCCTTTATACACCCTGTCCTTCTTCTCCTCCCTCCCCTACTCCTTCTCGCCCTTCCTCCCTCCTCTAATCCCTCCTCCTCTTAATCCTCCTCCTCCCCCCCTTCTCCTTTCTCTTCCTCCTCCTCCTCCACAAGCCTCCATTGACCCCTCATCACGCTGGTGTTACGGGCAGGACACTCTGGACTTAAGCTGCGTCAGTAATGGGGAGGAAGTGGAAGATAATGGTAATGGTATGTTAATGGTAATGGTTAAGGAATGGTAATGGTATTTTAATGGTATGGTATTGGTATGTTAATGGTAATATGTTAATGGTAATGGTATGGTAATGGTATAATAATGGTATGATAATGGTAATGAAATGGGTAATGGTAAGGGTATGGTAATAGTAATGGTATGGAAATGGTATGATAATGGTAATGGCATTTCATTGGTATGTTAATGGTATGGTAATGATAAAGGCATTTCAACGGTATGTTAATGGTTTGATAATTAATAGTAATGGTATGTTAAAGTAATGGTAATGGTATGTTAATGGTACGATAACGGTAATGGCATTTCAATGGTATGTTAATGGTTTGATAATAGTAATGGTATGTTAAGGTAATGGTATGTTAATGGTATGATAATGGTAATGATAAATTAATAGTAATAGTATGGTAATAGGATACTGGTATGAAATAGGACCCAATTATCGCACTATGGTAGAGGATGGTGGTGATGCCTGCAGGTAAAGACAGTACTACTAACTTGTGACGGTGTACCGGTAGTCTCTCTCTCTCTATATAGTGTGTTAGCGTGTGTGTGTGCCATCCATCCATCCATCCATCCATCCATCCATCCATCCATCCATCCATCCATCCATCCATCCATCCATCCATCCATCCATCCATCCATCCATCCATCCATCCATCCATCCATCTGTATACAAAATCGAGATGTACCATTTCCTCGTCACTGTGGTATGGAGGAGATGGCGAGGAATCTTGACTAAGCGATATGGAAATGTGGCTCAAAGGACCTCAGTGAGTGAATATTAACTGCGACGTTCCATATTAATGAGCCTTCTTAGTAGCGTGATATCGTCTAGGGCATCAAAGACGTTGTTGGCGTTAACGGTACGTAAATCTGTCAAATGCCAAGAGACCGTACGTGTGTGATTGGTTTCTTTAAAGGGTGTTATGTTTATATAGACCTTTGCTATGGGAACGTGTTTTTAACTGATTCATTTAAATTATGAGGTAAACACAGCCTGAATGACGTTATAAGTGTACTGAGTCTGTAAATGTTAGAACGACTCTTAACTGACTCACTTAGCATATCGCTAAGTATATTTCTGACTATTTGGTTTATGTTCAGCAATACATGTGCATGGTTAGAGAGAGAGAGAGAGAGATTGTACTTCCTCCACACCGCAATCAACAAGTGTCATCCCTTGTTGATGCCGCTTGTGTAGTAAGGTACCGTGTGTGTGTGTGTGTGTGAATTAATTTTTTTTGCCACGTACATCGGCTAGTTTATTGTGCACCCATACTCATCCTGTGAGCGGTAGCGCAAAAGGATTACAGAGAAGAGTTTACAAAGGGTCAGTATAACTAACCCCCGTGGTCAGGATATTATGCCATTGTATGTTTGAGTATATTTATTGTTTGTTTAGTTCTGTACATAGAGGGTAACTTATTTACAACTGTGTGAGTACAGCAGTGTGAGGCAATATGTCTGGCTGCACACTTTGTTATTTACATTTGCGTGAGAGGTATTCAAGCACATGGTGCGTTTGGTTCTATATGAATTGACTTTATTACTAAGTGCAAAAAAATGGATACTAATATCTCAGCTGGGAGAGTGTAGCTGCGTGCGTGTGAACAATTATAAGGAACAAATCAATATAAAAATATAATAGAATAATTCATGAAAAGATACATATATAAGAGATACATCTGCATAATTAATTACACGAACAGATTCATACGTGTCATCTCTCTCTCTCTCTCTCTCTCTTGGCATTTTTGTCACTGACCGCCAATAAACCTTCGCCCAAATTGGACCAATTCGTTACAGAACCTAATAATTGTGAAGTAATTGAACCTCATCCAGAGCTCACGTTTACTGACTCGGGGTTTATTTTCTTTTTCTCCTATTTTAAGCTGTTAACCTGAACTCTTGTCTCTCACGCTCTTAATTTGTTCATCTTTCTTTCTTTCTTTCTTTCTTTCTTGTTTTTATCTCTCTCTCTCTCTCTCTCTCTCTCTCTCTCTCTCTCTCTCTCTCTCTCTCTCTCTCTCTCTCTCATTCCCTTTTGTCTATCATTTTTTATACTTCTCTCTTGATTCGTGTTTAATATTCTTGTCTCTCAATAACACTATTACTCTTTCTTTCTCTTTTTTTCTGCCTTTCTTTATCTCTCTCTCTCTCTCTTTCTCATTTTCTTCCTCCTCTTCTTTATTATCTCTCTCTCACACTCTTAACATTCTTAAATATTTTTATCTTTATTCTCTTTCATCATTCTTCTCTTCTCCAATCATCATTTTTTTTTAATTTACTTTCTATTTGTAAATATTCACAAAATTGTTCGCAGTATCTCTCAACGTATTTATCATAATATTTCTCTCAGCATATCTCTCAGTAATTCTCTCAGCATTTCTCACATCAATCAGTTATGACAGTCACGTAAATTATTTAACAGAGGAGGGAAGAGGGAGAGAGTTAACTACAGTAAAGGATATTTTCACTAACATAATTTAACTGTTATCGTCCACCATTAAAAGATCTTCAATTAGTTTCTTAATAAATTCATAATAAAATATATATATTCTATGATGAGAAGTGACTGTAAAGGTCATGGATATGTAAATTAATAACAGGTATATGTAGAGGAAATATGTGGATAACTAGACGACAGACGTGCACCAGTGATACTTGACCCCCGGCCCAACACTACCACTCACCTGCCCACTCACTAAAAGGTATTCCGTTCAGAGTGGTGTAGGTCAGGTCCTTTAACAGATCACAATAATTTCTACAGTTATTTAATCAATGTCGCACTTTAGAACGCCATCTTTATACGTCTAGGGAGTGTGTTGAGGGCAAGGGTGGTTCTTAAATCATCTAAAGCTGCACTGTTGTATTTTTTTATAATAAATTTACCAATAAACTGTTCTAACTTGACTTCTTCAACTTCAATAGTTCTATATTAGCTAAAATGGATCACCTGAAGATTGACCCCACCAACATATTTCAGTTTCTCTGCCATGGGTAGGTGGTGCCATTTTTGGACGCTCCCAGTTCACCCAGCTGTAAATGGGTATCTAAGTTTAAAACTTGGAGAAGTGAAGGCGTCGAGTGCAGTACTGTACATGCTGCCTCCTTGTGTACCGAAGGCTTAGTATACAGTGTGTTGTATCCATACTGTCTCTTGGGACCCACTTTCATTTTGCAACTTGACCCAGCCTAACTTTAATTAAGTCCCCAGGTAGCGTAAGAGTTATTAATGTGATGTAATCAGTGGGGCTAATCTTCAGTTGACCCGTTAAAATTACCTTAAAGTTATACTAATTAAATTAAATTAATTATATGTTTAATACAATAAGTTTATAATATATATCGTAAATGTTTTGGTAAAGTAGAAAGTGATAATCAGGTCGAGTAAACAGACGGTAAATACCACTACCCGTCTACCCCAAAGATAACCTAACCTCTCAACAGTGAGGCTCAGGGATGGCTAACCCCCCTGTATGGTACTACCCCAGTCCCTGAAAACGCCTCCCGAACACGCACCAGTAGCACTAGCATATGGGTCTTACTTCAAAGGGGTTTTTTGCAGTATCGTGTTTCATGTTATAGGATTTCAATTCATTGGTATAAAGTCAGATATTTCAACACCAACATGTTCCATGATCTGCGTCATATTACATCCGAGAAAAACAAAATGCGCACTCCTACTGGGATCTACGTATGTACAATGGTATGTTGGAACGTTATGCGGCCACGACGGTGACTGGGAAGTATCTAAATCCGCTCCTTAGAAAAAGTTCCACCTCTTGGGGGGGTCAAAAGGTAGTTTGGCCCATTACTCCCTACACGCGCACACATAAAACACACACACACACACACACACACACACACACACACACACATATTAAAGCACACGAACATAAAGAAGAGGAAAAAAATATATAAACCGAGAAAAACTAAGAGCAAAAATAAAAGGATTTAATAAAATGAGGAAAAGTCCTAAACCCCTGACGTCATCAATCCACGGACACTGATTTACATACCATCAATTTCTATCATTTATTTCCTATTTTATTTTATGACCAAATATCAAAATTACGAAAGAAAAATATGTATTATTTTTTTCACATGTGCTTTAATTAGGCAGAATGATTTATCTCTGGTGAATTTCCATATTTGATTTATAATACCTGACAAACTGTATATTTCTGATTTATATATAGAAACAAAAAATCGTATAACTATTATATAAATTGCCTGTGCTATTTTATTATTTTCAAAGAGTTAAACTATCATCCTCAATAGAGATTAAGCCGTCATCCTTAAAGAGTTAAACCATCATCTTCAACAACACTAAACCACCATCCTTAAGGAGTTAAACCTCACTATAACAACTCACCCGTGACACACATTACCCCGACTAGCAAGTAAGTTTCAGAAACGTGTCTAGGAACCGTAACAATTAAGTGAAGGAGAAAATAATCGATAGAAGTGAAAATTTAGCGAGAGGCCAGTTTATTATTGGGAATTTCCGGGGGGCCGAAATTTCACACATGGCCTCGTTATCAAGGTGTACTTCATTAACTATTGGGGGAGGTGGTGGGGGAGGGAGGAGGTGGTGGGGGACCCATTTCCCGTGCACGTCCACACGCTCACATTCGGGTTTAATTGAGCCAAACGAAAGTGATCAGCAGGGCTTTGACGAAGAGGGAGAAGGCAGAGCTAGAATAAAACATACGATAATACTGAAATGTGTAAACAAATCAAGAAAATTTGATTACAAAAATAGTGAAGTTAGTTGTAATGTTAGGTTAAGCTAGGGACGTGTTAGGCTAGGGACGTGTTGGAGCTACAGAGCACATGACCTTTTCAGAGGAACGTGTTCAGAGCTTTGAATATCGCCCAATTAATTACAGATCATCGAATATTTTTTCTTTTACCAGAGTAATGAAACCTACTAAATTTTAATTTAGTTTGGATTAATAAGTTTTATTAACTCCGTTTATCCATATTTATAAAATTTTCATTTTCTAAGGAACAGTGCACGAACACACACACACACACACACACACTACTACTTTGCTGCCACTCGGAATCGAGGATTACTATCATCCAGCTATGATACAATGATATGAGTTAATATGATGTCATCTTCGTTGGTGAGCTCTGAGGTGACTAAAGAGGCCGATACGGGACCGGCAGAGTCGTCCACAGATGTTGCACGTGTGGAGGGTTACATGTAGTGCAGTCGGACTAACCCGAAAGTATTGACACCTTCTCGTGTGGTGCTCCTCCGAACGTTACAGTATGGAGTGATCGTCCCCCAGGTGAGGGGAATGATTTGGTACTTTTCAAGTTTGTCTTAAAACAATCTTTATACCTTTTCCATTGCCAGCCAGCGTTACGTTTACTATTCATAAGGTGACTGGAATTTAGCTGATTTGGCAGTCTGCTGTCGTCCATGCGGGTAACATGGCCAGTCCAACATAGTTGTTTATGGATAATGGTAGCCTTGATGCTCCTACAGGTGGAGTCAGCGAGAATATTGGCATTTGTTCTCTTGTCTTCCAGCGAACTCGGAGGATGGAACGTAGACTACGTTGGTGAAAGTTCAAGTGCCTTGAGGTGCCTCCTGTATGTGTCTTGCTGCCGTATAGCAGGGTGGGGAGGACCACTGCTCGATATACGTGCAACTTTGTATATAATTTAAGCCCCCTACAATTGAAGACACTGGTACGGAGTCTGCCAAAGGCTTGAGATGCGCATCTGATCCGATGTTAAATCTCTTCATCGATGTTCGCGGTGAAAGTGGGAGCCAAGATAATGAAAGTGGTTAACATGAAAGAGGATATTACCGTTAAGTTGGATGGATGGTAGAGGTATGGCTGAACCAGGGGCAGACTGAAATAGAAACTGAGTCTTATGTACATTCACCTCAAGGCTGAAGTGTGCATACAGATCTGGCGTAGGTGTTCAGGATCTCCTGTAGGTCGCATTCAGTGTGAGTGACGAGGGTGAAGTTGTCTGCATACTGAAGTTCAGTGGTGGAAGCGACCGACACCGTTGTTCCTGCCTGGAGTCATCTTATGTTGAGAAGACCCTTCATCCGGTACTGGATGTCCACCCCGCCGGCTAAATTGGCACTGGCACGAGTCAGGAAGGCAGCCAGGAAAATGGAAAAGAGAGTTGGTGCCAGTAAACATCCTTGTTTTATCCCCGTTTGGATGGAGATGAACTCAGACTGGGTGCCATTGTGCAGGACACTGCCGTTCCTACCATTGCGGAGTTGCCTCACAATGGCGATGACTTTTGGTGGGCAACCAAAACGACTGAGGGTTCGCCAGAGGGCTTCCCTGTTGACCGAGTCAAAGGCCTTGCTATTATATTGATATTGACATTGAAACAGTTTATTTAGCCAGAAAAATACTGATACAGTGTTGATAATAAAAGGTCAATGAAGGCCATGTTCAAGTCACGACACAATTCTCTGCACCTTTCCTGTATCTGGCGGGCAGCAAAGATCATGTCAGCGGCGCCACGTGATGATCTAAAGCCACACAGAGATTCTGGGAAGAAGTTTTCCGCCTCAGGAGGACTCGGACGATAATCTTGCCAGCTACGGACAGCAGCGAGATCCCGCGGAAGTTGCCACAGTCTGACCATGTATTCTTCAGGAGAGAGTGGAGACGGCTGGTAAACAGAGGTCCTCCTCCTTCATATAAATCGACTGGGATTCCATCAGGCCCTGTGGCTTTGTTATTTTTCATCTTTTTGATGGCAGTAGCTACCTTATCCAGGGACGGAGGATAGCTGAGGTGGGTCAGCTATAGGAAGTGAGGGACCCTTCACACACACACACACACACACACACACACACACATATCAAGAAGCGCTCAACACACTGACCCTTTCGACTCTCACTGACCATCACCACGGCCTCATCTGCAAATTTGGTAAGAAGCTTCTACACCATCCCCGACACCGGCCCCTACTACCACCTGAGATCCCCTGTCCGAGAATTGCTGTTCGACACCACAACCGCATCCAGCCCATACGTGCACGAACTGATCGCTATAAGAACAGCCCAGTCCCAACCATTGTAAAAATTATCAATAACATGTAATAAATCAGTGTATTCACTCCCAGTAAACACTGCTCCCTACACTGTCACTATGTTGAAATGAACTGTAGTTTGAGCTGATCCCCATCTAAGTTACTATATGTCTTATTTGTGTCACTTATGTTACTTGTATATTATTTGTAATTCGTAACCCATTCCCCAAATATGTAACTGTATATTTTCAGCCTCTGCAAGCTCTTTCAATAAACCGTTAATTATTATTATTATTATTACACACACACTACCTTAAAAGGAGAAAACAACTCACCCACAATAACCCCGTCAGCCAATGAACGGTGGTCAATAAAAGCACGAACCCTACTACACTTCACATTTCCCAAATACACTATACTAAATCTCTATTGGCCAGGGAAATTAGCGTTAAACGAGAGCCTCTGTGACTAGGAGGGGGAGACCAGGGCGCTTATCCTCCATCCCCGATCGTGTGAGTGGTGGAGCGGAGAAGACTTATGTGTGTAAAGGGTGAAACTGTGAGGTCAAATACACCCAAATATTGCCCCAAAATGCAAAATAGTGGTCAAGTGGGGGGGGGAGACTGGGAGGTCAAATTCATGGAGAGAAGAGGAGAATGGAACTAGAATGCAGGATATTGGGGTGTACATTACACTAAGGTTGAGTACAGTACAGGCCGTCTGGGTGTACGCTCAAGCTGGCATTGCTTACACCTGGAGGGTCTTGGATAGATGTTCATGATAAACCATGATGCGGTTTCTGTCGTTTGAGAATATTGCATGTGTTTGTGTGATGCTGTTGTTGATGTCTGCTGTGATTGTTTGGTGTTGATAATGTAGGCTGTAGTTTTATGTTGCTGCTGCTGTTGTATGAGTATGATACTGAAATATTTTATTTAGCCAAAAAACAAACAGATACAGATTGAACATAAAAATAATATTGGCGTGGCTGAGCCAATTGAGAGCCTGAGCTCTCTTAGTGGTATCTGATATATACTGTACATTTACCTTAAGGAATAAAATGGTGTTAGTAAATACATATTAGAATGTCATCACCTTTATCACTTTTTTCTTACATTTATATTATATACACATTTTTACAGTAGAGTATAGTTGATATACTCCTACCGTAATCTGGTAAGTGGGCGGAGGTGTTACAACATGGGTAGTGTTAGTGTGAAACAAAGTGACAGGCACAGTGAGGATCATGTTTTGACGGCAAAATATATTATTATTGCATTAGTAATTTCCATCAAAGAGACAATATATAATATAATGGTTTCTAATGGTACAGTAAAAGTAACATTTATAAAAGTGTTACAAAAATATTAATACTTGACAGTAGATATTTTTTAAGATATGATTTACAAGAAGGGAGCGTAGTTTTTGCTCGGATGGGAGGGGGTAAGTTGTTCCACACCTTCACACCGTGATAATTTATGGAGGTCTGGGACTGAGAGGAGCTCATTGGGGGTGGTCTTAATAGCTCGGGGTGTCTTAAGTTGTACCTCCGATTATTCCTGAACTGGAAATAATTATTTTCAATCAAGTGATTATCTGATTTATAAACAAATAAAGCACAGCAGTAGTTGTTTATATCTTCAAATTTTAACGTTTTCAATTTAGCGAATTGCTCGTTAGTGCGATCATTTTTTTTTCAAGTAGGTCATTGTCCGCACAACTCTCTTCTGGGCTGTGATCAGGGGTTACGTCTTAGTGGTACCGGAGGCCCCCCATAGTGTGTGACAGTGTATTAAGTATTGGTAAACAAGGTCATAACAGATTTCTTTCATTGTTGTGAATGAGTGACTGACGAGTGTGATACAGGATACCTCACTGTTTATTGACTTTACTGTGAATGGCTTGTATGTGGTTTCTGAAGTTTAGGTGATAATGTACAGTATGTTTTTGTATAGCTGCTGCTGTTGATGTTGTTGTATGCGGATGTTATTGTATATTGTATGTATTTGTATGTTGCTGTTGGTGGTGTATGAGTATGTAGCTGTAAATAGTCGTGATAGTTGTTGTTGTTGTTGTAAGTTGTTAAATTATGTTGTATATTGCTGTAGTTGTTGTTGTGTGGAGTTAAAAAGTTAAAGGTTCCTGAGCCACGACAGGAGTTCCCACGCACCAACGTAACGTACTAGAAATCCTCATTGATTTTGTGGTTGCTGGGGGTAAAGATCAAGACCATATATTGCAGGGTAAGGTTAGGCTAGGTTAAGTTAGGTTAAGTTAGGTTAGGTTTGGTTAGGTTAATCACAAGGTGAAATAAGTTGGGAACTAATCATCAGGTGATCCGAAACTTGCATATAAATTAAAGTTGTTCCCATTGGTCATCAGGTAGAATTAAGACGTCACGTTAAACAGGTCAGGTGAGGTTAAAGTTGACCTCTGAGTGCGAGGACTGGCGCCACACTCCCATGCGGGTATTGTGGCTTATGGCAGCGATACCCAGCCGGTTATTGAATGTGGTGCTGTAGTCAGGCAAGGGAGAGGGAAAAGCTGGGGACGAGAGGAAGGGGAGAGGGCAGCTGGGGGCGAGAAGGGGGAGGGGTGGAGGCGGTTGGGGACAAGGAGGGGAGGAGTAAGCTGGGGGCGAGAGGGAGGGGTAGCAGCTGGGGACGAGAGGGAGGAGGGGGGTGCAGCTAAGGACGAGAGGGAGGGTGGAGCAGCTAAGGACGAGAGGGAGGGTGGAGCAGCTAGGGACGAGGAGGGGAGGGATTAGCTGGGAGCGAGAGGAAGGGGAGAGGGTAGCTGGGGCCGAGAGGGAGAGTGGAGCAGCTGGGGACGAGCGGGACGGTGGAGCTGCTAGTTTTTTTAGTTTAACAAATTTATTGACAAAGCTTGGAGTACAGTTTGCCTATTCTGAGTAATTCAGTCAGGTCTTGACACTGAGGGTGGTATCACTTCTCATTGCCACGTAGGACAGAGGTTCGTACACAAAGAAATACATCATATTCATTAACAGTATATATAGGTCAGAGTCATGTGGGTGATGTCACTGTTCACTGCTATGCAAGTCAGTGGTTCATATACATTGGACGTCAAATTCTAATTGAAGACTAATCAGTGTGGACTAGCAAATTTGGGATAAACAGCAAGAATGTCCTTAAGCACCCCTGATTCAATGTAGTAATTACAAAGTTCATGATACAATAAGCCAGGTGGCCTGAAGTCTTTGACAGTGTCACATTCAATTATATAGTGTTCAAGCATATGCTTTAAAGGTTTATCACAAAGTTTACATGCTGAGTGTTCCGGTATGGGTACAGCGTTACTAACTTGCCAGATGTGTCTGTATCCTAGCCTAATCCTGGCCACGACTACATCACATTGTCTGGTTCTCTCCTTATGCTGGCCATACCGGTACCTCTCGTCACAAAATTTGTCATATTTACTAATGGTACGACTGCATTTCTCAGTTCTTCTAGATCAGACTTCATGATTCTGACTTGAATGTTTTTTAAGTACAGCATTGGACAGGCCAAGGTCACGGTCAACATTTTCTTTCTTACATGCCTCATTGGCCAGTCTATCAGCACGGTCATGATACCTGATTCCAACATGGGACAAAATCCACACAAATTCGATACGAGAGTTGTTCTCAGGAGGAGTAAGCTGGGGGCGAGGGGGACGGGAGGGGGTAGCTGGGGACGAGAAGCAGGAAAAGAGGCAACTAGGGACGAGAGGGAGGGACGGGAGCAGCTGGGGACGAAAGGGAAGGGGAGGGGAGGGGTCAGCTGCGGATTAGTGGGAGGGGAACTGTAGACGAGAGAAAATGGAAGAGGAGGAGGTTAGTTGGGAAACGAGGGGGAGGAAGAGAATTTTAGTCGTCCTTCCCCTTCCCCCACCACCATCTGCAGCGTGTACTGTAGGTCAGGATGGGGTGTGAGAGGCGGGGGGTATTGTGTGAGAGGTTCGGCTTCCATCATCCAGTGACTATAGGACAAAATAGGGAGTCAGTGAAGGTAAACTCCCTCCTTCCTATAGTTTGATGACTGGGGTGAGGAGAGATAAGGCGGGGGCTTAGAGAGATGAGGGGAGGGAGGTAGTCCAATCTTTATCTAGTAGCTGAGGAGGAGGAAAAGAGGTAGCAGGACAAATTGCTTAAGTTCCCCATCATAAGTTCTTCTCTTGTGTCATAGGATCTTATTTCAGCCCCACACTATATTATCAATGCAATATCACCACTATATATATATTTTTTTTGTCGGGGTCATGATCAAAAGGTTTATTTTGAAGCGTTTTATTGTAACCTTGAACACTGTGTTGAGAAAAGCCTTCATTAATCAGGTATAGAAACATCAGATCACATCTTAATTGTTACATAAAAACGTGAACTGATGTCGCATGTATCTGGCTGGGTATTGTACATTGTATTTTAAAACCTCCGGTAGATAAGGAAGCAGTGCGGCCGTCCCTTATACTCTATCGCCTTCACTGCCCTTAACTTGTAAATTTAGGTACTGATTTACAGCTGGGTGGACAATAGGAACCCCGAGGTCGCACTAGCGAACCTTAGGTATGGTTCATTATGTTGAGCTGGGTTTGGTTAAGAACATAAGAATGGAGGAAACTGCAGCGGGCCTATTGGTCCATACTGGGAAGTCCCGTTTACACCCAACCCCTTAAAGATGAACATAGCTTCACTTATTTACATTTTAATTAATAATTGATCTTAATATAGCCGTCATTCTACCTTAAAACACCTCCACGGTAATTGTTTTGTTTTAAAATTAAGAAAAATCGATGTTTTTCACTGGAAGATTAAACGTTGTCACTCACATTGCTTACAAATACAAACGATGAGGTTAGGTTAGGTTACGTCCACTTATATTATGTAAGGTTAGGTTACGTTACGTTACTTTACATTAGATTAGGTTAGATTACGTAAAGTTAGGTAAGATTAGGTTAAATCAGGTAAGGTTAGGTTTTGGTTTGACGGTTTTATAGCATAAATATATATCCCCAAAGACTTATGACCACCGAGCCGGCCAGTGTTACACCTAAAAGTACCGGTAAACTTTTTTTTTCCGATTTTTACCCAGCAGAGTGCCCCTGATGTCTGGTTTAATAATCCGGCTCCCATACATCAAGAGTGGTGGCCGAGCAAACATTTAATAAAGCAGCTCGTGAAAATTCATTTATTCTGGAGAACACAAGTTACGTCACCCAGGGAGAGTAATTGACGCGTGAGGGAAATTCCGCTGGGGGTGTAGCTCCCTTGATAACCTTTCCCCAACTCCCTTTCTCTCCCTGTTTCATTTTATTCACCCCTTTTCTAATTATCTTTCCATTCATTCAACTTTATTTCGAATCTCTTTCTTCCTTCTTTCAGCCCTGTCTCTATTTTCATTCATTTTATGTCCTTTCTTTCTATCTCTGTTTCTCTTCATTCGTCTTTCTTTATATCTCCCTTCTTTCACTTCTCTCTCTATCTTCCTTTATTCACAACTCTCCTCTCACCACTTGTTTTACACCATCATCCTCATCTCTCCTTGCCTAATTTCCCTCCTCTCTCCTTCCTTCCCTCTATCTACCCTTCTTTACCATTCTCTCTCTCCCTCCTTCCAATCCTCTCTCCTTTCGATCCTTCCCTCCTTTCCCTCTTTCCTCCCCCCTCCCTCCCTCCCTCTATTCTTCCCTCCCTCCCTTTATCCTTCCCTACCTCGCTCTATCCTCCCTCCCTCTATTCTTCCCTCCCTCCTTCTATCCTTCCTTCTTCCCTCCCTCCTTCTATCCTTCTATCCTTCCCTCCCTCCCTTTATCCTTCCCCTACCTCGCTGTATCCTCTCCTCTATTCTTCCCCTCCCCTCCTTATCGCCCCTACCTCCTCCTATCCTCCCTCCTTCTATCCTTCCCTCCCTCCCCCTTTATCCTTCCCTACCTCGCTCCTATCCTCCCCTCCTCCTATTCTTCCCTCCCCTCCTTTATCCTTCCCTCGCTCTATCCTCCTCCTCTATTCTTCCCTACCTCGCTCTATCCTCCTCCCTCATTCTTTCCCCCCTCCTTCTATCCTTCCCTCCCTCCCTCTCGTCCTCCACCCAGTGTCTTGTAGGGAGGGTAGTTCTAATATGCCATCTTTTTCACCCCAAGTCTCTTAATTACGTTTATCCAAGAAGGGGGAGGAGGAGAAAAACGGATGGAGAAGAAAGTGATGGAGGAGAGGGTGGAGGGAGGAGAAAGATTTGAGGAGGGAGGGAAGAAAGGCAAGGAGGGAGGGAGGAAGGGAGGGAGGGAGGGAAAGAGAGAGGGATGGAGGGAAAGAGAGGTGGATGGGGGGGAGAGAGACTGGGAGGGAGGGAAATAGAAGGGGAAGAAGGGAGAGATAGAGGGAGAGAGAGGGGGAGGGTGGGAAAGAGAAGGGAGGGAGAAGGAGGGGAGAGGGAGGTAAGGAGGGAACACCCTCATCAACGTGGAAAAAAACGAGATCATCGTCTCAAGAATTTTTTTCACAACATTTTTATTTACCCTCCCTCTCTCCCTCTCTCCCTCCTTCCCTCGCTCCCTCCCTCTCTTTCCCCTTCCCTTCCTACCTCCCATACCCCCCTTCCTTCCTTCCTTCCTTCCTTCCCTCTCCCTCCCTCCATCCATCCCGCTTTATCCTCCACCTTACTCCTTCCCACCAACTTCCATCTTTTTCCCTCCCTTCCTTCCCCTTCTTCTCCCCCTCCATTCTTCCCTTCCTCCCTCCTACCCCTTCTTCTCCCCTCCCTTTCTTCCTCCCTCCTTCATCTCTCCCACCTTCCGTCCTACCCTTCCACATTCTTCTCCTTCTCCTTCCTTCCTTCCTTCCTTCCCCTCCCCTCACCCAACCCTTCCTAATTACCTCCACCTCCTCCTATCCTCTCCTTCACCTCTTCCTACCCACATACCCATCTCCCCCCTCCCTCCCTCCCTCTCTCCCTCTCTCCCTCGTTCAATTAATTCTCGTTGCTCTCAGGCTGGTTGAAGACGGAGTGAGGCACATGAAGGCCTCTTTGATAACTGAGAGAGACAGGCGACTGAGTATCTGAGAAAAATTAATAAACAGTAAATAATAAAGTATATGTTTATCTCTACGTCATACATAGGATAGATGAGATAGAGAATAGATAAACAGACAGACAAAAAAATATCTCAATATTCCCAAAGGACCTCAGGAGCTGTTGTAATTGTACATAATGGTAACTTATTTAAGAAACCATTTATCATCTTAGGTCAAATAAATGATGATCGTGACGTGTAATTGGTTGTTTGGTGTATTGGTAAACAATTATGTAGTTCTCGGTGCGTGTGTGCGTGTTTGGCTAACGTTTAGGAAGGGAAGAAGAAGAAGAAGGAGGCGAGTAAAGGGATGGTACATAGAAAGAGAGAGAGAGAGAGAAAGGGAAAGGAGGAGGGAAGGACAAAGGGAAGGAAGGATGGAAGGAAGAAGATAGGTTGGAGGGATGAAGCAACAACAAGATTAAGATGATCCTCAAAGGTGAGCTTCCCTATGATGTTGTGTCTCGGACCACGGCCATCACACCTCCCTCCCTTCTTCTTCCTTCTCTCCCTTTCTTCCTTCTTCCTTCTCTACTTTCCTTCCCTCCCTCCTTCTTCCTTCTCTTCTTTCCTTCCCTCCCTCCTTTTTCCCCCCTCACACTTCCTTACACTCTCCGTCCCCCTTCCTCCCCTCCCTCCTCCCTCCTTCAGCTTCCCTCTCACCCCCTTTTCTCCTTCCTTCCCTCCCTCCTACTATTTACCCCCTAATGCCTCACCTGCTAACTTTTTACCTCCGTGTGATCTGCTAACAAAGGCCATCACTCAGGTATTAAGCTGCTTTAAGAACCAGAATAACATCGCCTTTTCCATTACCAGAGAGAGAGAAATACGCTTATCACGAAAGAAAAAAAAAGCATCTTTCTAACACGTGCGTCTGTCTGTATGTTCTTACGTATATAGTGTTGACAAGTATTGTTCGTATACTGTACAGGTTAGAATAAAAACACACAAGAGAGACAAACACTCACTATCACCTACATGAAAGTATCTCTTATGTATAAACACACACACACACACACACACACACGAGAGAGAGAGAGAGAGTAACAGGGTCACATATCACATTAAGTAGAAGACATAGAGTAAAACTTGGCCGAATTGTTCCTAGTATGTGTGTGTGTGTGTAACCTCGTTTACTGGAGCCTGCTGAGTCTTTCTCTCTCTCTCAATTTTCCTTTCTCCTCCTCTCCTCCTCTCTCTCCTTCTCGTTCTCCTCTTTCTCCTCCTCCTCTATCTCTCCTCCTCCTCCTTCATCTCTCTTTCCTCCTCCTTCATCTCTCTTTCCTCCTCCTTCATCTCTCTTTCCCTCTCTTTCTCTCTCCCCCCCTCCTTCTCTCTCCCCTCCTTCTCTCTCTCCTCCTCCTCCTTCTCTCTTTCCTCCTCCTCCTTCTCTCTTTCCTCCTCCTCCTTCTTCCCTCTTCTCCCCCCCCTTTACCTCCTCCACCTCCTCCTCTGTTTCATTCGTCTTCTTTATTCCTATTTCACAAACCTCACCCTTCGTACACTCAGTCCAGGAGGAGACAAATGGCACCTCTTCGTCATGTTTGGCACTGTGGCTCTGAGAGGGAGACGTGGGATTAATTGATATGTGGCACTCTAGGGACGAGGGTGAGTGTAGGTCAGTCTTATTACCACCTTGCTGCTCCATCTGAGACCTTCCGACACGATCTAATACTTTCGGCCATGTTCCAACACTTTTCCGACCACGACCCGATACTTTAAGACTCGTCCCGACACTCTTCCGACATCTTTCCGACACATTCTGACACTTAGAGATACATTTTAGACACATTCTGACATTTTCCGACACTTCTATATACCTTTTCGACACTTCTAGATACTTTGTCGACACTTTCTGACACCTTTTGATATTTCAGACACAATCTGACAGCTCCACATCTCTCCCGACAGCCTCTTCTCCTCCTGACACCCACCAGACGTCAATCCTCCACCCACCCTTCTCCTTTCCTTCACGCCCCTTCACCTCCTACTCTCCACATTCCTGACCACCTCCACCCCGCCTAACCATTTTCTATGCTCTCCTCCTCTTCTTAGTCCTCATCCTCGTCGTCTTCCTCCTCTCCTCCTCCCCTTCACTTCTTCTTCTTCTTCCTCCTCCCTTCATTGCACAATTCCATGCATTACTAAGATGTGTGGTAAAGACTTCAGCGTTTATATAACTCGTCATCACCTGAAGATTAGCCCCGAGCTTATTTCACCTTAAATTAACCAACCTAAGCCTTATAATGATGTAACCACCTAACCTAAACACTCGCTAAGCTAATCTAACACTAACCTAAACTAACTTAACTTAACCTAACTTAACTTAACCTAACCTAACCTAACCTAACCTAACCTAACCTGACCTGACCTGACCTGACCTGACCTGACCTAACCTAACCTAACCTAACCTAACCTAACCTAACCTAACCTAACTTAACTTAACCTAACTTAACGGTAATCCAATTAAGCCTACCATAAACCCCAACGTTAAGGTGTTTAATCCTCAGGTGAAATAAGCTGAGGGTGATCCATAACTTATTACCGTCGTTTATATATAAGATTTGGTAAGAAAATACGTACAGTAGAAACAAAACTTCATTAGATTAGGTTAGGTTAGGTTAGGTTAGCTTTAGGTTAGGTTTTAACTGAGTTAGCTTCAAGTTAGGCTAGTTTAATTTAGCTTTAGGGCATGTTAGATTAGGTAAGGTTAACGGTAAGGCGATTAATATTCAGGTTAAATAAGGGGGGGGGGCGAATCTTAAGGTGATGTCAAAATTTGGTACAAACTTCCAACGAAAACGAACGTCCTTAACTCCAACAGACGGTCACTATAGATTATCGTCAAGGTAGAGTAAGCGTGTTAAGGAGACCAGCTATATTTAAGGGTTTGTTGACTCTGTGCGGCAGGTGAGGTGATGAATCATGGCTGAACCGGTAGTTGTGTGTGAGGTTATTTGAGTACATTAGGGGATTATGTGGCTCTATAGGTAACTCAGGTGTTTGACAGGTAACTCTATAGGTAACTCAGGTGTTTGGCAGGTAGCTCTATAGGTAACTCAGGTGTTTGGCAGGTAACGAGCGCTAGACTACCATACTTAATAGACAGTTCTTATCTCTGTTATGTTGTGAGGGTTAGTGAGTAAGTTAATTTTAGTTAGTTAGTTATAGTTAGTTAGTTATAGTTAGTTTGTTATAGTTAGTTAGTTAGTTAGTTAGTTAGTTAGTTAGTTATAGTTAGTTAGTTATAGTTAGTTAGTTATAGTTAGTTAGTTAGTTAGTTATAGTTAGTTAGTTAGTTAGTTAGTTATAGTTTAGTTAGTTATAGTTAGTTAGTTAGTTAGTTAGTTAGTTAGTTAGTTAGTTAGTTAGTTAGTTAGTTAGTTAGTTATAGTTAGTTTGTTATAGTTAGTTAGTTAGTTAGTTGGTTATAGTTGGTTTTAGTTGTTTGTTATAGTTGGTTGGTTGGTTGGTTATAGTTGGTTTGTTAGTTAGAGTTAGTTAGTTATTAGTTGGTTATGGTTAGTTAGTTATAGTTGGTTGGTTATAGTTGGTTTGTTATAGTTTAGTTAGTTGGTTATAGTTAGTTTGTTATAGTTAGTTAGTTAGTTGGTTATAGTTGGTTGGTTATGGTTAGTTAGTTTGTTATAGTTAGTTGGTTATTGGTTATAGTTAGTTTGTTAGTTAGTTAGTTGTTAGTTAGTTAGTTAGTTAGTTATAGTTAGTTTGTTAGTTAGTTAGTTAGTTAGTTAGTTAGTTAGTTAGTTATAGTTAGTTAGTTAGTTATAGTTAGTTTGTTAGTTAGTTAGTTAGTTAGTTAGTTAGTTAGTTAGTTATAGTTAGTTTGTTATAGTTAGTTAGTTAGTTAGTTATAGTTAGTTTGTTATAGTTAGTTAGTTAGTTAGTTAGTTATTTAGTTAGTTAGTTATTATAGTTAGTTAGTTATAGTTAGTTTGTTATAGTTAGTTAGTTAGTTAGTTAGTTATAGTTAGTTTGTTATAGTTAGTTTGTTATAGTTAGTTAGTTAGTTAGTTAGTTAGTTAGTTATAGTTAGTTAGTTATAGTTAGTTTGTTATACTTAGTAAGTTAGTTAGTTAGTATGTAAGAACATCCAAACTTAAGGAATCAAATTTATCTTGTTACTGTCAGTTGTATGTTTGGGTAACTTGTGTAATATCTTCAAATAGTTCCAGATGAAGGATTAACATTGTTTTAACCACGATACCAATGATGTGTTTAAGGAATCATTCATATATGTGGTTTAAACATCGTCCTTAGGAGTTTACATCATCTCCGTCGTCCTTGGAGTTAAGCCATCGTCCCCGAAGAGTTCAATTATCATGCTCAAAGGGTTTAAACATCTTCCTGAATATCCGGAAATAATGATTCTGTGTCTTCATGTACAGTATATATGTGTAAGTGTAGAGTTTGTCCCTGTGTAACCTTGTGTGTGTGTGTGTGTGTGTGTGTGTGTACGTAGACCATGTACGTTCGTCAAAAGAAAAATGCCTTCCAATAACCGCGCCAAAATCAATTTCAATAACAGGCCGTCATACCCTGGCAAGCTGGACAACATGTGCTCCAATATTCAGAAAAAACTCGTGAAATTTTAGTGGGATTGTCCCTGGGAGGTGAGGGGAAGGGGGAGAGATAGGGGGAGGGGTTGAGATGTGTGGGGAGAGGGATGGTAGGTAGGGGGCGTAAGGGAAATATGGAAATAAAGTCATGGAAGTTTATTTTGTTGATATTTTTTTGTTTGTTTTTATATCGACCGATTCATGGAGGGTCTCTCTCTCTCTCTCTCTCTCTCTCTCTCTCTCTCTCTCTCTCTCTCTCTCTCTCTCTCTCTCTCCAGGATAATCTGTAAACGCGAGTGAATGACTGAACTTTGGATTAACTAAATAAAGAAATCCATAACAAAAGATAAAAAAAAATCTAGTAATCTCTATTTTTATTCATTTTATCTTGACTTTTATTTACTGTTTATCTCGTCTTCTTTCGTGTATTTTATTTAGTTATTACTTCAATGCATTAATATAAGCTACACACAAGACACCAGGTACTGTACGTAGTTCATTATATATTTTTACCTGTTTTGGCGGTAAGTGAGAGAGGGAAGACCAAGGTATAAGTGAACGCTATATTATACATGTTAAAGGTAACCTAACCTAACTTAACGCTAACTTAACGTAACGTAACAAAACGGATTTAATCTTTCGGTGAAATAAACTAAGGGGTGAATCCTCAAGTGTTTCTTTATGCATATGTGCGTGCGTGCGTCTGTGTGTCTGTCTGTCTGTCTGTCTGTCTGTCTGTCTGTCTGTCTGTCTGTCCAAAGAACATTATATATGGGAAAGGAAGATGTACAGTATGTATGTATTCTCTCTAAATCGTAGTCAATTATGAAGAAAAAGAAAGAAAGACACGAGAAAGGCTGCGAGAGAAAGAGGGAGGAAGAGAAGGCATCAGAGACGGGGAAAATAAAGAGAAATAGAAAGAGATTGAGCAAAATGGAGAGAGAGAGAGAGAGAGAGAGAGAGAGAGAGAGAGAGAGAGAGAGAGAGAGAGAGAGACCTTCGACCTTCCTAAAACAAGGATGGCCACCCGGCAGAGAACGTGTTAGCATTACCCAGAAACATTTGACCTCTTCCGTCCTCAGGTCAAGGCTGTGACGTCAACATGACCTTCTACTTAACCTATGACCTTTTATGACCAACTCCTAGACAGTCGTAAAGATGACCTTCCTAGCTCCTCAACCCAACTTCTATTATTTTGACGTTATCTTGTCCTTGTTATCTTAAGAGTGATCGGATATCTTCTGCTTCATTATGTTACATTTTTGTTTAGCCGATAAACAGACAAACTAACAGACACACAGACAAACTGACAGACACACAGACAAACTGACAGACACACAGACAAACTGACAGACACACAGACAAACTGACAGACACACAGACAAACTGACAGACACATACAGACAGGTTCATTGGTCGAAGGGTTCCCATCGGGTGAAAGAAAAAGATAATAATGAAAACAACGACCAAAACGAAAAGAAAAATATCAGATAAGAAGCAAACAAAACAGAACAAAGACTAAGCAAACACGAGACCAAGTGTAAACAAACGGAGAAGAGCAACAACAGCGTGAGCGACGAAGAGATTTAGTTAAAAATATAAATAAATGAAAACCCAAAAATAATTCCACTCGAAAAAGATATAAATATACTATGTAATATTTATACTTCCTCACTGTTTTGGCGCCAACTAAAATCTTGCATCATTTCGCAGTGGTGTGTGTGTGTGTGTGTGTGTGTGTGTGTGTGTGTGTGTGTGTGTGTGTTTATGACCCACTAATTTAAGAGCCTTTTAAGTTTTCTTCCTCCCTTTCACCACTATCAAAAATCAGGTAGATCTATCTCTTTCTCTCTCTCTTTTTCTCTGCCTTAGTCTGTCTGTCTCTCTACCTCTCTCGCTTTTTCCGTCTCTCGGCCTGTCTGTCTGTCTGTCTCTTTGTCTGTCTGTCTGTCTGTCTGTCCGCCTATCCTCTCCCTCTGTCTCTTTGTCTGTCTGTCTGTCGAAATCAATTCATTATAATCAAATACTGTAACAATAGGTAGTAGGCAGCTACCAAACAGGGAGGTACTACCGCCTGGGAAGATATTGGAAGCATAATGTGTTGTCTAATGGTAGACCCTGCTGCCATATGTGACCAAGTCCCAGGTTGCTGATCTGACTCTTGCCTCATTTACACACAATTGCAGGTCTCAATTGTTTCTCGTACTATTGACAACACAACATACATATATTGTTTCTCACTCTTGATCTTTTTTAAATTTTTTGTATTTATGGTTCTTTATTATTATTATTATTATTATTATTATTATTATTATTATTATTATTATTATTATTATTATTATTATTATTATTATTATTATTATTATTATTATTATTATTATTGCAGAGTTATTATTATCATTATTTATTATCATTATTACATTTTCGCCCCCCCCCCTCCCCCAGGCCCTGAAGTGGGTCAGTGACCTGTGCCCGGGTGGACTAATCCCCGTAAAAAATAAAATAAAAATAAAAACAAAAATATCGCACAATTTTTAAGACGAAATCCACACAGGTTAAATTTTGACCTAAAAATACAGGTAAATAATATTAGATAACTCTTAATCTTGAGGCCAAAATAGCAACACTATCTTCATGCAAAGTTCGTTAATCGTTGTTCCATTTTCGTCCTCTAGACTCACCTGCCGACAGCACCTTTCCTCTCATCTCCCGACATAACTTATCCTCTCACATCCCGACAGTTCTTTTCCTCTTGCGTCCCTACATTATTGTTCTCTCACCTCCCGACAGCACTTTTCCTCTCACCTCCCGACAGCATTTTTCTTCCCGTCCCTCCCGCCTCCAAAATGCATCTTTCCTCCCGCCTCCAAACAACACCTTTCATCTTGCCTCCCGACAGCACTTTCAATTCACCTCCCGACAGCATCTTTCCTCTCTCCTCCCGAAAGCTCTTTCCTCTCCCCTCCAGACAGCACTTTTCCTCTCGCCTCCCGACAGCTCTTTCTTTTACCCTCCCGAAAGCATCTTTCCTCTCGGCTCCCGACATCACTTTCCTCTCCCCTCCCGATAAGACCTTTCCTCTCGGCTACCGACAGCACTTTTCTCTCCCCTCCCGACAGCACTTTCCTCTCGCCTCCCGACAGCGCCTTTTCTCTCCCCTCCCGACAGCACCTTTCCTCTCCCCTCCCGACAGCACCTCTCCCCTGGTGTCCTTGTTAGTTAATGGGAAGTTTATGGGTTGGATGACGTGCCATGACCTCACAGCACGGCCCTCATCAGGTAATAGTGGAGGAGCACGTAGTTGATCCCAAATGTTAATGGGGGAGTTCATGGGTTAAGCTCTACTTGTCAAAGGTTAATGGGGAGAATTCATGGGTTAAGCTCTACTGTGAACTTAAACAGTCACCAGATTATGGGTAAAATTCATGGGTCGATTCCTCATTGTAAGCTTAAACCAAAGGCTAACGGGTAGAACTCATGGGTTGATCCCTATCGTGACCTACACCCATGTCATTTTCAGTAAATGGGTAAAATTCATGGTTTCATCCCGCCTCGTGAACCAACCCTAATTCATCATCATTAAGTGGGGATTTTTATGGGATAACCCCAGCCGTGGTCACCCCACACTTGACCCATCATTATTTAATGGAGAAATTTATGGGTTCACCCCTACCGAGAGCTGGACCCATGCCATGGTCAAGTAATGGGTGATTTTATGGCTTGGCCCCCGCCCTGACCAAACCTGATGTACTCTAATTTATTACACCTACTTGATCAATAACACTCTACTTATACGGGTGTACTTCTTAATCCATAGAAGTATGAAAACAGTGACTTACCCAGCTTAAGGTTCACAGGTCTTGACTAAACAAAATATATTATAACATTTAAGATTTATTAGATCGTAGTATTTTGAGCAAAAATTTTTATCTGAGTGACATTCACCACAGGACAGTTTGTTTACTGTTGGTGTGTATAAACTTGAGGACAACGTGATGGAGTGTCTGTTTGTAAACTTTGTGGCCAACCCGACTCTCACACCCTCTCTCACTACATCCTCACTTGCCCTATAACCTCCTCCTATAGGTCCCCAGCCGTTACCAACACCTCTTCCCTCCCAGACCAGATATCCCTCCTCCTAGTCACAGGCCTGGCATTTGACATTATTAGGGACCTGCCACTCTTTGCCATAAACAGATGAAATGTACCGGGAACTTTCCCCCCACACACTCATCATTCTCTCACTTTATGTAACTTGACAGAACCTATGACCCTTCAGGCTTTTACGCCCTTAATGTACGAGTCATAAAGGCAAGTATGAACTTTTCATACTTCCCTGTTGGGCGCTGTAAACGCTTCTGCGCTTCACCTTGCACAGGATGTAAGGGAGTGCCCAATAAACTAGCCCCCTCGGGGGCAAATCTGAATCTGAATCTGAACGTGATGGAGGTTTTGTGAGGGGGTGGTGGCGTGGCTAACATTTTCCTTTACGACACTTTGTCAACAGTGAGGTCATGACATACATCCTCTATTTATAAACAGATTCACAATTTTATCTCAGTTTTATATTCATTCTTATTTTTACATTATATTTTCATGTGAGAGTTGAAAAGGGTCTCCTAAGCATGACTGCCCCTTAAGAACAGCGTGGATATAGCACACTGTACAATAAGCCTTTGATACACGAGGTGGCAGAGTGACCAACACTTCGCTTTACTACAACTGGGTGGAAGAGTGCCCAGAAGCGAACCAAAGACCCTTAAGATGGGAAATGAACACTTTAGTCACCCGTCCCCCGCACCCAAGATATAAATACTCTCCTTGTAAAACAATGTTGCAATTTTTACTTTCAGGTCAATCTGAAGAAAACAAGTTTGATTATTGTGAAGAACCTAAGTTATTAAGAGAGATCATATACAGTTTCTCCTGACCCCCAAATTTTACCTGATCATTTCCCATCGGTGTTCAATTGCAGTCGTTAAATGAAACCAAATTGTATATATTTTCATTATGTTTTGATTTTGGGTTTTTCAGAATCCAAATATCATGTACGTAATTACTTAGTATATTAATGTGTAGTGACAGAATATATACATGTGGTGGCAGGATATACACATGTGGTGGCAGGATATACACATGTGGTGGCAGGATATACACATGTGGTGGCAGGATATACACATGTGGTGGCAGTATATACACATGTAGTGGCAGGATATACACATGTGGTGGCAGGATATATACATGTGGTGGCAGAATATATACATGTGGTGGCAGGATATACACATGTGGTGGCAGGATATACACATGTAGTGACAAGATATACACATGTGACGGCAGGATATATACATGTAGTGACAAGATATATACATGTGATGGCAGGATATATACATGTGATGGCAGGATATACACATGTGATGGCAGGATATATACATGTGTGTGGCAGGATATACATGTGGTGGCAGGATATACACATGTGGTGGCAGGATATACACATGTAGTGACAAGATATACACATGTGACGGCAGGATATATACATGTAGTGACAAGATATATACATGTGATGGCAGGATATATACATGTGATGGCAGGATATATACATGTGGTGGCAGGATATACACATGTGATGGCAGGATATATACATGTGGTGGTATAATATATGCATGTGATGGCAGGATATGCACACATGTATATCCTGCCAGTGTGATCTGGATTATGGTCTGCTCCATTTGTCAATAAAACATAATTAGACCTGTGTATGGGGCAGAATTTTTATGAGTTCGTCTGTGTGTAAATGTGTGTGTGCACAAGTGTGTGTGTGTATGAGGGTGTGTGTGTGTGTGTGTGTGTGTGTGTGTGTGTGTGTGTGTGTGTGTGTGTGTGTGTGTGTGTGTGTGTGTTTCTATCTTATAAGAATATTCTGGTGAGTGAATTAATATAGTCTGTTGAAGTAGAGTCGCGGTCAGGGGTCCTGTTGCCTCTCCTATTGCTCCACATATCCCGATATTCTTACTTGTGAATCCAAAGCATCAGCAGAGGGAATAATGCATCAGTGTCTACTGCTATGTTCACCAGTTTGAGTCTTGGGATTCGTGGAGCTGTAGGAGAGACAACGCGACTCTTGACAGTGATTGTGCTTCAACAGTCTGTTTATACATTGTATTTTTTCCAAAACATTGTCAGTATGGAAAGATATATATATGTGTGTGTGTGGGGGGGTGTAACATAAAATCTATAGTGAAGCCCCACATCAGGCACTCATGCTTACAAAGCTCCAGATGAGGTGAACCAACATGGGAACCCAACGTCTACACCGGCGAATGAAGGCAATGCATGATGGACAGGCCACTAAGGCGAAACCAATAAACTGGGCTATCGGCAGTCCATTGCAACTCTCCTTCTACCCAGTCGTTGCAACACTTGCACCACTGGATCAGGAAAAGGGAGAGCCAAGATGTGTGGTTGCAGCCTGTGCTCCTACCTCACCACACAAATCACCTCACGCACAGCTATCATCCAGCTCATCATACCTCTCATCATCATCAAAACACCTATCCCCGCAAAAGTCCTATGGCGACGGACGAGTGCTGACGGGGACAGGCAGAGATAACTGCCGGGCGTCTCTAGTCACATCATTGCACATGAGGAGCATAGATAAGATTATCGTTTATGCAATGGGATCTAGGCAGCAGTGCAATCCGGTCCTGTTTGTGCGACTAAGCAGCCCTTTCGAGGAATCACTCTACTCACCCCACATGAGGAGGGGGCTAGAAAAGGTTCCCTAAACATAGCCTGCCTAAATAAGCAACCTGACTGGGCAACCGCACCCAGTAAGATCATCCTTATGCAGTCGAAAACAAGCATGATCACAGATCAAAACAAAAACAAGCTATACAACTCTTATGGTCGCTGCATGGAATGTCAGGACCCTTCTGGATACTGGCACAAATGAGTGTCCTGAAATAAGAACCGCCCTTGTGGTAAAAGAGCTGCCGAGGTATAACATCGACATCGCAGCCATTAGTGAGTCCCGGCTCCCAAACGAGGGTCGACTCACAGAACTACTTCTGGAGGGTAATCGGTCTGCGGAGAGAAACTGCATTTATGGAGTTGGCTTTGCCATACGCCAATGCATCTCACATAGGCTAACTGAAATGCCTGTTGAGATTAACGACCACCTCATGACCCTCTGATTCCTACTTAATCACCCACGTCAAGCCTTCTTCATCAGTGCATACGCCCCAACACTGGATGCAGAAGATAGCATCAAAGAGGCCGTTTACACCGACCTTGGCAGAGTGATAACCTCTATCCCAGGTAAGATAAGGTTGTGTTCCCAGGTGAATTCATTGTCAGAGTTGGCAGAGATGCTGATATTTGACAAGGCAAGTGTAGTCCCAACGCCTTACTGCTCCTCAGCAAGTGTGCTGCACACAACTTCACTATCACCAATACCTTGTTTAGTCGAGCCGACAAATTTAAGGATTCATGGCAACACCCACGATCCAAACACTGCCATATCATTAACTACAACATTTTCAGAGAAAAATATCTCACAGATGTCCTCATCACCCGAGTGATACGTGGCTCAGACCACTGCGACACTTATCATCGGCTCTTAAGGGCCAAGTTCTCATTTTTCGTCATCCCAAAACGGCGAAGGCAATAAGCCTCCAGAAGAGGTTTTAAAATTAAGAGTCTGGAGGATCCAGAAGTAGCACATGCTTTCAGAGAGCAGCTCCAACATGGGCTGATAAACAACCCGACAACAAGCAACCCAAATCCCGGTGCCGAGTGGGGTATTCTCGACACTGTCATGACAAAAACCTGCAGAGAGACCCTCGGCCAGATCGAAAGAATACACCAGGACAGGTTTGATGAAAATGGCCCGAAAATCAATGTACTCATCGATGACAAACTGACTGGCGGAACAACCCTCAGTCTCGGACCAAAGTTGATACCTTCTGCAAGAAGAAAGTGACGGCCAAGTCCGAACTTCGTAATCTAATGAACGACTGGTTTAAAAATATAGCATGTGAAACGCAAAAACATGCAGACAAACAAGATGCACGAGTTATTAAATTCTACTAAAACATTTTATTGGCCAATCAATCATGGTACAGCCCCCCCTCCGCCCATCCGAAGGTAACTCCCTAATTAAAGACGAAGAAGGAATCGTATCATTCGCTGCTCAACAAAACACCGATGTGGATGTCTTGACTGCTCAGCAGGTCCCTCAGCATCCAGAGCTGACCCACCTCAGCTATCCTCCATCCCTGGATGAGGTAGCTATTACCGTCAAACAGATGAAAAATAACAAAGCCTCAGGGCCTGATGGAATCCCAGCCGAGGTGTATAAAGCAGGAGGACCTCTGCTTATCAGCCGTCTCCTCTCTCTCCTGGAGAATATAGTAAGGGAAAAGGAGAAAATACACTAAACTTTTAAAGACGCCTCCATCGCCAATATCTATAAGTACAAAGGATACTGGTAAGACGATGGCAACTACCACGGGATCTCGCTGCTGTCTGTAGCTGGCAAGAGTCCTCCGAAACAGACTTCTTCCAGAATCTCAATGTGGCTTTAGTCCATCACGTGGCACCACTGACATGATCTTTGCAGCCCTCCAGATACAGGAAAAGTGCAGAGAACAGTGTCGTGATCTGTATATGGCCTTCATCGACCTAACCAAGGCCTTTGACTCACCCAGGTAAGTTAATCATCCCTTATGAGTCGTCAGGTAATTGTCTTCATTGTTTCAGAGGCAGATATGAGCATGTGTTAATGTACAGTGTTATAGTATGTTACTAGGTAGGGAGACGAAGGTTAATATACCATATATGCCAGCTTACAGTACTTCTTTAGACAGGAACTGTGTAGGTCAGACTGTTGAGTAGGCTTAAGCTGTGTTGACGGTCGCCAGAGCAGTCCTGAAGTCCGAATCAAAGTTACTTTTGTTTTATAACTTTTAGCATAATTCAGCAGCTTTAAATTTAAAGTTCATTTTGTTATAAGGTTCTTAATATAGTTACACTACCACGATCCATTCATTTAACGGGGAGTGAATAATTCCTGTACAATGTAAGGTTGAAACAGTTGGTGACGCAGTATAAATTTATTAGTTTATTTTATTGTTATGAAATCGTCAATCAAAGTGCAAGACACGTTAGGATAAATGCACATAGTACTAGGCTTTATCCTGGAGTGTGCTGTGGATCAAGTGGTGTGGGTCAAGTGGTGTGGTGGTGGCGTGGTGCCTCGGATTCTGAGGCAAGTCCATCGTCTGGCTAGTGGCATTTCTGTCCAATAACAGAATTTACTACGTGTTTACCGTATATCCCTTACGTGACGGGAGAAACATCGTCTGTGATCATTACACACATTTTTACACCATTAATATGGTATAGTATATTGTTGTAACATACAAACAACCCATATAAATACCATTTCTCCCCATACAAAGGCACATTTCGTCATGGCTCAGGTTTGGCCCAAAGTTGACCTGAAGACGACTTATGTCCACACACTGTAGCAGACAGGATGTAATAATGTTTTATTTGTTTATCTCAATGACACGTCAATCAGATGTAAGGTAACAGAATTCAGAGATTTAGTACTTCTTACTTAACACAACCTTTATTTTTTAATTATTGTTACAACTAAACTACCAACTAAGTTTTTTTTATATCTCATATTTTGTACAATACTCCAACCTGTATCACGTCTAATGTTAATTATTTCAGGTATTTAAGTTTATTCGTGTTACCTTTTTTTTTCCTGGTCATTTGAGGGCAGAGAGAGTGTTATAGGGATAAAAAAAACGAAGGAAACAGAATAGAAGAAGAATGAGAGCGAATGAGCACCACAGGAAGAGCTAGAATGACTCCAATATCTCATGTGGGGTCACTTTAAGGTGAGCCAGTGTGTAGTATGGCCGTCCTGGTCACTACAGCTGACAACGAAGCAGAGGTGAGATATGTTGGTTCTTCTCCTCCTCCTCCTCTTCTTTACGTCACTATTTCAGGGTCCCCTATTAGGGTAATATGACATTTTTCGGATATAAAAAAGTAATAAAAAGACTAACATAACGAAATGTGGTCTACCGAGCTGGAGCGACTATAGGATGCTGTCTACCGAACCGGAGTTGGTCTACCGGGATATTTACACTGTAGCGTCTATTAACTCAACCTAACCTAACTTAATCTAATATATCTTAAAATAACCTAACGTAACCTAACCTAACCTACCCTACTTTGAACCATTGTGGGATTTACTAAGGACATGTGTAGCGGCGCCAGTGTCCCTGTGTGAAGAAGCTTCCTGGTGTGTGATAACCAGGAATTACACAAATTTCCTCGTATACGTTTTATATATAAAGCCTTATAACTCATGTTGGTGTTCTTCCTTATATGAATCATCTCTGTGTGTGTATTATATTAAATTTATATTATATTTATGTATCTATTTAACATTATTGCCAAGCGGAATTACGTTTAGGAACGTTTTCCACCAATCAGCTCCATCGTTACAGGCCTACTACCCAATAATTCATAAGTTTAGTAATGCGAGACTGCAACGTGGAGGTAAACGTCACCACAGGGGGCTAAGGAAACTCTTTGTGGCAACTGTGCTTGAGTATGTGAAAGTTAATATATATATATATATATATATATATATATATATATATATATATATATATATATATATATATATATATATATATATATATATATATATATATATATGTGTGTGTGTGTGCGTGTGTGTATTTTTGTGCGAGTGTGAAATGCAAGCGCGTATGTATGTGTGTATGTGTATACTACATTTTACACACACATGCGACCCCTACCACAATTATTTTATCCTTACCTTTAAAATGGCTATTTTATCTGCACCATTAAAGCAGCTTTGTTATCCCTGCCTTTAAACCAGCTTGCTCTCCTTAGTGCTAGAAATATGGTAATGGCAGCCATGGCTGAATATTGCTTAATCCAAAAGACATTTCCATGTAATTATCAAGTAGTTTACTGTGTGTTGGGGGGGGAGGGGTAATTGGAGCGCTTCGGGATTGTGACCGTGTGAGTGTAAAATTAATTCTGAAAGCCCTTTTGTGTGTGATATTCAGCTTTTTATAGCGTTTTATTTATTATGAATTTTGACGATTTACAGGTTAACATTCCTGAATATACTTATACATGCATTCATACTTATACATACATATATACATACATACATACATACACACACTTCATAAACACATATACATAAACATATTTACACACACACAGACACACACACACACACACACACACACACACACGTGCAGCCTTAATATGCAAATGATGTTTTTATCATATAAAGTTAACTTTTTGTGTTTGTCGATAAAATTTAATGGAAATTAGTTCATATATGGTCACATTTGTTCAAATTCATTTATGACGCCGTTTACTATCATAACGTTAGAATAGTTATGTTATGTTAGGTTAGGTTAGGTTAGGTTTAAGTTAGGTTAGGTTAGGTTTAAGTTAGGTTAGGTTAGGTTTAAGTTAGGTTAGGTTAGGTTAGGTTAGTAGTGATGCTCTTCCTTTAAAGTTGTTTGTATTATGATAGTCTACATTATCATCGCTACATACACACTAGTTTGAATTTTCCATTGTATGTAAAGTCAATAGCTGATGTAGTAAAACAATCTAGATACAATAAGATGCAATTATAGTATTTAAAAGCAATGAAAAGCTAAAACCATTCCCGACAATACAATACACCAGCAATATAAACTACAATACAGAATAAAATAAAATAATTGGCTACGTTATAATAAATTCACCAAAAAAAGAATAAGAATACAAATCTGAAATTTATAAAACTTGTATAAAATTAATTTATTTACAGCTAACTGAAAGATGTTGGCGTAAAAAAAATTGTACTGTGGTCGTTGTGTTGTGCTTGGGTGGTGAAAGACCAGATGTGACCAGTTGAGGGTGTGGATGGTGGAGGTTAGTGCTCGGACACCTCGGCGTCAGCACAGGTGATCCTTCTCTAGTGAGTGTTGACTGACAGTGGCGTGAGGAACCTGATAGAAAGTGTTAATTAATATTATGTTGTATTGTAGATCACACAGGAGGCAAGGAGTTTTTCGGAGT
>NW_024716703.1:18757397-18919897 GCF_018991925.1 Homarus americanus | reverse complement strand
CTTACTGTATTTCTCTCTCTCTCAAACACACACACACACACACACACACACACACACACACACACGAGATGTAAAACTCGAGCATAATTTGGATGAGGGTAGATAGAGAGACCGCACCTCCCTCACAGCACCCCTTCATTTGCTCGAAACAAGGCTAACAAAGTACTTGGGTTCATACACTGGAGTGTTAGTTACAAGACTAGCGAGGTCAGCCTAAAACTATATCTTGCGCTTATGAGACCTCACTTGGATTACGCAGTTCAGTTCTGGTCACCGTACTAGAGAATGAATATAGAATCCCTAGAAAGAATTCAGAGGAGAATGACAAGACTAATCCCGGTCATTAGGAACTATGAATACAGAGACAGGTTAAACAGGGGTACCTAGTGACAGCACTAGGATCCCGCTTCCTCTATCAAGGAATAAACAATTGAAATTGAATTGACAGGTTAAAGCATGTTAATTTGCACCCTCTCGAGAGACGTAGAGTGAGGGGCGATATGATCGAGGTGTATAAATGGAAGTCAGGGATAAACAAAGGTAATATAACAAAGGTACTCAAACTATCCAACCAGGAGCGAACTCGTAGCAATGGTTTTAAATTAGACAAATTTACATTTAGCGCGAGATAGGTAAACATTGGTTTGGAAATAGAGTAGTGGACGAGTGGAACAAGTTACCAAACATCATCATTAACTTGAATACGCTGGATAGCTTCAAACATAGGTTGGGTGTAAACGGGACTGCCCAGTATGGGCCAATAGGCCCGCTGCAGTTTCCTCCATTTTTATGTTCTTATATTCTTATACTACCTCCCTCATACCACCTCCCTCACAACTCCTCCCTCACACCACCTCCCTCATACCACCTTCACAGCACCTCCCTCACAGTACCACCTTCACAGCACCTCCCTCACACCACCTCCTCACAGTACCACCTTCACAGCACCTCCCTCACACCACCTCTCTCACACCACCTCCCTCACACCACCTCCCTCACACCACCTCCCTCACAGTACCACCTTCACAGCACCTTCACACCACCTCTCTCACACACCACCTCCCTCACCACCTCCCCACCACCTCCCTCACAGTACCACCTTCACAGCACCTCCCTCACAATCCCTCCCTCACACCACCACCCTCACACCACCTCTCTCACACCACCTCCCTCACAGTACCACCCTCACACCACCTCTCTCACACCACCCTCCCTCACAACCCCTCCCTCACACCACCTCCCTCACAGCACCTCCCTCACAGCACCTTGCTCACAACGTCGTTAACCGCAGCAGTGTTTGAGGAGGGACTTAATAGTTTACGTGCTCGGGTGCTTCTGTGTGTGTGATAGTATACAGTAAACACATTGAACTACGACAGTACAAACATAACGTGTAAACAAGAGTAAGTATTATATATGATAGTAGTGACAGTACTATATTCTTAAAGGGGACTTAATATAACTGGATTTAATTGATGATAGTAAGTAGGTTGTGGTAGGCTGCACGTGTTCTGGTATAGGTAGATGTAGATAAATATAAGTAAACATGGGTAGATATAGTAAATATGGATAAACATAGGTACATATAGATAAACACGGGTAATTATAGGTAAAAATAGGTGATTATGGGTAAAAATAGGTTAATATAATCTCCTCGAGGCAGGTGCTCATGATGTAGTCATTAAGAATTATATTGTAATGAATAAGTCAAAATAACGTTATATTTAGTTCTTCTTAAATTCACCAGATGTTTCAGAATAAACGATAAAGTTCAACCCTATATTTTTAATTCTTTACTTGAAGGGTCTGGACTGAGTAAACCTGAAATACCAGAGATAATTGGGAGTAATTTAAAAGGTTTCTACCTATCTTACTGTACGAAGACCTGAAGGAAGATATTTGGTCATGTTATTTATACTGAGCTCTCGATTTGTATGTCAGTCTGCCCCTCCTCGACCCTCCCCGCCCCTCCTCGACCCTCCCCGCCCCTCCCCGCCTCTCATTTCTAAGATGCCCCAAACTAACCTAGATATTAAGATTGGTGTTCACTAGTTCCAGGCCCCATGAGAACTGTGTCTGTTATGACCGGGGCCTGTTAGGATTGGGGCCCACACTACCAGCCACTATTTTATGCCTCAAGAAGGTCGGCGTCGCCAACACTGTAATGTACGGTTGATTGGCTCTTATAAACTTTACTGCTGATGAAAGTGACGAGTGGTGGTGAGGTGACGAGTGGTGGTGAGGTGACGAGTGGTGGTGAGACGACGAATGGTAGTGAGACGGCGAGTGGTGGTGAGGCGAGAAGAACTATAAGAGCTATATATATATAGAGATATTGATTTAGACATATGGAGCTGCCTGGATAATCGAATCATACTCAAGGTGTTAAGTTATCATACTCAAAGTGTTTTGTTATCGTACTCAAGGAGTTAAATTATCATACTCAAAATGTTATGTTATCGTACTCAAGGGGTTAAGTTAACGTACTCATGGGGTTAAGTTATCGTACTCGTAAGAGGTTAAGTTATCTTACGTAAAGGGTTACAGCTATTTTCATCTTATTGTCAGATCATCAAAATGTAAACAAAACTCACCTTGTAGTGCATCACAGATCTTCCTTAGACAGTAAGATGCTCAATGTCAACGTGGATTGTAAGTAATATTAAACTGCGGAGAGAGAGAGAGAGAGAGAGAGAGAGAGAGAGAGAGAGAGAGAGAGAGAGAGAGAGTCATTCTTATACTACCCTGGGTCTCCAGCTGGTTGCATCACTTTCCTTAGACACAGTTAGCGTGAGACCTCGCTCGTTCATGCTATGTTAAAAAGCATTATTTCTTTTCTTTACATGATAGATTGATCTGGTGGTTAACCGAAGAAAGAGATTTTTTGTTTTGAGGGGTTGCTGCTGGCTGGCGACTAATGGTGAGAATAGAGTAGGTGAATGTTTTAGATTGTCCATATGTCAGTATAGTTGAGTCATATTCTTTATTATCACAAAGACTACAGTGACGAGGTGGTTGACAGT
This sequence comes from Homarus americanus, assembly GCF_018991925.1. NCBI lineage: Eukaryota > Metazoa > Arthropoda > Malacostraca > Decapoda > Nephropidae > Homarus > Homarus americanus. Next base: position 18,916,874 of record NW_024716703.1, on the reverse strand, counting down.
GTTACCAACGATGCACTCGACCATTAAAACTTCTCAATACACAATACATATTTAAAACAACTACGGAACTAATTATCGAGTTACTTGTGGGTTTTAATGACAGCCAGGTGAGACCATGAACAATTTACTGCTATCTCTTTATTTAAACAACTTCATTTTCTACCAGATAGTAAACCACGAGCTAGAATACGACACAAAACTACACCACATATGCAACACTCATTATTCAGAAGACAAATACCTGAGTTATCCTTATTAATGTAAATTTACCCAGAGAAGATAAAACCTCTTGAATTTTAGTACCCAAGAAACGCCATTATTTTGAAAATTTTATGGACTGGGAGGAGGAATTGGAAGGTTAATGCGACGTGGGAGTAATAAAGCATGAAATAAGGAGAGACAAGCGTAAAATTGAGTCAAAATGCGGCGAGGATGGCCGGAGGATAATCAATAGGTGGGAGGTAATGAGTCGTGGTGGACGGCTGCCTTCCCACCTCACCTGCTGCCTGACACACTGTTGGACACTGTCACACCTGGGCACGTCACCTGTGTGTATGTATGTAGGGGTGATTTTTACTTTTCTTTCTTTCTTTCTTTCTTTCTTGTATCAAAGAGAGAGAGAGAGAGAGAGAGAGAGAGAGAGAGAGCAAATTCAATACAAGAGGCAGAGGGAGGCCTCCAGATTATTGACAAGACACACACACACACACACACACACACACACACACACACACCATGGCTTACTACCACCACTACCATAACATCTACCATCATCACTATAATCACCACTAATACTACTTACCATAATACTACCATCACTCCCACTGCCAGTACACCACCACTACCACAGTCACCACTAATATTACTCCTACTTATAACACCACCACCACAACTACAACCTCTCCTCACTACCACCACCAGGACTCTCTCCCAACCCACACATAACGACGGAAATGAATAGGTAAACATTGCCTCTACATATCTCTGAATTATCCAGAGGTGAGGCAGATGAGAGAGTTGGGCCACTACCCCGGGAGACGGCTGACTGTATCTTGAATTTGAAACATTAATTTGAAAGGAATTTAGGTTTTTCTTCTTAGAGATTCGTAAGTTAAATATTTTCACCTGAATATTAACCCTTTCACAGCGGTAGGTTACCCTTAGCTGAATAAAATCGTCTGGCGGAATCCAAAATAATATGGCAAATGCGTGATACGCGGTGAAGGGGTTAAACACCCCAGATTATCTATTAAGAAGATTAACCATCCAAACGAGGACTTAGCCTAACCTAACCTAATCCCGAGGATATTTTAACGTATCATAAGTCATAACTTGGATTACGCGGTTCAGTTCTGGTCACCGTACTACAGAATGGATATATAATCCCTAGATAGAATTCAGAGGACAATGACATGACTAATCCCGGGCATTAAGAACCTTGAGTACAGAGACAGGAGCGAACTCGTAACAATGGTTTTAAATTGGCCAAATTTAGATTTAGGTGCGAGATAGGTAAACACTGGTTTGGAAATAGAGTAGTGGATGAGTGGAACAAGTTGCAAAACATCATCATTAACTCGAATACGTTGGGTAGCTTTAAACATAGATTGGATGGATATATGAACGATAGGGGTTGGGTGAAGACTGGTCTGCCCAGTATGGGCCAATAGGGTCCGCTGCAGTTTCCTCTATTCTTGTGGATTTATGTTCTTATATTAAATGAGTTAGGTCAGGCCAGGTCAGAGATTTAAAAAAAAAGTGTAATAATGAATTTTCGTTCGGTGGACATAGTACAAACATTGTCTGGTACACACAAACACACACACACACACCTACATACACTCACTCATTTGCACAAATGTACACACTTACACAAACTCACACACCTACAGACGCACACACACACGCACACACACACACACACGCACACACACACACACACACACACACACACACACACACACACACACACACACACACACACACACACACACACACAGAAAAATGTAAGATATGACAAGAGATTCAAAACTGAGATGGTAAGAATATAAATAATCCTCTTCCGTCTGCCTCTTGCACAATAAAACGAGGAAGTGAAATAACACCAGCAACAACAATGTCTACCAATAAAGTAAGCAGGTAGACTCCCGCTTATATCTGCCTCTATTATTAAAATTTACAATAGCAGAGAAAACTAGTTATTCCAAATTAATTTAATTATTAGGTAGAAGCTCAAATGTTAACGGGAATGAATCGTGAATTATAATAATTGGTTTGTTTATATTTTTAGACGAACTATTCAGTTACTGTAATGACTAAAATTATATAAATTATACTCTCTGTACGTGTATATATATATGTATACATATATATATATATATATATATATATATATATATATATATATATATATATATATATATATATATATATATATATATATATATATATATACACACACACACACACACTACTATTTTGCTATCACTCGGAATCGAGTATGACGATCATCCACCTATGATACAATGATATGAGGTATTAGGGATGTCACCTAGGTTAGTGAGTTTTGAGGTGACTAAAGAGACTGATACGGGAACCGCAGCGTCGTTCATATTCGTTGCACATGTGGAGGGCTCCATCAACTGCGGGAGGGGCGGTGGCAGCGTCTTTCCGGCGTTGGCGCTTGTCTGTCTCGGTTTGCAGTCGAGCTAGCTCGAAAGTATTGACACCTTCTCGTGTGATGCTCCTCCAAGCGTTACGATGTGGAGTAATCGACTCCCAGGTGAGGGGGTCGATTTGGCACTTTTTCAGGTTTGTCTTAAGACTATCCTTATAACTTTTCAATTGCCCGCCAGCGTTACTTTTACTATTCGTTAAGTAACTGTGAAGTAGCTACTTTGGCAGTCTACTGTCGTCCATGCGGGTAACATGGACAGTCCAATTTGCATGCATACACACACAATATAATTACCCTCTCTAATGTTACCCACTTTCGATATCTCGGCTCCCACCTGTCTATCACCGCGGACATCGATGAAGAGATTCAGCATTGGATCAGATGTGCACCTCAAGCTTTTGGCAGACTCCGTACCCGTGTCTTCAGCTGTAGGGAGCTGAAATTGTCTACAAAGTTGCACATATATCTAGCAGTGGTCCTCCTCACCCTGCTATGTGGCAGTGAGACATGGGTCACATACAGGAGGCGCCTCAAGGCACTTGAAAACTTTCTCCAACGTAGTCTACGTTCCATCCTCCGAGTTCGCTGGGAAGACAAGAGAACAAATGCCAGTATTCTCGCTGATACCAACTGTAGGAGCATCGAGGCTACCATTATCCATGAAAAACTAGATTGAGCTGGCCATGTTACCCGCATGGACGACAGTAGGCTGCCGAAGCAGCTACTTTACAGTTACTTAACGAATAGTAAAAGTAACGCTGGCGGGCAATTGAAAAGTTATAAGGATAGTCTTAAGACAAACCTGAAAAGTGCCAAATCGACCCCCTCACCTGGGATACGATTACTACACACATTAACGCTTGGAGGAGCACCACGCGAGGTGTCAATACTTAAGAGTTAGCCAGACTGCATGACGAGGCAGGCAAGCACCAACGCCTGAAAGACGCTGCCGCCGCCCCTCCGGCACTAGATGCAGCCTACCACATGTGCAACATCATTGAACGATCCTGCCGGTCCCGTATTGGACTCTCCAGTCATCTCAGAGCTCACCAACGGTGACATCCTTAATAACTCATATCATTTTATCATAGCTGGATGATCGTCATACGTGATTGCGAGAGACAGCAAATTAGTAGTAGTAGTGTGTGTGTGTGTGTGTGTGTGTGTGTGTGTGTGTGTGTTGTTGTTATGAATTAAAAGCACAATCTAATTCCCAGTAGACATAATTTCACCCAATATTAATTACAATGCCTCCCTTCCAGTAGCCAGAACTCTTGTTAATATTTCATATTAATGGAGTAACATAGACTATATTTTACGATATATATATATTTTACCTCTTATAAAATTAAATGCATCATATATTATCCTTCCCACCACCGACCTATATTGAGATTGAAAGTGGGTCCCATAGACATGACTGCCCGTTAGGGACTGTGGCTACAGCACTATATACTAAGCCTTCGGTACACATGGAGGCAGCACGCAACCGCCTTAACTTCCCCAATTTGTAAACTTAGGTACCCATTCACAGCTGGGTGAATTGGGAGTGCACGGGAGTCGAAACACCGACCCATGGAACAGGAGGAGAACGCTCTATCCAATCGACCGCCACGATCCAGACCTGCAAAAACGCGGGCTAAAATAGAGCTTGATTCATTGTCTATATTTAGAGGAACATTGAAGAATAATATACGACCTTCTCTACACCAAGAACTATATTATGAACATGTAATTAATACTGTACGGTATATTGGACATAATTTGACAATATATTAAATCTGTTTATTATAATTAACGGTATTTATATTAACAGTTTGGTCCTGATATATTTAACATTGACATCTTAAAAGAAATAATATTATTAAAACCATCTACGTTATGGGGTACAGTGGTCAAGTGGATGCAGCGCTCGTTTCCTGCCCTACGAGTATACTGGTTCGCTTTCGAGGTACCCCCCTTCTCCCTATAGTCTACCCAGCTGTGAATGGGTACCAAACATTCTGAACAATACCATAGTTTTTATACTTGAATATCAATATTTTTAAATAATACCAGAATTTGTCTGACTTCAACATCTGAGTAAACGATAATTCCAGTTGAGAGCAATTTTTTTTATAATACCAACATTTCTACGACCAATAATACCACTTAATACTCCAACGCACTAATGACAGCATTTGTAAACTTAATACAGTAATTCTCATGGCCATAAAGTCCTCACAATTAACGCAACATTTCTTCTTACTAATGATATATAAACATGTACAGTACAAGGAAGGGAGGGAGGGGAGGGAGGGAAGGAGGGATGAGGAGAGGGAGGGAGGAAGGGGATGAGGGAAGGGGGGGATAAGGGGAGGGAGGGAGGGAAGGGGGGATGAGGGAGGGAGGGAGGGAAGTATCCGCCAGATAAACACAGTTCCAATCCGCCTAATAGAGACAGAAGAAGAGTTATGGAGGCGACCAAGCTACATAACACAACACGTTCAGTAACCGGACCTATCTGTCGGGAGCCTCCACCCAGCCTGCCCTGTTTGTTTACATTCAATATTTAAACAAGGATTATCGTAATATTATTGTCCGAGTACAGTAGATCACCTAAGGATCGACAGAGAGACGGACAGACGGACAGACAGATAGACATTCAACTCAAATCGTCATACATGTTTCACATTGATTCAGCTTGTAAGTACATACAGTAGAGTGTAGACAGTAAGTTGCTTAGACTAATTACGAACAGGATTGAATTATTTTGTCTATTATCTTGAACTTCCTGTAGAAAAAAAATACTTTGATATTAAACTAAGAAGGATTCGAATCCCTTATTGTGTGAGATCCGATTCTTTTATGATGATGGTGAATTAATTGTCCTAATAAGTCTTGTTTCTACTCCTCTCTCTCTCTCTCTCTCTCTCTCTCTCTCTCTCTCTCTCTCTCTCTCTCTCTCTCTCTCTCTCTCTCTCTCTCTCTCTCCCTTTCATTCCCCTCTCACCATCTCTCTCTCCCTTCACTCTTCCCTCTACCTCGTTTAGATAAAGGAGTAATCTAACTTTTCTCTTTCTCTTGTTCTTCTGTCGTTCTTTATTCTCATCATCTGTCTCACTTATTCTTTTCCCCTTACCTCCTCCTCTTTCTCCTCCTTCTTCTCTTCTCCCCTTTCCTTCTCGCCACTGCTCTCTGTTCCCCCTTATTCCTTCCCATTACAGTGTCATATAAAAACCCAAAGTAACTTCTTCTTCCACCGCCTCTTTCCCCTTATCTCTTCGCTTATCTATATCCCTCTTCCTCCCTGAAGTTAATACTTGGAGGAGGACCATCTCCTCGACCTTCCTGAACCCACCTATATCCACTTAAACCTACCTGAACCCCCTTGGGCCTTACCTGGATTTACCTGGACCTCTATCTGGACTACCCCTCCCCCCGGATTACCCCTTGGACTACCCCCCTTTGGACTACCCCTTTGGACTACCCTAACCCACCCCCACTCCACTAGACCCAGAGTCACTGAGACGCTGTACCAATATTCACTCGGTAGTAATGAAGTTGTTGTTACATGTTGAGGTTCAGACCCAATCACAGGCGAGACTTGTAGGCTGGTAGTAGGTGTTGACTGGTAGTGGTGGTTGGTTGTATGTGGTGGTTGGTTGTATGTGGTGGTTGGTTGTATGTGGTGGTTGGTTGTATGTGATGGTTGGTTGTATGTGATGGTTGGTTGTATGTGGTGGTTGGTTGTAGGCTGAAGGTAGGAAGTTAGTGACGGTATATCGAGGCAGTTAGGTTAGGTTAGGTTAGGTTAGGTTAGGTTATGGTAGTTCAAATTGTCAAAGGTTTATCTTCGGATTGAACGTTCTCCACATACCAGTAATATGAACAAGGTTATAGCATAGGGGTATATGAGAAAGACAGACAGACAAATTGACTAAAACAAACACAGGTAGATGATTACTCACATGCACATAAAAACACACGCACGCACGCACGCACACACACACACACACACACACACACACACACACACACACACACACACACACACACATATTCGTATACATAGAAGCCAGAGACGAGGAGGGGAGTAAAAATCACCTCTGAAAGTTCTGAGGTGAAGTCCGTGTGTAAGAGGATCCGAACGCTCCATTTCACCAGTAATAGGATCGGGTGGAGTGTCAAGGTATTAAATCCCCTTAATAATTAAATGTTCCTAGGAGCCTTATGTACAAGATCTTCCTGTGATGGTTGAGTCAGTCAGTGTGGTTGGGTGGTGATGCTTTGAGTCAGTCTGGTTGGGTGGTGATGGTTGAGTCAGTCAGTCTGGTTGGGTGGTGATGGTTTGAGTCAGTCTGGTTAGTTGGTGATGGTTTGAGCCAGTCTGGTTGGGTGGTGATGGTTGAGTCAGTTAGTCTGGTTGGGTGGTGATGGTTTGAGTCAGTCTGGTTAGGTGGTGATGATGGTTATAGTAGTGGTGGTAGTTGTGGTATTTATAATAGTGGTTGAGCTTTTGTGGAGTGGTTGTCGAGAAAGAGAGAGAGAGAGAGAGAGAGAGAGAGAGAGAGAGAGAGAGAGAGAGAGAGAGAGAGAGAATAGTTGATGACAATATTCAATTTGCTTTTCTCGTAAATTTTAACTACCATTACTCTTATTATCCCTGCACTATTAAGAGTATCGGAGAATATAGCAATCATGTATGTTCATTCGTCTGTTTATCCTTAGTTTTGGACATAACTCAGTCACTACTTACACTCTCACTATGTAATGTTCACTGACTCTTTTTTTTTTATCGTACGTTGAGAATTGTTCTTCTTATCATATCACAGGTAATGGAATATTTAAAACTCATTTGCATACTTGAAGTTTGATTAGTGGCTGATGTAGTTTGTGTGATTATTCTTCATGTTTTTATGTACTAAATGTGTGTTTATATTCTGATTGTAAATATTTGTTGGTTTTATTTGAAGTTTTATGATGATAATTTATTTTTAGTCAAATTTCGCACTTTTTAAGGTGCTGTACTATTTTCATTATATAAGTTTGATTTTAGAGAATAATTTGCATTATTTAGATATGCAGTGTTTAATTTCTAAAGATACATTTTTGGGGTAGGCTAGGTTAGGTTCGCAAGCTATTGTATTCGAATATTTTTTGTGTAATTTTACTCAATTTTCAAATTTTTACTTATTTTTATTTTCAATTAAAGTTCTAAATTTGTATATGTTCGTGTAGGCCTATTCCACTTATTTTTCGTCTTTTTGTCTTAATTTCACATTTTCTAATTAATATTAAAATTTTCTTTTTCCCCGACAGTTCGCATTTTCTATTTTTCTCACATGTTTTACTTCATATTTATGTCACTTTCCACCGCGAGTGGTGACGTCTACCTTCATAATGTGCATCTTGCCGTCCAACATTTTCGTTACTATCGTTTTGCCTTTAACTTAAGAACATGGTATTTTTGCTTCATATTTGCCTCATTTTATGTATATTCGCCTCTCTTTACATAATTTCGTCTTTCTTTTCGTATAATGACCTCTAATTATGTATATTCCCCTCAATTAATGTATATTATCCTCACTTTACGTATATTCGCCTCCTTTTATGTATAATCGCCTCGCTCTACGCACAGCAGTCCAAATTCTCTCCCTGCATTAGCAGTTGTTCCCTGTAGGCTTTCACTGAGTTCATTTTTGCTTCCTCCAGCTCCTTTCCCCTACGACTCTGCCTTCGCTCCTTCTCCCCTCATCCTTTCTCCTTCTCCCCCTCCCCCCTACCTCCTCTCTCCTCTTCCCTCTCTCCCACCAGATAGAGAGGAGAGAGACAAAGGCAAAGAAAGAGAGACAAACAGACATACAGACAGATAGATAAAGAGAGAGAGAAAGAGAGAGAGGGAATGGGTGTGCGTGATAATGTGTGGGCGAGGTAGGAGTCGTTTTTCAAGGCTACAAGTTTTAGTGGCTGGTAGGAGCCCGTGTCATTATGTTCACCTTCACGCCACGCCAATCGCATCACTTTGTTATCGCCTTAGACACGGAAAGAAACCCGTATCGCTGTCTAGGACACGGAGGAGAAAGATCTCAGTTATTGAAGGGAAGAAATACATTAAATCAACAACATCAACATATTCTTCTTGGGTGGCTATAAACCGTAACGGAGAAAATAAAACATGAAGTGCTCAAACATAAAACACTTCCCTCATGGTATTTTTAACCTGGACCGACACATCTTGTCTGTAGGTTTAATGTGTGTGTCGTTTTGTACAGTGTATTCCCCTAACTATAAACTTAGGTACCTATTTACAGCTGGATAATCTGGGCGCCCCGGATGTTAACCAGTGAACCTTAACTCAGAAGGCGAGTGCCATATCCACTCGGCCATCGCTCCCCATGCAAATTTTAATAATTCAACAAATTAGAATTCTTTGAGTTTTGTCCACAGTTTTTCTGTAATTATTTCTCACTGAATTATTCTTATTTATTCATTAAGTCATTGCTGAGTCATGGCCGATTATTCTTATTTATTTATTCATTCATTTCTAAGTCATCAGGTTGTTCCTCATTTCCGATTCATCGTTCTTTACCCTGAGTGTTATTATTACAAGGCTATGTCAGGGGTACGATACTCTATCTGTCTGTCTGTCTGTCTGTGTGTCTGTCTGTCTGTCTGTGTGTCTGTCTGTGTGTCTGTCTGTCTGTCTGTCTGTCTGTCTGTCTGTGTGTCTGTCTGTCTGTCTGTGTGTCTGTCTGTGTGTCTGTCTGTCTGTCTGTCATATGATAGGAAGGTGAGATAAGGAGGAGGTGAGGGACTGTTTCTTGATAAAATGAATGACTTCAGGTTGAATTCTGTTCGATAATATTGATAAGGTGTGAGGTGCGCCGCTTTACCTGTGGCTCAGCCAGCTATCACTGGTCTGCCGGGACCATACACTCTCTTCGTAACAACAAGTCACTCGCCTCGCAACGATACACCAGAGTTTGGACGTTCACTGCCACCTTAACCTCACTTTTCAGCGTTATTTTTAAGAGTATTGGTTCCAGAAACTTATATTCTAGCTCTAAGCAAACCGCACTCACCAATTCACAAATACACACACGATTACACACACACACATGCATATTATATCTATATATATATATATATATATATATATATATATATATATATATATATATATATATATATATATATATATATATATATATATATATATATATATTGATAAAATCACACAGGGAAAAGGGAAACAACGGAGCACCTTAGCTTTCGTCTTTATTCAAGGCATCTTGAATAAAGAGGCTAAGGTGCTCCATTGTTTCCCTTTCCCCGTGTGATTTTATCAAGATTTATCTTATCCACGTTTTCATTGTGGATCATGATATATATATATATATATATATATATATATATATATATATATATATATATATATATATATATATATATATATATATATATATATATATATATATATATATATATATATATATATATATACATGTGTGGGGGTGCACTCCTCCTTCAGTGTGCCTATCTTCAGACAGGTTCGTGATCTGCCATAGTTAGACCAAGGTCTGTAGACCTTGAGTTAGACAACCTTTACCCCCCGACACTCCGAGATGAGGTTGGGGATCGATGTGTAGGACCCCACGGGTATAGTTAGGTAGGTGCCTGACCTGCTGACCCACAGGCGGCGGCACTTCCAGGTCAAGGTTCTCCGCCAGGCGGTTCTAGAAGTGGAGCCGCCGCCTCACACATCCCCAGGGGACATCTTGCCCATGACAGTGATGACATGCACACACACACACACACACATATACAAGCACACACACACACACACACACACACACACACACACACACACATATTATAAAGACACACACACGAACACACACAATTAAAAACACACAGACATAAGCAAAGCTCCATTTCATCACGTACTGATCAGCCGTAAAATTTAGATAGTAGTTTTCTCTCTCTCTCTCTCTCTCTCTCTCTCTCTCTCTCTCTCTCTACAAAACAAATTATAAGGGTGAGGAAGGAATACTAACGAAACCTCTCGACAAGTCATCAAAAATATCGATAACTTGACATTTCCCCAGAGAATAACATCAAATATGACGAGTGTTCGGAAATAAATGACGTGGATGATGTAAAAAAAAATCATATACAATAAATCACAATTTAAATTTTCTATAAGAATTACCTGTGAAGACCCCCCCCCCCCCAAAAAAAAATACTGCAATAACATAAAATATAAAAATTACTGGATAAAAACTCTTCAAATTTGGTATTAAGACTTCCTGTAAGACTACCTCCGGTTCTTTAAATAAACACCCGAACGAACAATGGTATAATAACACAGGTTGGACTCTCATTACTTACAATCCTGTCTTGTTGTGAGTGCCAGAGTAAGTGTAGAGCGTAACACCTGAGACTAGACACTGTATTGTTGAAGTGTGAGTTTCTATGTTATGGTGTGGATTTGGTATTATGGTGAAATTGACGATAGTGTTAATCTCTTCAAGTTTGTGGAGGTCCTATGTAAGTATGTTTATGTAGGTCCTATGTAAGTTTGTTTATGTAGATCCTATGTAAGTTTTTTTTTATATTGGTCCTATGTAAGTTTGTTTATGTAGGTTCTATGTAAGTTTAATTATGTAAGTCCCATGTACGTTTAATTATGTAGGTCCTATGTAAGTATATTTATGTAGGTCCTATGTAAGTTTAATTATGTAAGTCCCATGTACGTTTAATTATGTAGGTCCTATGTAAATTAGTTTATGTAGGATGCATGTGAGATTGTTTATGTAGACCTTATGTAAGTTTATTTGAGTAAATCAGGAGATAAACCTCACCAGTAGAAACAATTTCATCCCATTTATTGAGGAGGGAGATTGTGGTGTTGGGTTAGCCACTGTAACTCCCTGATGTTAGCGCCACGATCTGCCTCAATCACAGAACCTTAACTCCTGAGAAACATACTTACGAGTATTATGACGATGTTTGAAACCCTTGATGTAACCTGACGACAGCACAACTAGTCTCCTTAATGGCTGGTCTGTGTTGGAATACCTTGAATCTTCAGTACAGGTGGGAGGTGTACCAAGAACATTCCTGGTCATTGGGTATACTGTACATATACAGTAAGACCCTCGGGAGTGTGGTAACGCAGGCAATTTCAGTTCACGGTTAGATAGTGACTTGAACAATGTGTTGGTAATATAATGTTAATCTGAGGTCATAGGTAGTGTCTTTATGATTAAAATTCTCATAAATAGGTATATTCGGTACATTGGTATATCCTCAATATATACTTTTAATTCCGTATGTCTTTTATCAATTATTGTTATTGATTTTATTCCTTCAACACAAAGTTCAACCTGATACACTGATAAAACTGATGGAAATATATTACGAGGTAGGGGGTTATTATACGTGGCGCGGGTCAGTCGTGTAGGAAGACTTTAACCAAACTCCTTGATATTGGACGAAAGTAAAACATGGAAGTTGGCCATAAGTTACCAGCCTCCAGCGCCTCCTTCCTTCCCCGAGTCCTGAGTCGCCTATTACATCGGCTTGATTTGCCTTCCTGACTTCTTGTCTCTTGATGTTTCTGTGACTTTTATATTTCTATAAGTTTTATTTTTCTGTGAGTTTTATGTTCCTGGGAGTTTTGTGATTTTTAGGCAGTGTGGCTGGTATTGTACTCTACAACCTTTATTTCCCCAACGAGTGCTGTAACGTAAGATCAATGTCCAATTGCATCAGGCGCTTGTCCATATTCTCAGAGATTTTATGTAGCTTTTTCTCATTAATTGGAAGTTTAAAATCACATCCGGATACAGTAGAGTCTTAGGACAATTCTGAAGCCATCTTGGCGTCACTTAAGAGAGCCAGTTGAAGGGTTCCTAGTGGAAAATTGACATGAAGCTAACTCGTTAACCCAAAAAATTCACTATGGATAAATAACTCCTACACACACACACACACACACACACACACACACACACACACACACACACACACACACACACACACACACACACACGCCTGGTTCCCAAATACCAACTAAAAAAAACTAACAATAATACTTGTTTAAATAATTCAGTCAGATATACTTATAGGTTTATAGTTAAGGAAAAAAATACTTTATGAACCAATTATTATTTCATTAAGACTCTCACACGTTAGGTAAGCGAGGCTGTGGTGAATATTGAAACACTATTAATATAAGCAATCTCCTTAAGTGAAGCCGCTGGTGTAATTACCTTTATGGGTGAATTATTTATTTTGGTGATGGTATATATATTAAGGTTGTGAAAGGTCTGAGTCGTTTAAGTAATCACAATCATGGTAATGGTGTTGAGAGAACTTTAATTTGTAATGAAGTCAAGAGCAGTGGGGTGCGTGTGGGGGAGCTGACCCTACAGTGGCTGCTGGATGCTATATGTTTACACACACACACACACACACACACACACACACACACACACACACACCACCTACTAATTCTACTACTTAGCTGTCATTCGGAATCGAGTATGACAATCATCCAGCTATGAATGAGCTTGATGATGGCTGCGCATAAGTTATACAGTATATCATGTGGTGAGGCAGAAGCGCAGGCTGCAACCACACACTCTTGGCTCTCCCTTTTCCTGATCCAGTGTTGCAGGTAGTGGCAACGACTGGAGAGAGGGAGAGTTGCAATGGACTACCGATATCCCAGTTTGTTGGGTTCCGCCTTAGGAGCCTGTCCATCATGCATTGCCTTTATCCGTTGGGTTCCCATGTTGGTCACCTATACCGCCGTTGGGGATCTTGTTGGAGCTCTGTAAGCATGTCTGCCTGATGCGGGGCTCCACCACAGATTTTTCGTTTGGGGTTTACTCCTGTAGCCTTATACCTACCAAGGTTAATCCGCAAGGCAGCGGGGTAGTGGTTGGTAGGCGCCAGGACGTGTCCACATGCCAGTGCGCCGTCCCTCTGGGGCCCACTGCTACTCCGAGATCCCCTACTGGTCTAGCTAGGGCCCACGAGACCCCCAGTTGCCGTGTATTGCCACGAGCAGGCACAGCAGGAGTCTTGATGGTGAAGAGGTTGTGTACTGGCAGGGGAAGATTTACGTAAAGCTGCTTCCCTGTTCGTCACTAGGGCTAGCCAGCGGCAGTAGCTGAAAGCGAGTGGGAGCATGCAGTGCTTGCACCTTAACACTAACAAAATGCTGCCACACTAGACGCATTGCACCACCCTGTGCACACACACACCACATTTCCCTCAGTCGTGTGTGCAGAAACTTATAATCTGCCCTAAAAATTAAGTTTATATAAGGAAGTGAACTGTAGTAGTAATTTCAACGTTAATTTTATGATACATATTAATGACATTATCAACGAGGCGGCGCTTCTGAAGTATTATAAATTCATAAGAAATTAACATTCATGAGCATAATTCTCTATTTGGGAGATTACCATTCTAACGAGGAGCATTATAATAAAGAGTTAATTAGATTTCTCGCATCCAATTTAATTCAGATTTGAGAACTTGTGTTATAAGGTTCAGTATACATATATAAATGCATGTACAGTATATATATCGAGAGCTTCTATGTATATTTTTTTCGACATTTTCAGTTGGTCGACATATAGGGATGATCCATGTATATAGTTATAATATAAACTATAAATTAGAATTATTAATAACCTAACCTAACCCAACCTAACCTAATCCCTGTCAGTGTTTATGTCCTATATAATCTTTATACTGTGTGTGTGTGTGTGTGTGTGTGTGTGTGTGTGTGTGTGTGTGTGTGTCCTCCCCTCATCCTCACCTCATCCTCGCCTCATCCTCACCTCATCCTCACCTCATCCTCATCTCATCCTCATCTCATCTTCACTACGCAAAGAATTACCTAAGAAGAAAAACAGCTTTGCGTCTTAACTTTCTCCTCCAACGAGACGACTCAGCGGTGTGTTGCTGTGTCTTCCTCCCTGATCAGCCGTGCAGCAACGGTAGTGGGGAGAGGGGAGGAGAAGGAGAGTGGGGGGAGACGGGAGAGGAGGGAGAGGGAGAAGGGAGAGGGGGGATAGGGAGAGGGAGAGGAGACAACAGAGACCAGCGTTGTGTTAAAGTCTCATATCAGGAGTTTGTTAAAATCATGAGACAAAGAGTGTGTCAAACTTGTGCTAATGAAACAACCTGCGTCTTTGTCACCAATGTTAAATCATCTCTCTCTCCCTGCTTCCTCCCTCCTTCCTCGCTGTCACCGCCCCCCCCCCCCACATACACATAGTCTCCCCGTAATGTTGTAACCCTTTGTCTTTTTATGAAACACACCGCTAAACTATACTTGTCATATAAAGTGTATATCCAAACTATATATTTCATGGGTTGTCATAAAATATTATCCAGGAATCAAGATTGTCCTGAAATGTCATAGGCTGTCGTCATGAAGGTCAAATTTTTCTTGACTTACCAAATGCTATCGCCATGTGAGTCAGTATTGTCGTGGATTGTCATAAGCTATCGTCATAATGGTCAGTCTTGTCGTGGATTGTCATAAGCTATCGTCTTATTGGTCAGTCTTGTCGTGGATTGTCATAAGCTATCGTCTTATTGGTCAGCCTTGCCGTGGATTGTCATAAGCTATCGTCTTATTGGTCAGCCTTGTCGTGGATTGTCATAAGCTATCGTCATCATAAGTCTAGTATTTCATTACCAGTCATAAGTTGCACCCTCTTGATGTGGCCTTGAACCCTGTGCTGCCTCCTCACCTCAGGTCACGTCGCCTGCTAAAACTTTCTTCGTGAACTACATGTCAAGAAACTCTCTCTCTCTCTCTCTCAACACACCTCACACATACTCTTACTTGACTTTAACTCTCCTATATTCCTGCGTCAAGTCACAGCATTACAAGAACTTGGCACTTGAGCTTTAGTCAGATACGAGATACACTAAACGTAGGAACCTTTGAGAAGATGGTCTTACGTCTCTTAACCTAACCTAACCTAACCTAACCTAACCTAACACCTTGGTTGCTTTCTGGTATCGGTGACCAATTCTGTTTTCTCAGAGTCCCGTCCACACGAAAAGTTTATAAAAGTGCATCCTTGACATTATGATCAGACCGACGCTGGCACAAACTTCTGTATTTTCTATTTCTTGGTTCCTCGATTTTTCTTCCTTCCTTCCCTCTCTCTCTCTCTTTAACCCTCCTTCCTCCACCTTCTCTCTCTTTACCTCCTTCCTTCCCGCTCTTCCTCCGTCTCTACTCGTCTCCCTTCCTCCCTCCCTCCCACTCTATCTCCCTGACAACTCTCGCCCCACAACGCACCACTGACACCATCAAGGTCGGGTTGGAATGATCTCCGTCTTTAGTAACACACTATAGAAATGTCTTTGTATCTGCCTCATCTTCCTCTTCCTCTTCTTACTTAACTACCTCCTATCTTCTTTATACTGATCTTCCTCTTCCTCCATTGCATCTAATTTTCCTCCTCTTCTTTTTTTTTCTCCTCCTCCTCCCTCTCCTCTATTCCCTTCTTTTTACTTTATATTGTTTCTTATTTCTCTTCCTCCAGTACATCTAATTTTCTTCCTGTTCTTCCTACTGCCACTCGTCATTGGAGGTCCATCTCCAGACAAGGGCGTAAGGTAATCTCGAGTATGACTCACCGTGGTGATCACTAAGCCAAGAACCTCTTTAGACTTGACTCATCTAGCTGAGGCATCCTACCTCCATCCATCCATCTTCCCTCCTTTTCTCCGGGATGGGGGTAAGGGGAGGGGAGGGGGGTTCAGGTAAGACGATGAGATCAGACTACATAATGAGCGTTTATAAAATTTTAATTTAATTAAGGAAAAAGGTGCAGGTATTATCATCGCATAATTGTCTTGTCAACAAGTTCTTTGATGACGCAGCGTTCACTCCCCGCCATCAAGTTCTATGATTATCGTCTGTTAATTAAGTCTTATTATCACTCAATTGTGTTAAGGATGATTTCAAGGCATTAGCACTTCAGAGAGGATGTTAGAATATTTGAAATATTTATCATAAAGGTCCATATATATACGCGCTTATATACGCGCAGTCCGGGTGGGGGGGGGGATAACGCTCAGGGAAACCAATCAGCTATCTGTAGTTTAGACGAGGGACGCCGGGGCCTATGGGCCAAGTTAGCTTGAAAAGGCTATAGTGTGTTTTTGTGTGTGCACAGTATATGTGACTGTGTGTGTGTACCGGTGATGGTAAGAGAGAGAATGAGAGAGTGAGTGAATATGATATATTAATAGTATACAATAAATAAAATTAATTGATATGCATACACACATATGTTAGAAGACATTCAATTGTATTCCTACATTTTCTAGGAACATGTTTGCGTTGCAAAAGAATATTTCGCCGAAAAGCACCAAAAAAGCAATAAAAAAATCCTTATCGTTATCCAATACGAGTCGTAAAAATCACTTTTTTCTCGTCTGGGAGTTTGTGAATTTAGCTTCGATGAATGATTAAATATGCCAACAGGGCGCCAGTGTTCTCAGTACCTCGGGTGATAAATCTCGTTCCGCTGAATAAATTTTATGGCCTTGTCGTAACTTAGTACTGAGTCTATACCTGTACTAACCCAGACCTGCCCCATTACCACCCAGCTCGCAGCCCCTCCTCCTAGCCCTGCCTCAAAACACGATGTCAGCATAGTGAAGACGCGTTCTGCACCTCCTCCTCCTCCTCCTCCTCCTCCGAGCCCTGCATCACATCGTGTTACTAAAGTCCACCCCAGAGTAAAATATTTACAGTAAACATAGACCTTCCCTTCATTCGCTGTCTTGTTATCATTCTCAGTCTAGCATCAGCCAATAACATCTCGTCCCTCCCCCAAAACATAACGGGACACCACGCTACCCACTCATTCACGTTCATCACTGCTTCCTGGATGGTCGTCCGTATCTTGGTCTTCTCCTCACCTATCTACTACTCGCCTCTTTTATTAATCTTCCTCTTCCTGATTTCTCATTTCGTGTACCTCTGTTATCGGCAGTATATTCTTTCATTCCTAAAATACTATCGTCGTGGAAACAACACCTGTTTTTTCTACTGTGTTTCTTTCATATGCTATGTGTAGTTTCTGTTTTTATAATTGGTGAGGCCGCTAAGGGTATTGAATATGCAACACGTGTGTACAGTACCTCTCGCACCTGTACACTTTTGACAACAAACGCCACTGTTGTTGTTTCAGCTGACTGCACCCCCCCTCCCAGAAGGACGATCTCTCTCTCTCTCTCTCTTGTTACTAGATACGTATATAAAAAAATCCTTCAATAAGACTTAGTAAGATAAAATAAGAGAACCTGGTAATAGTCAACTGAGTCATACAGCTTTAGAACAGATTACGGTCCAGTCACAAGAATTGTTTTGACATGTTAATACAAATTACATCTTCACGTGTCGACTACATGATACACAACCTTCACAGCCTCACGTTCTGTGTCTATGTGAAATGGACTTACTGTATACGCTTAGTTCTATACCTGTATTGTCTATGAACATTGTTTGTTTACCTGTATTAGGTAAATACCTAGTTTGTATACCTGCACAGTGTTTATGCATTGTTTGTATACCTTCACTGTTTATGTACGTTTTGTGTACCTACAATGTCTATGTAGTATACTTATACCGTGTATATTTCTTTTTTGTATACCTGATCTGTTTTTATACATTATTTGCATAGCTACAGTGTCTACAGTGTGTATGTTGAATCAATTTTAACTTGTGTGATGATTTTACTAAATAGCAATCAATCAATCTGTCTATTTAATCCTTCCAGTCGTGCTGTCAATTGATCTATCTATCTATTAATTATCTTGTCTCTATTGCCGTGTCAGACTACCTGCTCTCTCGTGACACATGCCCAAATAGAAAACAATATAAGTCTTCAATGCAGATGTCTTTAGCCTACCTTAGGGTCAGGCCAAGTCATTAGATCTCACGAGACGGTTACATCTGAGGTCATTTGGGGTTAGAATACTATTGCACAGACGCCCAGACGCCATTAAACTTTCCTCTCTCTCTCTCTCTCTCTCTCTCTCTCTCTCTCTCTCTCTCTCTCTCTCTCTCTCTCGAAATTCATGATCGTAAAGGCGCAAGAAGATGTAATAGCAATGTTGTGGTTATAAAGTCTCTTGAGCCTCCTTTTGAAAACACTTTACCTCGTGGAAGCCTCCAGACGTGGCAGAGGGAGCCCACACAAGTTGAGGCAAGTCACCGCGAAGACTTGAACTGGTTCACTAGAGGCAGGGAGGGAGTGAGGGGTAGGAGGGAGGGAGGGAAGTTGGCGACAAGCTGAAGAGTTTAAATGGCTTACTTGGGACCTGCAGGTGAAGAAGTTTTGGGGGAAGTCCAGAAGAGTTAAACTAGTTAACTGGCAGGTGGCTGAGAGTTTGTGGGAAATATCGACGGGTTAAACTGGTTTGCTTCTCTGTATCTCCTAAATTAAGTTAATGTATTTATCTTTTAGGAGGAGAGGAAAGGGAGAGGGAGTTTTAGGTCCTTAAATGAATTAAACTGGTTGACAAGAGGGTTTAGCAGAGAGGTTACGAGGAATGGCGAGGATTTCAACTATTTTATTTTTCTGAAATGAAAAATCTTTTTCCACTGAAAAGTTTACCTAAGTCTTACAAGGAAGTTTAAAACCTTTGAAGAACTTAAACCAAATATATTTTATGGACATTTTGATAGAACACTTAAGAAAATGTTAAATTAAATCAGTTTACTAAGACTGGCAGAAGAATTTCATTGTTCCAGATTGACTTAAATTAGTTTTGGATATATCTGAATACAATATAAAGTTAAACAAATCTAAGGTGAAGCGACGGGGGACGGAGGGAGAAATCCTAGAACCTGTGAGGTCGAGTTGACAGCCTCCAGACACGCAAAGAAGCGGAACATTTGGTGTTGGTTTTGTGGGAGATGAGAAGGACCCACGTCCCGTGATTGAAAGAACCTAAGTTGTCTGAGCACCCGAGATCAAGATGGAATTCAAGTCTGTGTTTATTGAATAGTGAGTGAGTGAGTGAGTGAGTGAGTGAGGAGAGTTTGGTGGTGTGCAGCGCGTGACTGAGAGGACAGAGACGCACATAAGTGGTTCGTAAACAGAGAATCTAATAGAGTTGGTTGAGAGGAGGTTGGTGGTGAGAAGCATGAAGAGGGTCAGTTAAAGAAGACAGAACATTGTGGAAGACCATACGTTAGGTTAGGTTAGGTTAGGTTAGGTTAGGTTAGGTTAGGTCCGGTAAAATTAAAACCATTTTCAGGTCATCCAGGGTATATATATATATATATATATATATATATATATATATATATATATATATATATATATATATATATATATATATATATATATATATATATATATATAATCAGTTTCAGGCTACCCACGCCCTATAAAGCCAGTTTCAGGCCACCCACGCCCAGTTATTGACTATAAACCATGTACACGTGGTGGCCGGACCGCTTTTATTGGGCGGCATTCGGTGGGCCGTGTAGCACCTGACTGTGAGGGTTAGGACTCGTGGCCTCTGTTTTATGAACCTGAGGGGGAGGGGGGAGGCCAAGGAGAGAGGGAGGCCAAGGAGAGAGGGAGGACAGGGGGAAAGGGAGGACAGGGGGAGAGGGAGGACAGAGGAGACGGGGGAGGAACGACAAAGGAGAGGAACGACAAAGGAGAGGAACGACAGAGGAGAGAGAGAAAGAGGAAGGACAGGGAGAGAGGGAGGACAAGAAGAGAGGGAGAGTAGGAGGAGAAAGAGAAAGAGAGAGACTGAAGACGAAAGGCTGGAAGAGAAGAAGAAAGGAGAGAGGGAAGAAAAGCAGGAAGGGAAAGAGGTAGGGTAGAGAATGAAAGAGAGAGAGGCGGTGAAGTCAGCTGTTGTCGACATATTAGTCTAAATGTTAATCTTAATTTAAGTTTATTCGAGACTTTATTGCCAAAACACACTCTCTCTCTCTCTCTCTCTCTCTCTCTCTCTCTCTCTCTCTCTCTCTCTCTCGTTACCTCTTCAGCACCACTGTCAATGAAGCGATGTTTTGGCAATATCAAGTCCCCAATAGTTCATGCGGACTCCGAAGACCAAACAAACTTTTCCTCTCCTCTTCCTCCTCTTCCTTCATCACTTCTCCTCCCTCCTACCTCTCCTCTTTATGGAAATGCGTATCTTGTGTCTGAGGAACTCCAATGAGCTTAGGTGGAAGTCTGATGGTCAATAGATATTAGAATTAGTTTATACTTTTAGATATGATTTATTTTATTTTCTGTATAACATCTCTCGGGTCCTGTTCAAGTTTAGTGTGTCATCTTATACGACGAGGAGGAACGTAGAGGATGTTGAAACTATTTTTTTTTTCGGATTACGTGAACATTAGGCGCCCCAGCTTAAACGCGTTGCTATGGTTAGGTCAGGTTAGCGTGGGGTTAGGTTAGGGTGAGGTGAGGATAGGTTAGCGTGAGGTGAGGATAGGTTAGCGTAAGGTTAGGTTAGGCTACGTTATGTTATGTTGTGTTGTGTTATGTCGTGTCGTGACAGGGCAGCATAGTATAGCTAACCTCAAGGTGAAATAACAAACGTGTCTAATGTTCAAGTGATATTTTTTGTCCTTTCATTAAAATTGATAATAGTAAATATAAGGAAGGTGTTTGATCTCGCCAAGTTTCCTCTTCAGTAAGTCTGTAGTTCAGTGGGTCAGGAGTTACCGGAGTCAAAAGTTTGGATTAAATTTTTTTTCTGAGGAATTTCTCCAACGCGTCAGAGGTCGAGGTTGTCTCACCACGTTAACCTTTTTCTTCTTCTTTCTCCTCTCCTGGACGGTATATTATAGTAGTAGTAGTAGTAGTAGTAGTAGTAGTAGTGTGTGTGTGTGTGTGTGTGTGTGTTTGTGTGACCTTTGAAAGTTTATTATATAGTTTCTGAGTGTGAGATGTCGTAACAGGTTAATCTTCTTTCTTCCTGGTCACGGATATTACCTAAGTCCAGCTTCATACTCATTCTTCTCCTATTTCTTCTTTAAGTTGAGAAGGGATGAAATATTGTCTTGTGCAGTGTTTTTCTCTGTATTAACTATGTACAGAGTCTGCCGAGACGAAGATCTTGCCTGCTGTAAGACCTAGATGTCTAACTCGTGCCTGGGCCAGTGACAGACTAACTATAACTCTTACAGAAGCGGCTAAGGTAGCGACGCCTTCAGACGCCTCATAGTCATGACTTGTGATGCCTTGGGTCATGTGACGCCTTTCGGTCATAGCCTCGTGATCGATATATGTGGAATCTATTATAGCGGGCCTGAGAAACCACGTCTCACAGTCATGACTGCGTGATCAAGAGAGAGGCTGGGTTAAGCGTCACATGACCCAGTGTCTCATGATCTATCCATATGGAATTAATTTCTAGCTAGCCTCTGGTGGTGCTATCCGTGACGTCATGTCAGCCGACCTCCTGCACAGTATCGAATCTACTATTAGTTATGTTATTGTTCTAAATAACAGTAATAGTTGAATTAAATATAATCCTGTGATGGCGTCATACATGTGTGTGCGTGTGTGCGTGCGTGCATGCGTGCGTGTGTGTGTGTGTGTGTGTGTGTGCGTGTGTGTGTGTGTGTGTGTGTGTGTGTGTGTGTGTGTGTGTGTGTGTGTGTGTGTGTGTGTGTGTGTGTGTGTGTGTGTGTGTGTGTGCGCGTGTGTGTGTGTGTATCAACTATCATCTAAACATCTGCTTCTCACATTATACCTCGACACCTATAAGATAAACACGCCTTAAAAAAGACAGCACTGGCAAAACAAAGCTAACGATCGCCTGGCGTATTATATACTGTACATTACTTTGAATCTAAACCAAATTGCCCTAAACCCTTACCAAGACAAAAAAAAAAAAAAAACTCCTGAATGAATATCTCTACGTTGTTCGATATTCTGAATCTCATATATTTATCCAAGACGTAAATAAAGGCCATTAACACCGCTTGTTTATGTAGATTCTATGTATTAAACGCTGTAGTGAGGTAGGTGGAGTCGTAGATATGGCGTAGTGTGGCTCCCAATATGCCTAAAATTGGACGGGAATCATCGGAAAATTCTGTACGTGTTCTTGGAGAGATTTTGTCGTTTATATATTGTGGTTGTTTGTGTTGGGGTTTCTTTCACCAGTTACACCCACCACCTCCCCTTTCCCCTCCCTCTCCCCTCCCTCTCCCTTTTCCGCCTCCCTCTCCCCATATTATTTACGTGTGTATGTGTGTGTGTGTGTGTGTGTGTGTGTGTGTGTGTGTGTGTGTGTGTGTGTGTGTGTGTGTGGTGTGTCCCGTTTTGTCTCTCTATCTATATATTTCTGTTCTTATTCGTCTGTCTGTCTGTTAATCTCTCTTTCTCTGTTGATCTCTCTCCCTCTCTCCCTCTCTCCATCTTTCACTATTGCTCTCTCTTTCTCTTTCCCTTTTTTCATTCCCCTTTTTTTTAAATTCCACCCCATCCAGCGTCTGACCTCTAGCACGCCTCACCCACCTGTGGCTAGGTTGTCAGGGTGAGGGAAGTGGTGGTAGTTTTACAGTCTTTTGAAAGTTAAGTGAGAAATTTGCCCGTGAGATATACATAAAAGTGGTGGTGGTGTGGTGGTGGTGGGGGTGGAGTTAGTGGTTGGTAGTGATGGTGTCATTATTATTATTATTATTTGTAGTAGTAGTAGTAGTAGTAATAGTAGTAGTATTGTCACTATTATTATCAATTTGTTCCCTCTTAGTTTAATTGTGGAGTTTTACTGTCACCCTGAACCATCTTCCTCCTGGTTTTAAGACCAATTTCCATGCAGTGGAGGGAAGTGATGGAGGGAGGGTGGGATAGGGGGAGGGAAGGAGGGAGGAAGGGAGGGAAGATTGGTGATTGGAAGGGTGTCGGCGAGGGATAATCTATGAGGAAGACCTGACTGTGGTGAGGTAATGAGAAGCTGAGAGGGAGGAAGGAAGGAAGGAAGGAAGGAAGGAAGGAAGGAGGAGGAGGAGAGAGGGAGAGGAGAGTGGCTGTTAGGCGGTGATGAAGGAGGGAGGGAGAGGCAGCTGACAGCGAAGGGGGGAGAGGCAGTTAACAAGGATGAAAGGGAGGGAGGAAGAGGCACACACACATACACACGCTCATACACACGCTCATACACACACACACACACACACACACACACACACACATACACCTCAGGTTGGGAGACATAAAAACAGTCGTGGGTGAGACTTTCCTCAGGTGTCAACAACAAGTAATTGGAAGTCACGGGATTAATCATGGCTGTCTCCCTTGGCCTGCTGGGGGACTCCTAGGCTTACTGTAGAGGCTTATTAGCCCGACAGAACACTCCTAAGGCTTGCTGGGAATCCCTCCCTAACTAGTTAGAGGAAGCCTAGGCCTGTTGGGGAACTGCTGAAACTGCTGAGGATGACTTGAGATTGGACAGTTTTCTTCGGGACACTACCTTCCTGACGGAGACCTACTGTAGGGGTGTGGAGGCTCCCTGGGGTGCCGCTAAGAAGGTGGATAGCGTCTCACTCTCGAACTCGTATCGAAGGGCTACTCCTGTTGTTCACCTCCCCTCCTGGTATGTGTGTGTGTGTGTGTGTGTGTGTGTGTGTGTGTGTGTGTGTGTGTGTGTGTGTGTGTGTTTCAATATAAAAATATACAAATTATTAACTCTACTGAACTAAGCTAATATTTGGTATACCAGAACTTCATATCTAAAACACACACACACACACACACACACACACACACACACACACACACACACACAATTAACATAGAGCATAATATTTACCACTTGAAACAAACATTTATTACAGTATTTCTCCACTCATCATCAGCTACAAGGTTACACAATAACATGTTAGTGTTGACTGTCATTAAACAAACCATTATCCGCTTGCTTCAGCTCAGGACCCACTTGACGAAGGAAGGGGCAAAAGTCCTCGAGCTCCTTTTGTCTCCGTTGGTCGGGATTACACGAACAGTGATTTGTATTGACGATTTTTCTATGTTTTTGTCGGATTAATGTATATGTGTATTGTACAGGTGTAGTTGATTAAGAAATGTGGTATTGGAAGTGAAAATAATGTTTGTGTTTTTAGGAAAAATATTATTATTTTTTAAATGATATAGGTATGTTTTTTCTAAGTTATTCGATTCATATATATACACACACACACGCACACACACACACACACACACACACACACACACACACACACACACACACACACACACTGTAAGGGTAATATACAACGCCACTAATATGCCTTAATGAGCATTTATGGCCTCCAGGTAATGGTCAGATTTGCACCATTAAATCAACATTAAGGAACTCAAGAGGGTCGTTACCAAAACTTTACGTTAGTGATCGAGCTGGAAGATGCCGCGTTATGAATAGAAATGTCAGGGTTGTGAGGACTGGTATGCTGGCAACGGCTGATTAATTATTATCATACCTGTTTCGGGAAGCTGATGCTATGACGTGCAATTGGAATACCTTTTTTTATTTTGTTTTATTTAATTATTATTATTATTATTATTATTATTATTATTATTATTATTATTATTATTATTATTATTATTATTATTATTATTATTATTATTATTATTACCGGTATTATTATAACTTATTATTGTAATTACTATAATCAATATAACCATTGTAATCATTAGTATCACCAATTAGACACTTCTCAGTATCGAGTTAAACTAGCCAACACCCACTGCACAGAGAGACCTGCTAAATCACTCTCCCACCCTCAATTTACTCATGAATTCGCTATCCATCTTACGATTAATAGATGACTACCTTTCTGCTATGTAATTACGATAGCTGTAGCACAATAGAATCATACACCGTTATTGCATTACGTCATTACAGAGAGTTAAGGGTAATATAAATAAATCTTTCTACATTGTGAAGGATTTGTGTGTAGATGTATGTCTTTTGTGGTGGTGTAGTTATTTATGTGTTAAAAAAATGGATGTCAGTAAAGATGTTCTAGGTGAATTGTTTGTTAGGTGTAAATTACAGGTGTGTTAAGTGTTTGTGAGTGGTTTGTGTATGTAGGATATATCAGTCTAAATGTAAGTTGATTCCACTTCACAGACGTTGGTCAAACTGAACATTTGTCGCCTCAAGCTAAACATATGTCGATTAAACTAAACATATGTCGATCAAACTGAACATATGTCGATCAAACTGAACATATGTCGATTAAACTAAACATATGTCGATTAAACTGAACATATGTCGATCAAACTGAACATATGTCGATTAAACTAAACATATGTCGATCAAACTAAACATATGTCGATCAAACTAAACATATGTCGATCAAACTAAACATATGTCGATCAAACTGAACATTTGTCGCCTCAAGCTAAACATATGTCGATCAAACTAAACATATGTCGATCTAACTAAATATATGTCGATCAAACTAAACATATGTCGATCAAACTGAACATACGATGATCTTAAATGTTTACAATTATCACACGTCTAACTACCTGAACTTAACAGCTGGTTTCTGTCAATCTTGTAAACACTGGCTTAGCTAATTACACCACATCTAAATGACTCGTTAAATACTCATGAAGATTAATTGGTGAGAGCGAGGTGGTGGGGGGTTGAGGGAGGGGAGAGGGAGGGGAGGGGGAGGGAGGGGAAGGGAGGGGGAAGGAGGCTGAAGGATAGGATAGAGTAGGAGGAAGGAGCAGGAGGGAGGGGAGGAGAGAGAGAGTGAAGACGAGGAAGACGGGATAAAGAGAAGATAAAGAAGATAAGATACAGGTGAGAAGAAGAAGAGGAAATATATAGAGAAGAAAATGGAACAAAGTAGTTGTATATAGACATTTATATATACAAGTTATAAACAAATATATAAATTTATATAAACAATGACTTAAATAATATCAGTTTAGAGGCAGAAAGACCCACAACACCCCCTCCCCTCTCCCCAGGTCTTAAGAATTACCTCAAAAAGAAAGAAAAAAAAAATCTGGACCCCCCCCCAAGACAACGAGGAGACGTGGGTTGAAGTGCCCAAGTTGTAGGTAAATGAGGAGAGGAGACCACAAGTTGACCCCTTCAACACCGCCATGATTCACAGGTGCGCTGCCTTACCTGCCCTGCTATCACCTCCACCCTCATACCTTATACCTTATACCTCACACCTCATATCTCACCCTTACTCTCATACTTCACACCTCACCCTCATACTTCACACCTCACCCTCCTACCTCCACCCTCACCCTCATACCTTATACCTCACCCTCACACCTCATATCTCACCCTTACTCTCATACTTCACACCTCACCCTCATACCTCACACCTCACCCTCCTACCTTCACCCTCACCCTCATACCTTATACCTCACCCTCACACCTCATATCTCACCCTTACTCTCATACCTCACACCTCACCCTCATACCTCCACCTCACACCTCACCCCTCCTACCTTCACCCTCACCTCATACCTTACCTCACCCTCATACACCCTTCACCCTCATACCTCCACCTCTCATACCTCATACCTCCACCTCACCCTCACACCTCGCCCTCACCCTCCTACCCTCACCCTCCTACCTTCACCCCTACCCTCATGCCTTCCTCTCACCCTCCCTCACCCTCACCTCACACCACACACCTCCACCTCACCTCACACCCTCACACCTCACCCTCACACCACACCCTCACACCTCACCCTCACACCTCACCCTCACACCTCACCCTCACACCTCACCCTCACACCCTCACACCTCACCCTCTCCCTCTCAACTAAAGTGTGTATGTAAGTGTGTATGTAAGTGTGTGTGTGTCTGTGTGAGTTATCTTCAGTTTACAGTATATATAACACACCTGCTTCTGGTACTTTATATATCAAGATCACACTAATTTTATTTCATTTATTATCTATGTTAATTCATATAGTGTTCTTGACCCTCAGTTAATAGTTTATAATATAATACTTCTGTATTTAATAATTCTGCATTCTAGATACAAGAGTTTGGTATTTCACAATTCCTTATTCAGTAATTCTGTATTCCGGATAATTTGTAATATTTTGTTTCGTATATTATGTGTTACTTGAGCATCAGATACTCTTAAAGACAAAAACTCCATGTTGTAATTAATTTAATATGATTTTGATTTCATAAGTCGACAAAACATCTAGTTGTTAATTGTTCTAAGTGATATTATTATTATGTGTGCGATTCATATATATTTAGACCAAATAGAAAATTATGGACCTGGAAGCTATGATCGTGTGTTTCTTTATGAGAGGGAAGGAGAAGGAGGGAAGTATGAGAGGGAAGGAGAAGGAGGGAAGTATGAGAGGGAAGGAGAAGGAGGGAAGTATGTTATTTGGTTTAAGCCTTTAAGGACGACGGTTAAACAGGATGAGAGTTTAATAATTTTTGTAGGAGACTGGTTTAACTCCTTGAAGAACATGAATTAACTTGATGATGATTTAATAGTTTTCTCTCTAGGAAAATGGTTTTATTACTGAAAAAGGATGGTTTAATCCTTTGAACAAGACGTTTTAACAGGTTTATAGTTGAACCTTTTTTTAGGAAATGGGTTTAACAGAATGGTGATTTACTCTTTTTAGGATGACAGTTCACCCTGCTGTAAATGGGTACCTAAGTTTACAACTAAGGGAGGTGAAGGCGGTTGAGTGCTGTTTCCTTGTGTACTGAAGACTTAGTATATACAGTAGTGTGTTGTAGCCACAGTCCCTAACAGGCAGTCATGCTTATGGGACCCACTTTCACTCTCACCTCTGAAGGGTCACGAGTTCAGCAAAATGCTCGTTTAACAGTCAAGAATATACTGGTTTAACCTTTGACGTACACACACACACACACACACCCACACACACACACACACACACACACACGAAATCGTAAGAGGACATCACCAAACGAAAATTCAAAAGAACTCGACCAAAACCCACAGGTAACACAGGGAGGGAGGACGAGTTTCAAGCTGACCGTCTACCTCCTCTCTCTCTCTCTGACGTTTATAAAGATATAGAGCCTTATCACTGTGGGACTAATAGTTAATAAGTTTAATGAGTAATGCAATGAATTAGGTGAGTTGTGGTAGTAATTTCAACAGTGGTATAATACAGGTGGTTTCAAAGCTGAGCCATAATAATTTCCCGTACAGTTCATGAAGGTGTGTGTTTAGTTGATGTACTGTATAGTATATATATCTATACATACTGGTACTGTATATGTATGGATGATCTTTGTGTGGTTGGGTGTATAAATTCATGAATAGTTTATGATACATACATACATACATACATACATACATACATACATACATACATAAAAATGCTAAATAGACAGAGATATGCAAAATAATGTTATACAGTCTTTATAGTATGCACCACTCACTGTATGTCTCCCCATCACACATCATAAATTATACCCCATCACTGACTACCCCATCACTATACACCCTATCACTATAAACCCCATCACTATACACCCCATCACTATAAACTATTAACTACCCCATCATACACTATACCCCATCACTATACACCCCATCACTATACACCCCATCACTATACACCCCATCACTATAAACCCCATCATTAACTACCCCATCACTACTACCCCATCACTATAAACCCCATCATTAACTACCCCATCACTATACACCCCATCACTATACAACTTGCATCACTATACACCCCCATCATCAACTACCCCATCACTATACACCCCATCACTATACACCCCATCACACCCCATCATTAACTACCCCATCACTATACACCCCATCACTATAAACCCCATCATTAACTACCCATCACTATACAATCAGCATTATCACTACACAATCTCTATCACTATACACCCGATCATCACTATATACACCCCATCATTAACTACCCCATCACTATACACCCCATCACTATAAACCCCATCACTATAAACCCCATCATTAACTACCCCATCACTATACACCCCATCACTAACTACCCCATCACTATACACCCCATCACTATAAACCCCATCACTATAAACCCCATCACTATAAACCCCATCATTAACTACCATCACCGACACCCCATCACTATAACTACCCCATCATTAACTACCCCATCACTATAAACCCCATCACTATAAACCCCATCACTATAAACCCCATCACTATAAACCCCATCATTAACTACCCCATCACTATAAACCCCATCACTATAAACCCCATCATTAACTACCCCATCACTCTAAACCTCATTATATAT
Source organism: Homarus americanus (assembly GCF_018991925.1). Lineage (NCBI taxonomy): Eukaryota > Metazoa > Arthropoda > Malacostraca > Decapoda > Nephropidae > Homarus > Homarus americanus. The sequence continues at coordinate 18,886,877 of NW_024716703.1, read as the reverse complement.
TGTATGGTATTAATGTCACACGGTAACCAAGTTAATTATTTCTACACCACCTCGTTAAACAAAGTAGTGAACCAAATTAGTTTTTAATCCTAATTGACAATAATAATATAGGTGGTTTTGTTATCCCCTCAGAATTATTTAAACTAATATATTACTGGGATTATTTTTATTAGGTTTTATTACGTAGGGAATTGATCATCAGTTAATTTTAAATAAGCTTTAAATATGTTTTAGTGCTCTATTTATCACATAAGTTCTATTCATTTAATATTATACAAGGTCCTATTTTGCTTTTTTTTATTAGTCTTGTTTTGTTTAGTCTCTTATTTTTCTATACGGAAATGGAATCAAGTAAATTATAATTATATCCACAGAGGAAATGAGTAAAGAGTCTTAAAAAAAATTACCCAGAATTCAAAGAGTTTTTTTTTATTATAGAAAACGAGAATAAGTAAACAGGAAGTGACGTCAGTTGGAAAAAGGGATCATGAATGTAGACTTTTGGTTGTTCTTACATGAGTTACTTAATGGTTCAGAGATAAAGATCGATAATGTGATTTCATTTTTGTTTTGTAACTTAGCGACTAGACTGTTATAATACTACCTATTCTCCCTCTAGATACACCAGTCTCTCTCTCTCTCTCTCCATCCATTCCCCCTCCCTCCCTCCATCCCTCCTTCTTCCCTCATCCCCTTCCCATCCATCCATCTTTCCCTCCTCCTCTTTCTCTCCCCCCACCCCACCAGGTAGAGCTGTCTTGTCCCTCCCCCAAAGAGATGTTCCTCCTGCTGGCTACTAATTAAATGTTCACCTTCATGTCATTCCTAATTGCTCTCCCTTGGCTGCCGTGACGAAAACTCCACTATTCTTCTTATTTTCTCCCTACTCTCTTTCTCTCATTTCTTCTCTCCCCTCTTCCTCTTCATCTTCATTTCTTCCCCCTCTACTTCTTTATTTATTCTCCCCCTCTTCCTCTCCATTTCCTCCCCTTTTCTGCTCTTCATTCCTGCCTCCTCTTCTCTTCATTTCTTCTCCTCTCATCCGTTTTCACTCTCTCCCCCTTCTCTTCACCTTCCCCTCTTCTGCTCTTCACTCCTTCCCCCTCTTCTGCTCTTCATTCCTTCCTCCTTTCCTCATCTTTACTCCTTCCCCCTCTCCTCCTCTTCACTCATTCTATCTATTCCCACTTTCTCTTCACACCTCTCCACTTCCTCTATTCCCACCCTTTCTTTATACCTCCATTTCTCACCGTCTTTTCTCACTTTTCTTTATCTCCCATCTGCTTTATCTTCACGTCTTTCATCAATTATCTTTCATTATTTTGCATATGATCCTTTTTCTCTATATTATTTTCTTTTCCTTGCGTCCTCTCTCTCTCTAAAAGTAGAAATAAGAGATGGGAGATGAGAGAGAGAGAGAGAGAGAGAGAGAGAGAGAGAGAGAGAGAGTACCAGGTGCTCCTTGGCTTAATTAACAGTGATCACTTCAGGCGAGGGACAATTGTCAGTCTCTGCTGTAATGATGGTCCTGTCTCCACCATCTTCACCACCACCATCACCAACACCACCACAACCTCTTCCACCATCACCTCTTCACCAACACCACCCTCATCCACATTCACTCAACACCACCACCACCACCACCACCACCACCACCAACAACAACACCTAAGAACTACCACCATCCCCACACCCACTAACACCATCAATCTCAACCACCATACTCACCACCACCACCACTTACCCACCACCACCACCACCAGCTACGCACCTCCACCACACACCTGTATGGAGCAGACACACGCAGGTAAACGCCCAACATTATCGTCGTCGGCCACAAAGTCTCTTCTTGATTTCTCACAGGCGTCGTATCGTGGCCTCCCTCAGTCTTGCCTCCAGCCCGGGACGTGACGTTACTGGTAAGTGTCGGTCGGGGAGCACCCAGCCCTTACTACAACCTTCTCAAACACTCCTGCTTTAATTTCTCCTCCTTGAACCTGCTTCGAGATATTGAGCTTATGTTTCTCGCTGGATGTATTCCGACTGCCAACTCATCCGCTGTTTCCATGTCGTTCTGTGGAGAGAGTCACCTCTACGGGTAAGATGATATTATTTAAGGTAAAATGCTTAGAGAATCTTGGCTCCCGGGTGGGTGGCGTGCGTGGGGGCGCCCTGTTCCCAAAAGGTAATTCCAGCCAATGCAAATGATGGCTCCCGGTGCCATTATACCGCGTCTCAACATTCTCGCTGCGTTTTCAATCCCTCTAAGTGAAGAGGAAGATATTCAGACTGAATTTTGCATCTTTGCTTTCCGGTTATTTTACCTGGGAGACCCGTGGCGGGAGCGAGGCTCAGAATGACTAAGAAATAAGATGGTAAATGAGACTTTCAAGATGACGGGAGGACTCGGTGTGTAGCGCTGGGTGGTAAGTCGCCGATCCACCTTACCTGGCGTCTCATACTTAGTCTTATAGGAGTAGAGTTGTCAGGAATTTGATAAAATTTCACATATAGAAATGTTATGTAAATAGAAACCAATAAATTTGTGCAAATATCTATTCAATAAATATATATCCAAAGTTATGCTCGTCCAGAAATCAAACCTGTATCACTACCACCGATATCCTGAGTCTTCACAACTCAACCACCTGTTGTCAAAACTGTCACTCATCCCGCAGAGTCGACAGCCACAGTACGACAGAGGCTGCTCTGTGTCACACAACCTTATGGAGAGTGAGCTGCTACCACCCAGACTGGCGGCTGAGTGAATATCGTCGGTATAGCTGTATTCAAGACATAGGTTCGAATCCTTGACGGACATAATTGTATCATTAACATATCTCAGTATATCACAGCAGACTATTCTGTATAATGTCAGCATTCAGGAAATCTTTTAAAGTCATGTTTCATAGAGACGGAAAAAGATAAGAATATCAAAGACACAACATCTCGTCAGATCAGTCGTAGACGAAAACTCTTATCATTTGAATATAAACAAGACGAGTTTACACAAGAGCGGCGCTTACATAAATCATCTCAGGTTTGTTGATGACATCATAATATTTGTAACACATCAGCGTTAACAAACATGACACTAAAAAAAAACAAAAGAAAATTTGATATTAAACATCAACTTTACCTTAAGCTATTGTTGGAAAAGTTCAACTTCATCAACACATAAGATCAACAATAAGAAACTTGTAGAAGACACAGAATATTCAAGTTCACGGGGGTAGTGACGCTCAGTGCACAGCACGGGGGGTAGTGACGCTCAGTGCACACCACGGGGGGTAGTGACGCTCAGTGCACATTACGGGGGGTAGTGACGCTCAGTGCACACCACGGCGGGTAGTGACGCTCAGTGCACACCACGGGGGTAGTGACGCCTCAGTGCACATTACGGGGGTAGTGCGACGCTCAGCGCATATCACGGGGGGGGGTAGTGACGCTGTGCACATCACGAGGCCGGGTGACGTAGTGACGCTCAGTGCACATTACGGGGTAGTGACGCTCAGTGCACCACCACGGCGGAAGTAGTGACGCTGAGTGTGCACACCACTGGGGGTAGTGACGCTCAGTGCACACCACGGGTGGGTAGTGACGCCAAGTGCACATTAAGGGGTAGTGACGCCAGCGCACACCACGGGGGGTAGTGACGCTCAGTGCACACCACGGGGGGTAGTGACGCTCAGTGCACATTACGGGGGTAGTGACGCTCAGGTACATTGCAGGGGGCCAGTGACGCTCAGTGCACACCACGGCGGGTAGTGACGCTCAGTGCATATCACGGGGTAGTGACGCAGTGCACATCACAGTGTGAAGCCTCAAGTGGACGCTCAGTGGGGGTAGTGACGCTCAGTGCACACATGAGGGGTAGTGACGCCCAGTGCACATTACGAGGGGTAGGACGCTCGGTACTTGCAGTGCACACATCGGGGGGTAGTGACGCATCTGCAGTGCACATCACGGGGGTAAGTGACGCTCAGTGCACATCACGGGGGCCAGTGACGCTAGTGACGCTCAGTGCACACCACGGGAGAGTAAGTGACGCTCAGTGCACATCACGGGGGGGGTAGGATGCTCAGTGCATCACGCTCAGTGCACATGGGGGTAGTGACGCTGCATAAAGTGGCGCAGTGCACACCACGGGGGAGGGGTAGTGACGCTCAGTGCACATTACAGTGCACGTACGAGTGACGCTCGGTGCACATTACGGGGGTAGTGACGCTCAGTGCACATCACGGGGGTAGTGACGCTCACGCTCAGTGCACATCACGGGGGGTAGTGACGCTCAGTGCACATCACAGTGCACACCACGGGGTAGTGACGCCCAGTGCACACCACGGTCAGTGACGCCCATTACGGGGGTAGTGACGCTCAGTGCACATTACGGGGGTTAGTGACGTTCAGTGCACATTGGGGCGTGACGCTCAGTGCACATTACGGGGGTAGTGACGCTCAGTGCATCACGGGGGGTAGTGACGCTCAGTGCACATCACGGGGGTAGTGACGCTCAGTGCACATCACGGGGTAGTGACGCATCCGGGGGTAGTGCACATCACATCACGGGGGGTAGTGACGCTCAGTGCACATCACGGGGGGTAGTGACGCTCAGTGCACATCACGGGGGGTAGTGACGCTCAGTGCACATCACGGGGGGTAGTGACTCTCAGTGCACATCGACATAGATCGAGGCTGGGCCGAAGTACACTAAACACCAAGTCATTATTTAACTCGGTAATCAAATAATATTGACATTCGCTGTTGGCACCCAGTTTTCTCCACCACCATCAGTGAGATTGTCTCCTCGTCCTCCTCCTCCTCCTCCTCCTCCTCTTCTCCAGCTTAATGCTTCGGTCCTTTCATTACTTAACGTCACTTCCGGTTAGCATAGTGCAATGCATTACAGATAAATCAGTTGTCCTTGGGCTTACAGATTCTGAGTTCTTCCTTCCCTTCGTCCGTCCCTCCCTCCCTTCGTCCGTCCGTCCCTCCCTCCTTCCTTCCCTCCTTGATGTGACCAAGATGTTGTTATTTCAGTTGTTTGTGGGGATTGTTGTTGTAGAGCTTCAGAAGGGCAGCCACCACCCTACAGATATTCTATTGCGCCTGTCTTATCCACAAGCACATACTCCTACTGTCCTGATTATTTCTTCCATGCAGATTTGTACAGTTGGGGACATTTCCGACTAGTACACTCAGCGTTGTCAATCCACTCTTTCCGAGAGGTGTGAACCCCGAGAGTATCGAGTGAATACGAAGCTTCGGTGAAACGTGAGGTGCACACAGTAACCTGGGACCAAAATGATATAATTTTACTTCTTATTTGGTCCGGCAAAGTTTACATAGATGTAATATGGACGCTTTTCATTCATCTAACGTGGAGTAAATAATACCAGTCCTGCAGTGGACAATGTATGGCTGAAACAGTTGGTTACACAGTATAAATCTACCACATTATTTATCGTCAAGAAAGTGTAAGAGACGTTAGTATAGTGCCAGGCTTTATGGAGTGTGGTGATTCTAAGACAAAGTCAACAGTCTGGTCAGCAGCATTCCTGTTCAATCACTACCTGTTTACCAAATATCACTTACGTGACGGGAGATGCATCATCTCTGATCATTACACACATTTTTACACCATTAATATGGTATAGTATATTGTTGTAACATACAAACAACCCATATAAATACCATTTCTCCCCATACAAAGGCACATTTCGTCATGGCTCAGGTTTGGCCCAAAGTTGACCTGAAGACGACTTATGTCCACACACTGTAGCAGACAGGATGTAATAATGTTTTATTTGTTTATCTCAATGACACGTCAACCAAATGTAAAGTAACAGAATTGAGATCTTTAGTGTATGGCGGTGCCCCAACTGTCCTCTGTCAGGTGGGCACAAACACCTCCCTCTCCCCTTCGTCTCCTTACGTCACATCACCTCACCTTAAGGCACAGGTTGTTACGACTCCCCACACGTACGGGAGCCAACTTTACACTGCACACTATACACACACCAAGGCGCTGCATCTGGTACTCGCACAGCAAACACTTGACCAAAGACGCGGGTTAAACTATAACCAAACACGAAATACTTGCAACAGGTGGAACTACTGCTGACTGAATTGTCATTGTCATTCACACCTTAATGTTGTGTATGATAAAAGTATTTTGTCAACTTAGTGGGTATATTTTTATTGTAAATTATATTCTATTAAAAATTGGTTTTTATGTAAACAGTTAAAATAGAAGCAAATACATCCGTTATTTATTGGATCATGAAGGTCACCCAGTCATGAAGGACACGATATTGAGACCCCCCCCCCCCCCCCCCCCCCAATACCCCTAGATTACGTGAGAGTTGCACAAGAAGGAAATACATAAATATTCAGAGAATTGCTCAGACCTGTAGCACAAGCTGGGAACACATTCTAAGCATAATTTGTGTTAAACTGTAAGGTTAAACTATAAGATTTTACTGTGAGGTTAATGCATGGAAAATTTACGTTACAAATTACCAACTTATAACTTCACTTTAGTTGTTTTATCGCTTTTAACCCTAAACATACATAATTCGTGCCATATATAAACATAATAATACAATAACAGGTAAATTATCAATATAAACGCAACAAAAAAAATATGTTCTCCTAGACACCATGCGGATCACCAGCTGACAGTGGCAGTAGGGGGCCGGTAGTGCCACCTTGTTCTGTTCTAGATGCGTAAGTTCCATTAAAAACAGTACACATACAGTAGAAAAAAAAGCCTTAAACCATTTACCAATATCAGTTTCCCTTCACCTCAGCCACGGGTCAAGCTGGGCGTATAGTGCAGTCTGCTGCTTGTTCTGCTGTTTTATGGCTTCAGGTACTTCATGTTAGCATTTCATCTTCACAATTTGGTGATATTATCTTTGTACGTAAGTGATATACAGAAGATTACACAAGTTATTATTTGTTGTATTTTCCTTGCCGGGTTTACTTTTAAATTGGAACCGGGTCCTGAACCGATTTCGTTAAGATGAAACCGAACCCGAACTCGCAGCTAATTAGTTACGGTTCCGGATCACTGCTACTAACACCTGCTGACTCTCGGAAATGTAGAGGAAAAAATAAGTAAACTAACAAATTTCGTTGATTAAGTATAATTTAGACATGAATAAATAATTTCACACCGTTAATTCTTACACGTCATAAACACAGCCAATCAAGACAACGCAACGCGTTCCACCATACCCTCCGATGCCCCCCCCCCCGACCATCCACTCCCACACTCCCTCCTCACCCTTATCTCCTCCCACGCCCCTCACTCTGCTCCTTCCCACTCCCTCCTCACCCTTATCTCCTCCCACGCCCCTCACTCCCTCCTCACCCTTATCTCCTCCTCACTCTGCCCCTCACTCTGCTCCCTCCTCACCCCTCCTCCCTCCTCACCCTTATCTCCTCCTCTGCCCCTCACTCTGCTATCTCCTCCCACGCCCCTCACTCTGCTCACCCTTATCTCCTCCCACGCCCCTCACTCTGCTCCTTCCCTCTCCCTCCTCACCCTTATCTCCTCCCACGCCCCTCACTCTGCTCCTTCCCACTCCCTCCTCACCCTACTCCTTCCCACGCCCTCACTAACCCTCCCATCCCACTCCCTCCTACACACCCATCCTATTTCAGCTTCCCTCACTAGACAACACGAGAGGTCGGTGTTCTGCCATGCAACAGGGAGCTGATTGTGTGTTTAATCTCATCAATAATCCGTCTCCCTCGGCTTCCCTCGGCTTCCTCCCTCGCTTGCCAAGTGCTCCTCCGCCCACTGAGGCTCTGAGGCTCCCCAGTCCTGAAAGTGCTAACCTAACCTAACCTAACTTCCGCAGGTAGCGTTAGGGTGTTTAATCTTCAGGTGAAATAAGCTGGGGGTTAATATTCAGGTCATCTGTTTATTTTTATTTGTGTAACCAAAGATTCGTATTATTTCATTAATAGGAAAAACTTTTAATATGTGTGTTATTTTCTCGATCTTCGTTATGCATTCTGTTTATGAAGTGTTCGGCCAGGTCAGGTCAGGTCAGGTCAGGTCAGGTTAGATTTGGTGAGATTTATTCATTTATCCATCATCTATCAGTAATATTTCTCCTGTTTCCGTAGTTCCATCATTAGTCACATCTTCATTATTCCTCTCTCTTTAACTCCTCCCCTTCTCTCTCATTATCTTAACACGAAGCTCACGGTAATGGCACAATCTTTCCGGGTTAGTTTCCCAGATGTGTGTAAAAGTTTCCTCAGGTGCGTCTTAATATGAGCGCGACTTCACTTGAACTGGAGTAGAGAGATGTTAATTAAGTCAGGTACGCTGCCTATATGAGATACACCTGTGAACATGACGCTCAAAGCGACTCAGATAATTTACCTGACTCAGACAATTTACCTGGTATAAACACAATAAGTAGAATATTTTAACATAACGATTCCGTAAGTTACAAAGTATCGTAATTTTTTTCCAACGACCAAATTTGAGTCACAATATAAAAAAATTGTGTTATTTTATATTACTTTGATGTATGTTTTAGTCTGCTATTAAACATTCAGTGTAATAGTTTGCTAAGTTTAAGGTTCATGAAGGGTTTCTCGTGTGTGTGTGTGTGTGTGTGTGTGTGTGTGTGAAATAATAATAATAGCAGTAATAACAGTAATAATAATACAAGTAACAATAGTAATAATAACAATAAGAACAGCAATAACAACAATAGTTCATGGTATAGTGAAAATTAGACCGAGCAAAAGCTAAAAATAAACACTAAATTATCCCACCAAAATATCTATGGTAATCTAACACACAGATACACAAAATTCATTTCATCTGAGGGACTGAGAGAGACACATAGTCATCTTACACACACACACACACACACACACACACACACACACACACACACACACACACACCGAGGACGAGCCCACGAGACGAGAGACAACACGACAGGCGTCTCAGTCCATGTGAAATATTGAGTAGCCTTGGACAACACACTGGCGGCTCATGACTGATACGGTCTCCTGGTCCCACTGAATATTGAATCATTCTCTATCTCTCTCTCTCTCTCTCTGTTTACATCAGCCGGAAGAAGGAAATTCACTATGTTGAGTGAGAGATAGAGAAAGAGAGAGAGAGATGTAGAAGAAGAGAGAGATATGTAAAAGTGAAAATAGTGAGGAGTGAGAAAGATGTTAACATGTGTGGTTTTGTTGACATGTGTTCTGTTGTGACGTGGGAACATATACACATACAAAAAAGTACATATACAACTACAACAGAGGAACTCATATACACAAACATACAACATACGTGAAGGTCAATTCTACCTGTGTACATGAGAACACGTGAATACTTATACATACATATGCCCATAGATGAAGATTACACACACACACACACACACACACACACACATACTACTACTACTACTTTTTTTTTTCTAATAGTGGCCTCCAGCCTCCCCCAATAGCCACACCTTCGCCACCATTTATTTACCTTAATATTAAATATCCTAATACATAAGAAACTATCCTATCTGTGTTAAATTAGTTGAGCCGCAGATCTAGGCGGCATTCAGTGACTGTAGCCTCGTAGTCGATATCTGCAGCAGTTGTCGGAATTGGGGCAGAAGCTCTCGTCCCCCTGAGGCAGAGCAAAGCCGACCGAAGGAGAGAGAAGGACAGTCGACATCTCATCCAGGCTGTAACGAAACTTCTGGGCTGCTGCTTCTGTTCGGAGATCACCTCCGCGAGTTTGGCGTAGAAACATCTTGCACTTGGTCCCATCCCACCAGAGGTTGTGAACACTAGAGGAGTGAAGCTGCCTTGGTCAACGTTTTGGATTCTCTTCCCATATGCCCTTATCTTGTCGTTCTCGTTCCTCCTATGTACAGCATCGAGAGCTAGGTTACGGTGACATGCGGCCATGGGATCAAAAATCCTGATGTCGAAGAAAGCTCGCTGTCCCCGCGTCCAGAATCCTCGAGCACTGACGTCAACACGGGCTTCGTTAGATGTGTTTGGAGTCCTATGTTGGAGGATCTCACCATCCAATGGAAGGAGGGTCGGTTCTACCATGACATCCCGGCAGATTTCCTTCAACATATTTGCTGTGAGGTCCCTTACTTCATCATGCCTCATGCATATGAAGCCCCCTTTCTTGCACACCATGGCGTGATCGCCGTCATAGGAAGAGCCACACACGCATTGGGAGGGCAAACCTTCTACAGGCCGACCTTACCTTAGAGCAATGGCATCTGTAAATTCTTGTGTGTTAAGACTGAAACCATTTGTCAGACCCACTACAACCAGTTACTCTCGAGGCCTGTCAATGTCTGTCTGTCTGTCTCTGTTTTTTTTATCTTGCTCTTGGATCTGTCTATTTCATTGAAGAACTCTCTCTCTGTCTCTCTCATGAACCACCACTAATAACACATCGACCAAAACTTAACAAGCAAGAGACACTTCCAGTCATCGTCACCTCTCCCCTCCCTCCCATCCCCAAGCAACCATACGCCTCCTTAGCTCAGGGGCAGAGCACTGGTCTTGTAAACCAGGGGTCGTGAGTTCGATTCTCACAGGGGGCACATGTGTTTTTAATGACAAGACTAATCCCAGGCATTAGGAACCTTGAGTACAGAGACAGGTTAAAGGATCTTAATTTGCACTCCCTCGAGAGACGTAGAGCGAGGGGCAACATGATAGAGGTGTATAAATGGAAGTCAGGGCTAAACAAAGGGGACATTACAAAGGTACTCAAACTATCCAACCAGGAGCAAACTCGTAACAATGGTTTTGAATTATACAAATTTAGATTTAGGCGCGGAATAGGTAAACATTGGTTTGGAAATAGAGTAGTGGATGAGTGGAACAAGTTACCAAATATCATCATGAACTCGAATACGCTGAATAGCTTCAAACATAGGTTGGATGGATCTATGAGCGATAGGGGTTGGGTGTAAACGGGACTGCCCAGTATGGGCCAATAGGCCCTCTGCAGTTTCCTCCATTCTTATGTTCTTATGTTCTTATGTAACGTAGTTAACCAGTTCGAGGCGCCCACCTCCTGCGCTATAGCTACTTTTTTTTCAAATTTTCTGGAACCTGCAACAACAGTTGCTGCAAATTATCATTTTGGCAGTGCTGTCGATCTGTCGTAATGGACCTACGAATCTCGTTTACTTCACCGGTCACGACCACCCCTGTTGCGTTCTGGGCTATTATGTACTACTACTACTACTAATACTTTGCTGTCACTCGGAATCGAGTATGACGATCATCCAGCTATGATACAGTGATGTGAGTTAGTAGGGATGTCACCTTCATTGGTGAGTTTTGAGGTGACTAAAGAGGCCGATGCGGGACCGGCAGAGTCGCTCACATTAGTTGCACATGTTGGAGGGCTACATCTAGCGCGAGAGGGGCGGTGGCAGCGTCTTATGGCGTTGGCGCTTGTTTGCCTCGGTTTGCAGTCGGGCTAACTCAAAAGTATTGACACCTTCTCGTGTGGTGCTCCTTCAAGCCTTACGACACGGAGTAATCGACTCCCAGGTGAGGGGGTCGATTTGGCACTTTTTCAGGTTTGTCTTAAGACTATCCTTAACCTTTTCAGTTGCCCGCTGGCGTTACGTTTATTATTCATTAGGTGACTGTAAAGTAGCTGCTTTGGCAGTCTACTGTCGTCTATGCGGGTAACATGGCTATTCAAGCGTAGTTCTTCATGGGTAATGGTAGCCTTGATGCTCCTTCAATTGGTGTCAGCTCTCTTGTCTTCCCAGCAAACACGGAGGATGGAACGTAGATTACGTTGGTGAAAGTTTTCAAGTGCCTTGAGGTGCCTCCTGTATGTGACCTATGTCTCACTTCCATATAGCAGGGTAGGGAGGACCACTGCTCGATATACGTGCAACTTTGTAGATAATTTCAGCTCCCTACAGCTGAAGACAAGGGTACAGACTCTGTCAAAGGCTTGAGATGCACATCTGTTCCGATGTAAGCGGTGGTGGACAGGTGGGAGCCGAGATACTGAAAGTGGGAAACATTCGAGAGGGTAGTGCCGTTAAGCTGGATGGATGGTGGAGGTGTGTCTGAACCAGGGGCAGGTTGAAAGAGAATCCGAATCTTTCATACATTCACCGCAAGGTCGAAGTGTGCATACGCATCTGCATCTGTATAGGTGTTCTGGATCTCTTTTAGGTTGGGTTCAGTGTGAGCAACAAGGGTGAGGTCGTCTGCATACTGAAGTTCAGTAATGGAAGTTGCCGACACCTTTGTTCTTGCCTGGAGTCGTCTTTGTTGAAAAGACACTTCATCCAGTACTCGATGTCCACCCCGCCGGCTAAATTGGCACTGGCACGAGTAAGGAAGGCAGCCAAGAAAATGGAAAAGAGAGTTGGTGCCAGTACACACCCTTGTTTAATCCCCGTTTGGATGAGGAAGAACTCAGACTGGGTGCCATTGTGCGGGACACTGCCGTTCATGCTATCGTGGAGTTGCCTCACAATTGCGATGAGTTTTGGTGGGCAGCCAAACGGCTGAGGGTCCACCAGAGGGCTTCCCTGTTGACCGAGTCGAAGGCCTTGGTTAGATCGATGAAAGCCATGTACAGGTCACGACGCTGTTCTCTGCATTTTTCCTGTATTTGGCGGGCAGCATAGATCATGTCACTGGTGTCACCTGATGGTTTAAAGTCACATTGAGATTCTGGGAGGAAGTTTTCCGCCTCAGGAAGAAGCCTGTTAAGGAGGACTTGGGCGATAATCTTCCAAGCTACAGATAGCAGCGAGATCCCGAGATAGTTACCAGTCTGACCGGTTTCTCTTGTTCTTATAAATATTGATAATGGAAGCGTCTTTAAGAGCTTGGGGGATATCCTCCTTTTCCCATATATTCTCCAGGAGAGAGTGGAGACTGCTGGTAAGCAGTGGTTCTCCTGTTTTATACACCTCAGCTGGGATTCCATCAGGCCCTGAGGCTTAGTTTTTTTTCATATGTTTGATGGCCGTAGCTACCTCATCCAGGGATGGAGGATAGCTGAGGTGGGTCAGCTTTGGATGCTGAGGGACCTGCTGGGTAGTCAGGACATCGCGCATCTTGTGCTGATCTGCAAATTTTTGGTTTCACGGGCTTTATTTTTTAAACCACACACACACACACACACACACACTACTTTGCTGTCACTCGGAATCAAGTACGACGATCATCCAGCTATGATACAATTATATGAGTTATTAAGGGTGTCACCTAGGTTGGTGAGTTCTGAGGTGACTAAAGAGGCCGATACGGGACTGGCAGGGTCGTTTACAGAAGTTGCATATGTGGAGGGCTACAACTAGTGCGGGAGGGGCGGTGGCAGCGTCTTTCCGGCGTTGGCGCCTTTCTGCCTCGTTATGCAGTCGGGCTAACTCGAAAGTATTGACACCTTCTCGTGTGGTGCTCCTCCAAAAAATAGGGTTACGGTGTGGTGTAGTAATCGTCTCCCAGGTGAGGGGGTCGAATTGACGCTTTTTCAAGTTTGTCTTAAGACTATCCTTATACCTCTTCAGTTGCCCGACAGCGTTACGTTTGCTATTCGTTAGGTGACACACACACACACACACACACACTTCCCTCAGCCTTCATAGGGTAAGGACGTGTTTAGTCGGCGCTGCCCGCTCACGCGGCCGTGGTCTCTTGATCATGGAGACAGCTGCCAGCCTGGTGTGTCGGGCCCTCCCCTTCCCCATCTCTTCCTTCCCATCTGGATTTATCAACGTTCTCACACCAACAGTACAGTGCAAAGATTGACGATTAACCCACAAGTGATATACAAAAGTGGCAATTTCAACTCGAAGGAAAAGCACAAAAACACAGCAATACTGATTGTGGCTGGATCTGACCTGACCTCACGGCTTCACCTGACCTAACCTGAAGGATGGAGCACACATGCATTGCCCCAAGCTACTGTCCTGGCCACTTGGCCACACACCTGCCCAACCGCATCCAGCCCATACGAGCACGAACTGACTGCTACAAGAACAGCGCAGTCTCAACCTTTGTAAAAATCATCAACACCTAATTATTATATATCATATTTGTATCACTTATGTTACTTGTACATCATTTGTAAATCAAGAGAACCATTCCCCAATTATGTAATTGTATATTTTCAGCCTTCTGGCTGCCATGCTCTTTCAATAAACCGTTAATTATTATTATTATTACACACACACACACACAACACCTGCTCTAATACAATCACTCCTTCTCTCAACAAGACAGGGGATAAAACTGTGTGTCTCTCGGTGTTGGACAAGAAACTCTCACCTTAAGTTAGCGAGCGGGACTCTCTTAATACTATCTGAAGTTAGTCTCAAATGAACTTGTTGAAGGAAGAGGACTTTACTCAAAGTTGAGACGCCGCTTTGTGTGTGTGTGTGTATATGTGTGTGTGTGTGTGTGTGTGTGTGAAAGGAAGAGAAAGAGTGTAACAACTTGCAAATAATGGTAATAACCAACAATTATTTCAAAATAATGATTACAAATACTATTACTGTACAACCCAAGGTCCAAAATGAACACATAGTCATAACATTAAAATATCAAGAATCAACCATCACAAGAATCACCCATAACATAACGCCTCACTAACCCAATACAAATAAATGTGGTGAAAAGATTGAAGGTAAATGTCTCCAGCTATTGACCTGAAACTTTGAAAACAAGGATGGAAAATAAACTTATTGAGGGATAATTTTCAAAGTTTCTCGTGCTGTTTACATATCTTTCGCAAATCGAGTGAGTGTCGATATTACGGTAAGAATGTCATGAATCGCTAATAACTCTTTTTCTTGACTACCTGTGTTGATTTTCGTCAGGTGTTTGAGGGTACTGTCACTATTATTATTATTATTATTATTATTTTCATTTTCATTCATTTTCATTATTTTTATTTTCATTATTTTTATTTTCATTATTTTTATTTTTATTTTTATTATTATTATTTTTTTTATTATTATTATTATTATTATTATCATTATTATTATTATTATTATTATTATTATTATTATTATTATTATTACATGTAGTGGTAGTGTACAGTATTATGTGTAAATAAGAAATATAAGGACTGGATTGATTGTTTTTAGTGAAGTAGTTCTCTGAGTTTCTGTATGTACACACACACACACACACACCTCGGAACATACAACCCAGACAGACAACCAAACAGCCAGCCAGACAGACAGACATACACACACTTAGCACAAACGCCCTGGCTACATCAGCTCCGTCAACACAGCCTTCCACTAATCCACAGAGCTTTGTGCCAGACGAACCTCTGATATTAACACGAGCTGTTTACACTGTATTAAAGCAAACACACACACACACACACACACACACACACACAAGATGAGAAACAGAGACCAAACTTTCCCCTGTAGATTTCCATAATCAGTTTTGTATTCTACAACTTTGTACTAACTTTTTTTTTTGTATTGTGAGAGAAAAATTTCCCATGATTTTTTAATTTTTTTTTAGGGAGAGTTGAAAGCGAGGAACAGTCGGTTTTGTGTGAGATATATTCAGTGTTGATTGTTTGATGGTAAGAGTCAGTTAGATTGTCAATTAGTCAACCAGTCAGCTTGAAGAAGTGCTGTCGTCGTCAGCTTAAACGTAACCATTGTTTATGTGCTATTGTTGTTGTTATTGTTTATTGCCGTTGTTGTCTTACTGATAAACTCTGTCTCTGGGTTTGTTTTCATTCAGCTTCTTGTTTAATGTTATTTTCCTCCTCCTCCTCTCTCTCTCTCTCTCTCTCTCTCTCTCTCTCTCTCTCTCTCTCTGACGAAGAAGAAATATCTTTTAGTGTTGAGGGAGGAGACTTGCGATCGATACCAAACCCGCTTATATCATCAACTTGCCGGAGGTGGTGTGAGTAAGAATGATGGACTGCACGAGAGAAATTGGAGAGGGAATAGTGGGAGTGAGAGAAGATAAGAGAGAAAGAGACGTACTGGGAGTGAATAAAAAAGGGTGAAGAATAAGGTAAAAAGAAAGAAAAGTGTTGGAGAATGAACAGAAAGAGGAAGGGATGGGAGAATGGGAGGGAGAATGGGAAGAAGGAAGGGAGGGTGGGAGCAAAGGAGGGAAATAGCAAGGGAGTGAGGATGGGAGGAGGAGGGAGAGAAGAAAGAAGGCTGTAAGTTATTGACTATGAGATATTTGTGTATACCTGTACTACTTTATTCTTTCTTAATCACACAAGGTAATTCATTTTGATATTGAGCAGTAGGCGAACGGTAAATCGTGGTAGCAACAGCGGATTAATGTTATCAATCTCTATGTTACCTTATCTAAGTCTCTAAGGAAAAAAATTATCACTTATGAATTCACTCGTAAGTTAGGATCAATTAATACTCACATTAAATGCTTAAAGAAATATAATTATAAAGAACATTTATTAACATGGAAAAATTATAGTCATTACACAAAGATGATATATGAAAGTTTATTAATCAAACAAATTTATGAGATAGAATATTTGTCAAGTCTTAGGTATACACAAACAATACTTCTCCACCTTTGTTTTAATTCATTACTATACACTCGTGATCTCTCAGTACTTTCCTAATCATAAACTTTTGCTACTTATCTTGTACATACGTCCAGAGCCATTGTTGTCTCATCTAGTAATAATCTACTCACTGGTTACATTATAAATTTAAGGTGAACTTCTTTGGACAATACACATTTCACAATTTAAACCCCTGAAATAATTATTAATCTCAGTACATGTAATTTTTTTTCCAGTTACAAATAAATCATAAAATTATTCACATCAATCACAAATGTTTATCCACTTTACAAAAATAAAATAAAATAAATAAATCACATTAAGTAATAAATCATATTAAGTTAAACTAGTACATATAAAAAATAATATTTGTTTTATATGTTTACTGGTAAGTACATTTTATCAAATTACTTCATAAATCAGTTTAATCTCTGGTAAATAACAAAAACAAACATTTAGCCGACCATATCATAAGGTATTTAACAAACGTCAAACATGTCTCCTCTGCTTGATAATTATCTGATCTATTTTTCGTTTGTTTGCTCAAATTTATAATTAAGTCTTAGTTTAGTTATGTTACATATTTCATAATATTTCTTCAACTTACAGTTTTCCACTAATTATTTGAAATTTATAAACCTTAATAATTTTTCCTAATTATGTTATAATTTTAATAATTACACATTCGGACACATTAAGACAACATATGGTTCCGTCCATGTTGACCAGATCTGGACCTGTCCATTATACAAGAACATTCCAATTTGTTCAAGCTTTTTTCTCAGTATCTCACAATTTATGAAGTAGTCTTAATTATTCACAAGTTATCTATAATATCACCATGATCAACAGTTACCAATCTATCTTTTAATTACCATTTAAAAAGATAACATCATTTATTTACTGACAAATGTATAAGTTTGGTTGGTTGGTGATACGGAGATGAGAGAGCATTAACTCTGAGGGTGCAAGAAGGGTACAGCACAAGGTAAAGTTCAGAAGTGGGAAATATAGGAGGAGATTTACTACAAGAACTTAGTATAATAATACAATATACTTGCTTCTTTGGAGCATTTTCAAATTGAGTTATCAAAATTTATAACTTAAACATAGTATTTCAAAGTGCTCATCAACCATTATACAGTATTTGTTCAAGACTGTCGGAGGTGTTGTCTGAGCAGAAACAGCAGCCTAGAGGCCACGTTGCAGCCTGGTTGAGATGTCGGCTGTTCTTCTCTCCTTAGGTCTGCATTGCTTTGCCTCGGGGGAACGAGATCATCGGCCCCAAAGCCGACAACGGTCACAGATATTGATAACGAGGCAACAGTCATTAAATGCCGTCTAGATATGCGGCTTAACTAGCTCAACACAGTAAGGATAGCTGCTTTTGTATTAAGATATTTAATTTTAAGGCAATAAGATGGCGGCGTAGGTGTAGATACTGGGGGAGGCTGGAGTGTTAGTAGTAGTAGTAGTAGTAGTAGAAAAAGTAGTAGTAGTAGTAGTAGTAGTAGTAGTAGTAATTATTATTATTGTTATTGTTATTATTATTATTATTATTATTATTATTATTATTATATTTTTGCCCCCAGGCCCTGATGTGGGTCATTGACCTGTTCCCGGGTGGAATAATCCTGTAAAAAATAAGTCAGCCTCCATCTCGCGCCTTAAATATAGTAAGAATTAAGCAACCATGAACGCAGATAAGCAAGTAAACAAATGTTATTATTAGTATTGTTGTTGCCACCAAAAGCTAAGACATTACCTAATGCTGGACAATTCTTTTTTTCTTTTCTTTTCTTTTTACGGGGATTAGCCCACCCGGGCACAGGTTAACGACCCACAACGGGGCCTGTAGGGCGGAAAAATAAGAATAGAAAGAAATTAAAAAGAGAAAATGAAAAGGTTATACAGTATTAATCTACACCGCGAAGTGGCCGGAAAACCAGCTTTTTAACGTGAGACAGATTGCATGAGTATGGAAACAGAAGAAGGCAGAGCATTCCACAGTTTGGCTGTGTGAGGAAAGAAGGAAGTACTATAACGGGTTATTCTAGTGTGTCCGACATCCACAGAGAAACGGTGGGCACCGCGGGCAAGACGTGTGTTACGAGCCCACGGCCTTGCCGGCGGTACACAGGATGCCAGATCCACCGAACAATGCCCGTTAAAGTACCTGTAAAAGAGAGAGAGTGAAGCAACATTGCGGCGAATAGAAAGGGAAGAGAGATTGTCGACTAAAGGAGGAGAGTTAATAAGACGAAATGCCTTTGATTCCACCCTATCTAACGATTGGACAGAAGAAGAGCCACCCCAGATATGAGAACAAATACTCCAAGTTAGGACGAATGAATCCCTTATATACTTGAAGCAACTGCTCAGGAGTGAAGTACCTACGGCATCTGTGCAGAATCTAGAGGGTGGAGGAGGGTCCGATATTGGGGATTAGTGCACATCAGGTAATTTTAGTAATGCTTGACTCCGTGGGTGAATGGTGCAACCGCCGCATGTGGCTCCGTCTTAGTAATATTAGACTACTACACTCCTACTACTACTATTACTACTAATACTAATAATAACCACAATAACAACAGTAATAACTACACCAGCCTCTCTAAATAAAGATAATGACTTTTTTCTCTTCATTACAACTGAGTTCCATCATAATAGATAATTACTACCATCTATTTTTAGTCACCAAAATCAAATTATACATCACCTGAGGCACCTTAATTAATTATATTACAGGTCAAGGACTTTGACATGTCAGGTCATCAGGTGACTTGATTCATCACTGAGCAAAATATTGATCACCTGAGTACGGTGAAATAAACCCGCTGAGTACGATAATAATAATAACTATTATTATAATAATGATGTAATAATGATAATAATTATAATTATAATAATGATAATAATGTTAATGATATAAATAAACAAATAAATAATTATCTATATTTCTAGTCCATAATTAAAAAATTTTAAGATAGCCTCGGAAGAGAGAATTATGCCTGTCTCATTCAGTCTATCCCGAATAATGAGGGGGACACCATCACACTTCATGAAGCTGCCAGATGAATGATGACGCTAACCCCCTCCCACCCACCCCCTCCCTTCCCCCTAACGCAAGGATGACGAACACGGTGAAATATTATCACTAAATTAATTTTTCTCGCTAATACGCGACTGAGTGAAGTTTTTTTATTCCCGTGGTCATTAATTAGGATTTTTTGGGGAGGATGTTTAAAAAGCCGTAGTTTTAGAATGTCGACGTCTAAAATCTTAAAAAATCGATTTCTGAAAACATTAAAAACATCGACGTCTAAAACAATAAGAACATCGACGTCTAAAACATGTAAACATCGATGTCTAAAAAAACATTAACATCTAAAACATTTTAACATCAGGTTCTTAAACATTAAAACATCAACTTTAAAAACATTTTATTCTAAGTCTTTGGATACGTGGTTATGTCTGCATAAATATTTTGTTTACTGATCGTTTGTTTTTAATAGAGCAAATGCGTTTAATTAAATGATCCGCGATACTAAGTTTTTTTTTCATAATGTTGAGTAACTAAACGTAACTTGCCATAATAACCAGTATGATTATTTAACATCTTGATATTAACGATTTAACCCATTGAGCTCGATGATTTAACCTCTTGAGCACGATAGCTTGATCCAGCGTTTATCGTAACTTCTTGGGTCTTTCTCTTCGTTTTTCGGGTTACTCAGTGCCGAGCAGACAACTCTAAAGCCTCGTACACACCAAGATACAATGTCTAGAGACAGTCGAGCAACAATGTTTCTGGACTGTTGCGAGACAATCCAGAAACAATCGGTAAGCCCTGTTGCTAGACTGTCTCGTGATTGTTTCGCAACAGACGCGAGACAGTCCAGAAACATTGTTGCACGTCCAGACCAAGCTAGAGCAATGAATTGGCGGGAAGAGCAGTCGACGTCGTCATGTCTGTGGATGCAGAAGTGGCCATCAAAATATAATAATTACAAGATACAAATATTCTAATGCCAAAAAGCGATTATAAACAGCTGCCTCCCAAAAGTTGGGAATGCTGTACAGACGCCGTAGGTTCTTCAAGTATATAAGGGATTCATTCGTCCTAACTTGGATTATTTGCTCTCATATCTGGGGTGGCTCTTCTTCTGTCCAACTGTTAGATAGGGTGGAATCAAAGGCATTTCGTCTTATTAACTCTCCTCCTTTAGTTGATAATCTTTCTTCGCCGCAATGTTGCTTCACTCTCTCTTTTACAGGTACTTTAACGGGCAATGTTCGGTGGATTTGGCATCCTGTGTACCGCCGGGAAGGCCGTGGGCTCGTAACACTCGTCTTGCCCGCGGTGCCCACCGTTTCTCTGTGGATGTCGGTCACACTAGAATAACCCGTTATAGTACCTCCTTTTTTCCTCACACAGCCAAACTGTGGAATGCTCTGCCTTCTTCTGTGTTTCCATACTCATGCAATCTGTCTCACTTTAAGAAGCTGGTTTTCTGGCATCTTCGTGGTGTAGATTAATACTGTATTACCTTTTCCATTTCTATTTTTAATTTCTTTCTATTCTTATTTTCTCATCCTCTTGGCCCCGTTGTGGGTCGTTAACCTGTGCCCGGGTGGGCTAATCCCCGTAAAAAGAAATGAAAAAAAAAATTTCCAGCATTAGGTAATGTCTTAGCTTCTGGTGGCAACAACAACATTAATAATAACATTTGTTTACTTGCGTATCTGCGTTCATGGTTGCGTAATTCTTACTATATTTAAGGCGCGAGATGGCGGCTGACTTTTTATTTTTTTTACAGGATTATCCCACCAGGGCACAGGTCAATGACCCACATCAGGGCCTGGGGCGAAATAATAATAATAATAATAATAATAATAATAATAATAATAATAATGATAATAATTAAATAAAAAAAAATAGTGAGAAACGATATATGTATGTTGTGATGCCATATGGTAGTATCTTCCTGTTAGGTAACTTCATGGACTTAAAACTACTCTGAGTACTGCACCGTAATTAAAGTGCCTTATTTCATTCGGTCATCAGAATCAAACCAAAAATATGAATTAGGAATCTTTGTGTATCCTACTCGAGGACCATACGTTCTTTCATCTTGCGTGACGAAGAAAATCACACGAATCTTTTTTAATCTGGCACCAGCAATTTTGAGCATCGAGAAGGAACAAAATAAAATATGAAACTGTGTGAATCCAACTTAAACTAAACCAACTGTATTATATTACATTACAGGAACAAAAAATAAAACCAATGAATGAATCTTTTGACGAATTCAGTTCCAAGATAAACCAATCTCTTACCCCAAGGTTAACGGAAGAGAAAAGTACATATATCTTTTTAATCCGAATTCAATATTGATCAAAGGTCAATATTGGTTGATATGGGAGAGATATTGGCTGCCCACTATCCACACTACCCTCCCTCCCTCCTTCCCTTCCTCCCTGGTTATCCTCCCCTCCCTTCCCCTTCATTCCCTCCCTCCCTCCATCCTTCCTTCCTCCCCTCCCTAAGTCCTTCCTTTCCTACCCCTATCCTGCCTACCCCCTCTATCCTCCTTACATATCCTCCCTCCGTCTCTCCCTCTATCCCTCCCTCCCTAGTCTCCTTCCCCCAAGTCATATTGACAGATCATAATCCTCTTAGCACAGTGTGTTGGTCAGGTTCCTCTTGGTGTGGGCGGCGTCGCGGCCAGATGAGGAGGGGACAAGACAATGGTGGACTTAATGGGTAATGGTAGATTTAATTGGTGTCAATTTAATGGTTAATGGTAGATCTAATTGGCAATGGTAGATTTAATGGGAATGGTAAACTTAATGGGTAGTGGTAGACTTAATGAGTAATGGTAGCTTTAATGGGTAATGGTACATTTAATGGGTAATGGTACATTTAATGGGTAATGGTAAATTTAATGGGTAATGGTTGATTTAATGGGTAATGGTACATTTAATGGGTAATGGTAAATTTGATGGGTTGTGGTAGACTTAATGAGTAATGGTAGCTTTAATGGGTAGTGGTAGCTTTAATGGGTAATGGTAGTTTTAATGGGTAGTGGTAAAATTATTGGGTAATGGTTGACTTATTGGGTAGTGATAAACATAATGGGTAATGGTAGATTTATGGATAGGGGTAGAATTAATGGGTAGTGGTAGTTTCAATGGTAATGGGGACTTTAATGGGTAATGGTAGCTTTAATGGGTAATGGTAGCTTTAATGGGTAATGGTAGCTTTAATGGGTAGTGGTAGCTTTAATGGGTAGTGGTAAAATTATTGGGTAATGGTTGATTTAATGGGTAGTGATAAACATAATGGGTAATGGTAGATTTATGGTTAGGGGTTAACTTAATGAGTAATGGTAGATTTAATGGGTAGTGGTAGCTTTAATGGGTAATGGTAGCTTTAATGGGTAATGGTAGCTTTAATGGGTGGTGGTAGCTTTAATGGGTAGTGGTAGCTTTAATGGGTGGTGGTAGCTTTAATGGGTAGTGGTAGCTTTAATGGGTAATGGTAGCTTTAATGGGTAATGGTAGCTTTAATGGGTAATGGTAGCTTTAATGGGTAGTGGTAGCTTTAATGGGTGGTGGTAGCTTTAATGGGTAGTGGTAGCTTTAATGGGTGGTGGTAGCTTTAATGGGTAATGGTAGCTTTAATGGGTAATGGTAGACTTAACCTTGAGAATAGTTTTCTTTCTTAAAAAATATTCAAACTTTTCATAAGTACTAAAGGAATACAATCCTGTTCTTCAAGGTAAATCCCATCACAGTACTTATATTCCTCCAGATTAAAAGCGTCAGTCTTTTTTTTCAACTATTATTCTTAAACAAATGAAAAAGTCTCATTTTATAGTCAACTGATAAAAGATAGAATGAGGAAAACAAATAATTATCCGAGTAAAACAAGAATTTCTTGGGGAGGCACTGTACAAAAGGATGCAGTGAACTCTGTTATCTGGAAATGACACTCGTACTGAATATTATCCAGATAAGAAAGAGAAACTGTAATCTGGACAAAACTCTCTGTTATCCGGACAAGACACACGGGCTCTCTGTTATCCGGACAAGCCGCACTAGCTCTCTCTTATCCGGACAAGATACACACTAGCTCTCTCTTATCCGGACAAGATACACACGAGCTTGCTGTTATCCGGACAAGATACACACGAGCTCTCTGTTATCCGGACAAGATGTACAAACTCTGTTATCCGGAAAATAAAGGTAAACACGTTTTCTTTGACAGAGAGTACATCGAACCCTCGGCTACCCATGATATAATATATTCTATTTCCATTCATGTGGCTGGAACGTGAAAAGAAAAAATTATCAAGACGTTTGAGTTCCTTAATGACATTCATGTAAACTTATTGGAAAACATTGGAAAAGAATAAATCATGATGGAAATGTCAATTATTTTGCTTTAATTTAAACAGAGGGAGAGAGAGAGAGAGAGAGAGAGAGAGAGAGAGAGAGCTGATAGCCTATGTAAATTGTTTGTGTGTGTTCCCGTTGAATATTTACATAAATTACGTGTATGTATATGTAGTAGGGATTACGTAATGAATATGTATCTCAGCGCCTCCTTTGAATTAGTGGCACACCACACACACGACTGAATGTACACAGGAATGTAATTGTCTTCCTTCCCTTTACTCAAACGTTACAGATTACAATTTCCATTTTCTTTTCGTTATATAAATTTAAATATTTTTATTAGTGTCGAGTTTTTACTTTTTTTCGTTTTTACTTATTGTTTTTGGTCTGTTTATCATTTAACTTGTTTTCCTTGTTAAGAATCCTGTTTTTTCCCGTATTTTTGTGTTTCTTTATTGTGTAACTATTTTCTAGTTTATGTGTGTTTTTTGTTTGTGTTTGTTTAGCATTGTTTTTTTTTCTGTTTTACGTATTTCTGTGGCAGTTAACCTTTTTTTCATTATTGTATTTTTTCTTGTGATTTTTTATTATAATACAGTATTTCTTTTTATTCTCATGTCTTTAACTTTGTAGTGTTAAGAGCGCTAAAAGAACTGGCTCTTGAGAGAAACAATCGGCCAGTTATCATTATTATTATTATTTTTTTTTTTATTATTATTATTATTATTATTATTATTATTATTATTATTATTATTATTATTATTATTATTATTATTATCATCATATGAACATTTTGGAAGGCATGTTTGCGTTTGTTGCCACATTTTAACCAAGTACGGTTGCTTTTAAAAACTTGAGGCCTCTTTGGGTTAATGGCCCAGCAATTAAGACTGACGTTTATTGTAGGCTTATGTACCTTCCCTTTGTTCTTGTGTAATGAGTTAGCCTAAGTTGGTCTAGTATTACCTCTGAAGCAGTTATTACCCACGCTGACGGAGCCAGTCCATTACTAAGAAATTTTATCCGCGTATTAAGTCAAGAAATACCCCATGTTATCTTCAATTTAAAAACAGAGTACTGTACATTTGCCATCACAACGAGATATTAAGTGTGCGCTGTTATTCTTCCTTTGTGTATGTGTGCGTGTGCGTCTATAAGCATTTGTGTGTGTGTGTATTATGCCTTCTTCATCAATGCATACGCCTCAACACTGAATGCAGAGCATGATATCAAGGAGGCCTTTTACGCCGACCTTGACACAGTGCTGACCTCTAGCCCTAGGGAAGATACGGTTAGCTCCTAGGTGACTCCAATGCCTGAGTTGGCAGAGATGCTGATTTATGGCAGGGAACCATAAGGAGAAACGGAGTGGGCAGATGTAATCCCAACGGCTTACTCCTCCTCCATCATGTGTGCACCATGTGTGTTCGTGCGTGCGTGTCTCCGACGTGCCACATAGCCAGGTTAAGCAAAACTGCCCGGCACAAGACTCTTGGCCGGGACTGTACTTACTAACACCATGTTACGTGTACTATTCCAGATGATTCTAAGTGTTACATAACAATTTCTTGAGATAAATGTACAGTATATATCAGGTGCCAACAAGAGAGCTCAGGCTTTCAAATGGCTCAGCCAGGTCAATATTGTTATTATTATCCACTCTGTATCTGTATTTTCTGGCTAAATAAACTGTTTCAGTATCAATATCAATATCACCATCCTCGCTCACACTGAACACGACCTACAGGAGTTCCTGGACACCTATGCAGATGCATATGCATTATGCACACTTCGACCCCAAGGTGAATACTCAGATTCTCTTCCAGCCTGCCCCTGGTTCAGCCACACCTCCACCATCCATCCAGCTTAATGGTACTACAGTCTCTTATGTTACCCACTTTCAGTATCCCGGCTCCCACCTGTCCACCACCGTGGACACCGATGAAGATATTCATCACCGGTTCAGATGTGTATCCCAAGCATTTGGCAGACTCCATACCCGTGTCTTCAGCTGTAGGGAGCTGAAATTATCTACAAAGCTGCACGTATATCGATCAGTGGTCTTCCTCACCCTGCAGTTCGGCAGCGAGACATGGGTCACATTCAAGAGGCACCTCAAGGCACTTAAAAACTTTCACTAAGACAAGAGAACAAATGCCAGTAGTCTTGCTGACACCAACAGTAGGAGCATCGAGGCTACCATTATCCATGAACAACTATGCTGGACTGGTCATGATACCCTCATGGACGACAGTAGACTGCCAAAGCAGCTACTTTACAATCACCTAATGATATAAACGTATTACTGAAAAGGTATAAGGATTGTCTTAAGACAAACCAGAAGAAGTGCCAAATCGACCCCCTCACCTGGGAGACGATTATTCCACACCCTAACTGTTGGAAAAGCACCACATAACGTGCCAATACTTTCGAGTTAGCCCGACTGCATACCGAGGCAGACAAGCGCCGGCAAAGACGCTGCCGCCGCCCCTCCAGCGCTAGATGTAGCCCTCCACACGTGCAACATCTGTAGACGGCCCTGCCGGTCCCGTGTCGGCCTCTCTGGTCACCTCAGAGCTCACCAACGGAGGTGACACCCCTTAATAACTCATATAATTGTTTCATAGCTGGATGATCGTCATACTCGATTCCGTGTAACGGGAAAGTAGTTGCAATAGTAGTGTGTGTGTGTGTGTGTGTGTGTGTGTGTGTGTGTGTTTGTCTGATTCTGTAATATTTAGCAGTCCGTCAGAGGCTGATGGAACTGTCAGAGAAATGCCACATCCCCCCAAAAAAACATTTCCCAATTTTAATATTTTACCACATAATATCGACGTATTTTTTTAAGCTTGCATAATTTATATCTAAAAGAGGAATTTCGGATCCGTCAGCCCACACCCTCAGTTATGTTATTGTACAGAGGTTAATACTTGATATAGGTATTTTAATAACTGTTTGGCGGCTCCTAAGTGGTTATTAGTTGTGTTTAGTTTCATTTCTTGTTATATTGGTTTATTATTATTATTATTATTATTATTATTATTATTATTATTATTATTATTATTATTATTATTGTTATTATTATTGTTAGTTTTATTATTATTATTATTATTATTATTATTATTATTATTATTATTATTATTATTATTATTATTATTGTTGTTAGTATTTATTATTATTATTGTTATTATTATTATTATTATTGTTATTATTATTGTTATTATTATTATTATTATTGTTATTATTATTATTATTATTAGTAGTAGTAGTAGTAGTAGTAGTAGTATTGTTGTTGTTGTTGTTGTTGTTGTTGTTGGTGTTCCCCCAGAAGACCTATACACCAGAACTATTATACATTTCTAGGATAAAAATCAGCAATCATTCTTTAATATAGTCTTCACAATAGAGTATTATTTAACACTTTTAGGGAAAATTAATTTACTTTGTCATATATACTTAAATGCCGTCACGGAGAGCTGCAGTAAAGCGTTCCTGAAATTTGTGAAAGTTAGAGAATTAATTGACGAGAAAAAACAAAGCATGTCTGAGAGCTTCTGTTTATGTTTTTGTGGTATTTTGAGGGAATTATTTGAGTACAGTTCTGGCAGGATCTCTCTCTCTCTCTCTCTCTCTGTGGATGTGTTCCGAATGATCGTTGAAGCTGATGGATGTGAACCTTACAAGAGCTTACGAGGTGAGTCAGTCTGTCAGGGTGTCAGTCAATCGGTCAGTTAGTCGGCCAGTCAGTCGGTCAGTCAGGATAGAGTTATGTAACATGGATCAAAGTGAGAGACAGGCTGTTTCATTAGACACAAAACTCAGCAAATACCGAGAGCGACGAGAGACCTGGTACAGTACCAGCTGGACGTGTTCACATTACAAGTGATGGTGTACTGCACAGTGGAGGGTTATGGTTGTCTCCCGCCAGGTGGCAGCAGCATTAACTGCGGTCCACCACACTCAACAAAACACAGATTTTTTTTATAGTTGCGCGTTTCTCCTTCACCCTCGCTGCCTTAAGTGTGGCAAATTATTCATTGAGGTCAATAAAAGGCCCTAGAAGAAGTTAATCAGTAGAAATATGAGGTTGTCTGTTTTTCTGCTCACAATGCGCGTTTACAACTTTGAAGATAGAGGTGAATTTCAGCATGAAGATGTGTGTTCACTCCAGAAATGTCCACAATGTAGAGTTTTGGGGGGTTAGCTCTCTTGAGGGGGCGTACAGAACGATAGCATTTCCTTCACCGTTAACACCCTTACCTTCCCAGACGTAGGAACACCTCCCACGCCGTTAACCCCATACCGACCTCCCAGACGTAGGAACACCTCACCCGGCGTTAACACCCCTACCGACCTCCCAGACGTGGAACATCTCACCCACCCTACCGACCTCCCAAACGGGGAACACCTCACCACGCCGTTAACACCCCTACCGACCTCCCAAACGTAGGAACACCTCCACCCGCCATTCCGACCTCCCAGACCTAGGAACATCTCACCCATTTAACACCTACCGACCTCCCAGACGTAGGAACACCTCACCCACGCCGTTAACACCCCCTACCGACCTCCCAGACGTAGGAACACCTCACCCACGCCGTTAACACCCCCTACCGACCTCCCAGACGTAGGAACACCTCACCCACGCCAGCAATGACAACAAATTTTATCAAGTATATAATTCATATACAGTAACTCCCACTCAGTTTGACTTTATCTTAATCATTCTGCCATATATCACAGTCGAAAATTTAATTAAGAACCTATGCATTATTAAGAAAATAAACTAAGATTTAGCTCAATTGTAGGTATTTCCATCATAAAATTTTTGGATTATGTGAAGATTAAACCTCCCAGTTTATTTCACCTGATGATTAAACACCTTAATGCTAACCTAACCTAACCTTAAAACATAATATGACATAAAATTACACAATGTAACACAACCCTAGTTAGCTGGAGGTGTGTGTGGTGGGGGCTAACCTTTACTTGATCCGAAGTTTCGAACATTGATAGTCAGAGACGCAAGGCAGGTTCATGAATTACTGAGGTGACCACACGATTACCCGGAACTAAAGACTAGAAGTACTTGGACCATACAGACTTTGTTGAACCATGAATAATTACACAGTCGTCTAGTTGGTCTAAACTCCTTCATTTTACTTCACATCACTTGTTTATTCAGAGTCTCTCTCTCTCTCTCTCTCTCTCTCTCTCTCTCTCTCTCTCTTGTCTACATACACACGTACACATACAACCAACAACAACAACCCCACTACATTATCCGCTTACAACAACAAACATCCTGGAAATAAATTCGCCACAACAAGTTACAACTGAGCTTAAATACTGCAAATAAATCAGGGGAGACATAGCGGTACTGGGCCTCTCTCTCTCTCTCTCTCTGGCCTGGTGCTGGGTATTACATAAATTGTTACACTACACCAGCAAATTGTGGAGGGTGAGGCCAGGCGACTAACTACCCACGCTTCTGCAGTATCTCTGGTGGTGGATTGTTTTTTTTGTTTTTTTTTGCGTTGGTGATATTTTTTGTGTGGGTGGTTGGTTGGGCGAGTGGGACAGTTTGGTGGCGGTTATGGTGGTGGTGGGTTTGTTAGTTGGCGGTGGTGGTGATAGGTTTGTAAGTTGTGGTGGTGGTGGTGGGTTTGTTAGTTGGTGATAGTTGTGGTGGTGGTAGTAGTGATGTTAGAAGTGGTGATAGTAGGGGTTATGCGATGATAGTGGTGGTGGCTGGTGGTGGATTCTGGCCGAAGGATTTTTCTTCGAAACAGCGATGAAGTTTCCTATTTAAGAGAGAGAGAGAGAGAGAGAGAGAGAGAGAGAGAGAGAGAGAGAGAGAGACAGAGAGACAGACAGACAGACAGACAGACAGACAGACAGACAGACAGACAGACAGACAGACAGACCCCTTGAGTTTGGTGTCTACGTATCTAATTTCACTCGTTTTTTTATAATATACACCTTGACGACTTCCACTGATCTTTATACCTGAGAACAACTTATCATAATGTACCTTAAAGTAGTGATATAAACAGGTAGGCTTCGTTCCCATCAGAAGGAAACTGGAGGAGAGGGAAATAATATTCAACCTATAGGATGTTTGAAGTACAGTAAACTCATGGGATTTTTTTTTTTTTTTGACCATGGTACAGTGTGGTAAGTCTGTGGTAGTTTGAGAGCCCTTGTACGAACCTCCACCACTCAGTACGTCGACCTCCACCACTCAGTACGTCGACCTCCACCACTCAGTACGTCGACCCCCACCACTCAGTACGTCGACCTCCACCACTCAGTACGTCGACCTCCACCACAGAATACAGTTCCTATACACCACCAAAAAGAAACATTACTATCATTATATCTTCATTATTATCTTGTGTATGGAACCTCTTAGCTTACATGCATAAAGATATTTTAGTAGTTGAGGTACAGAAATACACGTAAACAACAACAATAATCATTCATGTCCACTCACGCCTCCTGTTGGTACCAAGGGAGTCAGCCAACTTGAACGATTTGTCCTACAGAGCCAAGAACAGAGAGATTGTCTTCGTATAGAAGGTTTAGTCTTTGTCTTAGGTTAGGTTAGGTTAGGTTAGGTTAGGTTAGGTTACGGTTAGGTTAGGTTACGGTTAGGTTACGGTTTTCCTGCCTTCTTTTATCACACTGTTAAAGAATAAAAAAAAATTAGAACACATCAAATTCACAACAGCGATAGATAATGAGAAAATATAATATGTACTTCATACATAAGCATTCATGATTAAGATAGCAATCACAGTACCAAGAAAAAATCATATCTGTGTCCGAGTTTCTCTATACCAATGCTGTGTGCTGTCAACCAAGCGTCACAACAAAGCAATTAACCTCAAATACTAAAGCCCTAAAGCCAACCATTAATAAGCTATTGAGTATTACAGGAAACACACACACACACACACACACACACACACATCACTAACCCCACCTCCGATGATGGTACGATTATTAATCTTGTTACTTATATAAAATATGGCGAATATCGCCTCAGAAAATTCAATACCAGTTGGCTTTTCATTTTTTTGGAATTATGAGATTATAAAGAAACTAGATAATGTGTTGTACCTTTGATCTGGTTCAGGTGAGAGAGAGAGAGAGAGAGAGAGAGAGAGAGAGAGAGAGAGAGAGGGGGGGGTTACCATCTCATTTTACGTGTAATATGCATGCAGGTAGCGAGTATTGACCCCAGCCTTTGTGATACTTCAGTACGCTTAATTGCCACAATTTTATACCAGAAAAAAGATTTTTTTTTCCTCTTCAGGTCTTCTCTCTGACCAACGTTACAATACATTCAAATTTTTTCTACGTTTGTGTGAACTGAAGTCATTATTTAGATTTTTAAATTTAACTTTTTCTTTGTTTTCCTTTTTTTTCGATTGTATAAACCATGATTGTTAATTACTAAGTAAAGACATTATGTTGATTAACCTTTTAATTCATTAAATGGTTTGTGATGATTAAGTAATGTGAGCGTTTAGTAATTGTTTTACGAGTTTCACTTAAAAATATCGATCTGGAGTTATCTATTGTTTTGAATTTATTTAGATATTCAGAAAGTGTGACAAAAGTTGTGTAAGTGATTCATAGTTTTCTAAGTGTTGAGATAATTTTATAGCTGCTCGCTGAAGTATCTTAGTGATATATAAATATTTATATGTTTATATTTTTATATAAAAGTATCCCTTAAATTATATATGGGTTCTACAGAGGTTTCGCTGTATTGATAAGGTTTTGTAAAGTTATTTAAGTAACATTTGATTTTTATGTATTAAAGTGATATATACAGTAGTTTTCTAAGTGTATAAAACTTTTACATAAAATTATTAAAAGCTTCAAACAGATATATGTGTAGTGTCTAAGTGTTTCTACATCTAAAAAAGTATTACAAAAGGATTAAAGTGATATCATGTGCTTAAGCTTCATCTTAGATCAATCCTTAAAGTATTAACCATAATTATCACCTTTAAAAGTTTGAATCCCATAAAGCTTGACTAAACTTACTACTTATACAATTTATAAGGAATAATTATGGCCCTTCACATCGACAAGACAAAATGAACTCCAAAAATCTAGTATAATTTAAGGAATTGTAATGACAGACAAACAGAGAAATTTAAAATCGTCTTTAGTTTGCTTTAGTAATTATTAAGTGAGATTGTTTTATTATTTATATGTCCGTTTGTTTGTTTGTTTTATCGTAGAAGTTAATTATGATCGGATAATGTAATTTTATACCTGTCATTTATTTCTTTTAAGTGGTCATTTCAGTTCGTTTTATTCTTATATTGTCAAAGTTTGTTTTTCACTTTTATTTTCGTATTTTTTTATATTCTGTTTTATTACCTTCTCCTTGGTACTCTAGGTGTTTATACAAGTGTTATAGGTATGTACTGCAGTAACAATATAGTAACGTAAAAGACAAAAAAAGTCGAATTATAGTATTTAGTCTCAGGGTTTCTTTTGTTATTTATTAATTGTTCTTATTTGTGGTATTTGTTTTCCTCTCATATGTATAGTTTAAGCCTTTGGTATTGTTTTGAGTAACCTTACGTTAGGTTGGATTAGGTTAGGTTAGGCTAGGCTAGGTTAGGTTAGGTTAGGCTAGGTTAGGTTAGGTTAGGTTAGGTTAGGTTAGGTTTTGTATAAAAGTATTCATTTGTGCATTTTCATGATCTGCATTATCGCTTATGGTCAGTCAAACGTTTCAAAAAAAAAAAAAAAAATCAATAAATTATCGCTATCTGGTAATCGGCATTTATACCTATTTAAACGTAACATAAATATATTTCCATGTGGACGTAATCCACAAGTATATCAATTATTCCACTATTCGAACCATCATTCGCTGAACAATTCGAAGCATGTGTCCAGTGACCAGATGTAGTCACGGTGACGCTTTCAATATTAATCCGCCAGGTTACAATATTCATCGGCCACAGCTGCATGAGGAGGTACTTGTTTCTTAAGAGAGGAGAGAGAGAGAGAGAGAGAGAGAGAGAGAGAGAGAGAGAGAGAGAGAGCTACAAGGATATAAATATAGAGAAAGAAAGAGAGAGAGAGACAGAGAGAGAGAGACAGAGATAAAGGTATAGTAGGGGCAAGCACGTGACATAAAGGCTTAAGCATAATCTGGTTTTATGAGGATGATTCTGTCTGTGGTGTGAGTGAGAGACTCCAGTACCACGGCAGCTGTAAATCTGGTAGACCCTTCACGGCTACAGTCTCCAGCAGAGCCACTATAGCCACACACTCCTACAGCGACACACTTCTACAGCGACACACTCCAATAGCGACACACTCCTACAGCTACACACTCCAACAGCGACACACTCCTCGAGCGACACACTCCTTGAGCGACACACTCCTTGAGCGACACACCCCGACAGCAACACACTCCTACAGTTACACACTACTACCGTGACACACACTTACAACAACACTCCAACAGTAGTACACTCCTACGGCAACACACTCCTAGAGCGACACACCCCGACAGCGACACATCCCTACGGCGACACACTCCGACAGCGACACACTCCTACAGTAGCACATTCCTACAGCAACATGTTCCAACAGTCACCCCCAAAGGCTAACACACACACACACCTGAGAACAATGGCCGGATGCTCCCCAGGATGTGTGGAGGTATGGCACGTCATTACTGCCGTCAATATACAGTAAACCTCTTGAGCAAGGAGTGCAGAGGACTGTCTTTCACGGGGCAGAGACGAGGCTTCCTTGGCCCTTTGTGGAGTCGATCCCTGTGTGTGTGTGTGTGTGTGTTTGCGTGTGGAGATAGGGTGTGGGTGAAGGAGGGTGCAGGTGTTAGGGAGAGGGAGAGAGTTGAAGTGAGGGAGGAGAGAGTGAGAAAAGAAGTTCAGGTGGATGAACTGACCTCCCTCACCTGAGAACACCCTCACTGAAGATCACACATAACGAATTAATCAACTGCATTTATAACCTATACGCAAGTCATGGTTGAGTACGAGTATTTTCTCAATCTCGGCAACTTTATGTTTTGTTTTGCTTTACAGGCAGACAGTTGGAACTCACACACACACACACACACACACACACACATATATATATATATATATATATATATATATATATATATATATATATATATATATATATATATATATATATATATATATATATATATATATATATATATATATATATATATATATATAATAGTTTCACCCTGCCCGGGATCGAACTCGGATCCGCTAGCTTGCGAGAAAAGCATGCTGACCATTACATCACAGGACGCACACACACACACACACACATTTATTTCATCAGAACAAATAATGTGCTTCATGTTTACATTTATGCAGATATATGACTCAGTAAGCGGTAAGTAAAATATACAAGGAGTTATCGTTGTGAGTATGGCCAAAAAATATACCAGGGATTATCGGAAAAAATACCAGGATTTTACCTGGTTATGTATTAAAATGTGGGTATTCTTTGATGTATGTATGACCGTGTACAGACGTGGAGAAATTGGGTTTTGTTTACATAGACTTAGATTAATTGATACAAGCACCTGGCCACTACCAGCTGATACCCTGTCTGTACCGAGGCGAGGATACCTTGTAAACACTATTATGTACAATAACATTATGTTCAAACAACATTATTATGTTCTTAGGGAGCATCAAAGAGAGAAGATGATAAAGATATAGAGAGAAAGGGAAGAAAAGAAACAGGATAACAAAGTAAAGTGAGTCCGAGAAAGAAAGAATATAAGAAAAAGATAGAAAATAAGAAACTCTGAGAGGAATTTCAGAAATACAAGCACTCAGCTGTCACTTCCTCCCACACGAGTTCTCTTGGTGTTTTATCAAAGTATATATTGTACAGTATTACTGAACTTCATTAATTCTCTAAATTACACGTTTCAGAGTCTTTCTTTATTAGTTTATTGCTTTATTTCGTTACCATACGGCGTAAGTTTGAAGGCATCGAAATCTTCCGTTTTGATGTCAGGTTTGCTATAGATCTGCGTTAACACGAGTGAAAACTCTGGTATGATAAATAATAGAGAGATGCCTCTATCTCAGGTAAGACAAGGTCAGAAAATCACTTCTGCCATAGGTCGATAATTAACCTAAATATCAGCCGGTGGTGCTCCATACCTGATCGTTTGAAGGATCACGCAGTGTTAATACGACTGACGGAGACTCTCCTGCCGCTGCTCTCACCGCCGGTGCGGCGTCTGATCTAATATAAGGCATGAAAGGGTGTGTGTAACCAGGTCGAGGTATTGACCAGAATCTATCATAGTTCGTCCTTGAGGAAGTCTTTGGTCGATGACCTGATGCTAGTGTGAAAATCTGAAAGAACTTGACCCTGTGTGCTTGAACTTTGAACCCTCTGACCTTAACTTTTGACCAAGTGGTCTTCTTGGTCTTTGATCCTCTGACCTTGACATTGAACATTGACCTTGTGACCTTGGCCAGAAGCTATGTGTGCAAACACACACATTGATGAAAATAAGTAGTTCACTCGACTCTTAATGCTATAATTCGGTCTCACTGATCCAGAGCGTGACCTTGATCCTAACCGTTGACCTGATCTTGACGGATGACAAGTTTTCTCGCACAAAAACACCAGTGATACAAGTCTGGGGTCAACGCCGTGAGTCAGGTAGCCAGATAGAGTTACCTGATGAGGAAGGGAAGTAAGGAATAAACAAGTGATTTACCTTGGTTACCTTATTTAACTAATTACTAATGGCCACCCATTAGAGGTGGCCATGTCGAGGGAAAGGGGCCAGTGTCAGTGAAGGATACCTCCATTGTTCTTGATAATTTTGCCAAGGGCCATTTTGAATCCCAGTACTGTTTTTGATTCCACAGCTTGGGTTGGTAGACCGGCCTCTGTATGAAGGAGTATTTCCTTGTGTTCGCTCTGTGTGATAACTTGGTGAGCTTGTAGTAATAAGAACATAAGATCATAAGAATGGAGGAAACGGCAGCGGACCTATTGCCCATGCAAGGCAGTCCCGTTTACACCTAACCCCTATCGCTCATATATCCATCCAACCTATATTTGAAGCTATCCAGCGTGTTCGAGTTAATGATAATGTTTGGTAACTTGTTGCACTCATCCACTACTCTATTTCCAAACCAGTGTTTACCTATCTCGCGCCTAAATCTAAATTTGTGTAATTTAAAACCATTGTTACAAGTCCGTTCCTGGTTGGATAGTTTAAGTACCTTTGTTATATCACCTTTGTTTAACCTCGACTTCCATTTATACACCTCGATCATATCGCCCCTCACTCTATGCCTCTCGATGGAGTGCAAATTCAGATGCTTTAATCTGTCTCTGTACTCAAGGTGCCTATTGCCTGTGATTAGTATTGCCATCCTCCTCTGCATGCTTTCTAGGGATTCGATATCCATTCTGTAGCACGGTGACCAAAATTGAACTGCATAATCCAAGTGAGGTTTCACAAGCACAAGATATAGTTATAGGATAACTTAGCTAGTCCTGTAACTAACACTACTTTGTATGAACCCAAGTACTTTGTTAGACTTCTTTCGAGCAAATACACATTATTGTCTTGGTTTAAGATTCCTACTTATCATTACTCCTAGATCTTTCTCACAGTCGGATTTCTCTATATCATCGTTGTTCATCTGATATCCGGTTTCTCTGTTTACATCTCCTACGCTAAGTACTTTCCATTTGTCCACATTAAATTTCATCTGCCATTTTTCAGACCATGCGAAAAATTTGTTTAGATCTCCCTGTAGTTTTGCAGAATCCTCGTCACGCCCTACTTTAGTGTCGTCAGCAATTTCCTTATGTTGCTGTCTACGCCTATATCCATGTCGTTTATGTCCTGTATATAATAAATATCAATGGTCCAAGTACTGAGCCTTGGGGTACTCCACTAGTGACGTTACCCCAATCGGATTTAGTGCTGTTAATGTTTACTCACTGTTTACTGTCCTGTAAACACCCCTGAATCCATTTTAGAATATCTCCTCCAACTCCACGAACCTCCACTTTTCGTAATAGTCTTTCGTGGGGGACTCTGTCGAAGGCTTTGCAAAAGTCAAAGTATATCACATTATAATCGTGTCCGTCATCCACTGATTCGAAAATAGTTGAAAAGAATGTTAATATGTTAATATATTTGTTAGACATGAACGCTCACTTGTGAAGCCATGTAGGGAATCATTGATCAACTTGTCCTTCTCCAGGTGATTTCGAATAGTTTAAATTATTGCTTCCAGCAATTTGCCTACAATTGATGTTAAACTGATTGGATGGTAGTTAGAAGATAGTGAGCTATCTCCCATCTTGTAATTCGGTTATCCTCCAGGATTCTGGTACTACACCGGTTTTTAATGACATGTTAAACAAGTTTGCTAAGGGCATACAAAGTTCTTCCTTACATGTCCCCTCTTGTCGCTGGTGCGTAGCATCTCAAAGAAATGTCCCAGGTTCACATTTTCCATCCCTTCCAGGATTTTGAATGTTTCAATGAGATCTGCCCTACTGTGCTTTGTCTAAATGTTTGTTAGTCCTAGGGCCCTTAGTCTACTTGGATAATCGGGATGACATAGTTCCGGAATCATCTTAGAGATAGTGACGTAATCTGGGTTAGAAGTAGGAGAGAGAGAGAGAGATATTTATCAGAGTGTGTGTAGAGGGAGGGAGTCAAAGAGGAAGAGGTGGAAGAGATGGAGGAAGAGATGGATGGAAGGAAAAGAGGATGGTTGATGTAGTCTTTACATAATCCTGAAACACAATTTGTTGGGGGAACCAAAGGCACCCCAGGTAGACAAGAGGAGGAGGGGGTGAAGGATGGCAAGAGAGGAAGAGAGGAGGATAAGAAAGGGAAGATCAACCAGAGAGGAGGAAGAGTGGGGTAGGAGGAGGAAGAAGGGAAGTCAGAAGAAAATGGAAAGGCAGAGGATAGTTGAAAAAAAGAGGGAGATTGGGAGTAGTGGAGGGAAGGTAGGAGGTGTGTGTGTGTGTGTGTCTCATCTACCTCAATACACAAAACACCTTACCTGTTTCAGCATGTTCATTACGTCTCACCAACACCTATACATAAGAACAAATTACCCTCTTCCTCTCCACCATAAGAACATTTAAATACCATCTTTAAAATAAAAATAAACAAATAAGAATATAATCCCAAAAACAAATACAAAAATCACACCTTCGTACCAGCCATCACCAGCAGAAGGTCAGAGTGACGCCATCTAGTGACTGAAACTCCATGTACCTGATTTTTCCATAATAACAGTGAGGTGAAACAGATCTCACTGGAACACCTTCAAATAACCAACCTTACAGCACCCCGACGCAAGGCTTCTTCTCCCATCCCCGCCACGTTAGACTTTACATTAGCGAAGGGAGGTTTTGGTAGCAATCAGGAGAGTGGTTCACTTTTCGTGGCCTTATGACGTAGTTTGCTGTCAACTAATGGTAGTCATGATTTCACCCTCCCGCTACCGTCTTCCAGGGCCCTCCTTAATGGGAAGTGAATCATGTAAAGACGAGGATATTGCCTGTGTTGTGGTAGTGTGGTGATCGTGTGGTGGTGTTGTGGTAGTGTGGTGGAGGTCGTGTGGTGGTGTTGTGGTAGTGTGGTGATGGTGTGGTGGGGGTCGTGTGGTAGTGCGGTGATGGTGTGGTGAAGGTCGTGTGGTGTTGTTGTGGTAGTGTGGTGATGGTGTGGTGGGGGTCGTGGTGGTGTTGTGGTGTGTGGTGATGATGTGGTGAAGGCTGTAGTGGTGTTGTGGTAGTGTGTGATGTGTGTAGTGGGGTCGTGTGGTGGTGTTGTGGTAGTGTGGTGATGGTGTGGTGAAGGTCGTGTGGTGTTGTTGTGGTAGTGTGGTGATGATGTGGTGAAGGTCGTGTGGTGTGTTGTGGTAGTGTGGTGATGGTGTGGTGGGTCGTGGTGGTGTTGTTGTAGTGTGGTGATGATGTGGTGAAGGTCGTAGTGGTGTTGTGGTGGTGTGGTGATGGTGTGGTGAATGTGGTGGTGTTGTGTGGCGTGTACTGCGTGTCTGTGCGTTGTGGTAGTGTGGTGATGGTGTGGTGAAGGTCGTGTGGTGGTGTGTGACAGTGTGGTGAGAGTTGTGATAGTGAGTTGTGGTAGCGTGGGGGTATGGTAATGTCTGGTATGTATAAGGTGGTGTTTGGTGTGGTGGTTGTGGTGAGGTGTAATAGTGTGTGGTGGTGATGGTGTGTTTGCTGATGGTTAGGATGGTGATAAACGATGGTTAAAGGGAAAAATGATGGTGATGCTGGTTGGTGACGATGGTAGGAGTGATGATAGTGATGATGATAGTGATGCTGAAGGTGATAATGATGATAATGAAGATGGTGATGATGATGATTATGATAGTCATGGTATTAATGAAGATAACATCGATGGTTATGATGAGGATAGTGATTAGTAATTAAGCTTAGTTTAAATGATGATAATGATTGTGATAGTGATGATGTTGATGATGATAATGATTGTGATAGTGATGATGTTGATGATGATAATGATTGTGATAGTGATGATGTTGATGATGATAATGATTGTGATAGTGATGATGTTGATGATGATAATGATTGTGATAGTGATGATGTTGATGATGATAATGATTGTGATAGTGATGATGTTGATGATGATAATGATTGTGATAGTGATGATGTTGATGATGATAATGATTGTGATGGTGGCGCAGTGGAAAATATTCTTGTGGATCAATATAAGGTTGAACTCTTAACCCTCTCCCCCTCTCTCCCCTGCTGGCTGTCTGGTGATTCAGTTGTATTTTAAGATACGTCAGGGTTTTAGGAAATTGTTTGAGGTAAATGCGTGTGTTATTTTGTTGTTGCTGTTGTTTGTTTTAGTTTTGTTTACTCAAAGAAGATTTTGGTTTTTGTGGCTCATAAGCAATGTATTGTTTTAATGGCTCACGAATAGGATGCTTTTTTGTGGCTCATGATAAAAAGCTTTGTTTTTTATGGTTCAAACGTAAGATTTTGTGTTTGTGGCTCATATTAATATTTTATACAGTATAAGTGAGATGTTTACTGCTTCACTTGATGATTTTTGAAGGTCGACCTCGATGATCTAAGCCTCTCCCCCTTCCCTCCTCTCTCCCTCTCCTTCCTTCCTTCCTTCTCCCACTTTTCCCTGATATCTGCCCATCACTGACTATTCACCCGCTCTCTCCCCTTCTTTTATTCTCCTCCCTTACTCATGTACATAAATTTCATATCGGCAATGGTCAAATATTCCACTAGACTCCAGTTCCCTCATCTGTATTTTTCTAAATGATAATCTACGCTATATATATATATATATATATATATATATATATATATATATATATATATATATATATATATATATATATATATATATATATATATATATATATATATATATCAAAGTTGTGGATCAGCTCCCAACACAACATAGCTCCAGCTCAGAGCATTCAAAAGACACAACATCAAAGGTCTTCTCGCCCGGGAATATGCGCACCACATACAGCTGAATATCAACACCTCAAAGGCTGGCAAATCTGGACAGTAATGTGAGGAACATTCCGGGGATGAGAACACCAGCAGGTTGTAAGAGTCGCGCATCTGCCACGTCTATGTAAATGAGCACAAAATACCCGAGATTCCGGTGTCCTTGATGGCAAAGGCTTTGATGGCATTCTTGACACACGGAAAAGAATTATTCAGTTTTTTTTTTTTTACCTTTTTTCATCATCATTGTCATTCTAAATGGAAACTAATGACAGTAAGATAGGATGTGTATTTCTGCACCAGCGTGTTAGGCGGAGCTATCAGTAGCAACATTTTGCAAGGAAGATTAATTATTATGACTCATTGGTGTTTATTGTCATTTGCAGATCGTTTATCGGCTCCTACAAGTGAGGAAACGCTAAAGCTGAGGTGACGCCCGAGCTGAGGTGACGCCGGAGCAGAGGTGACGCCGGAGCTGAGGTGACGCCGGAGATGAGGTGACACAGTATTTCTTTTTATTTATTGAAAATATTTATAATACTGAGTGAAAACTGATCCCCGCGTGGCTGTGGTGTTCCTGTTCTTACTGTGGGAGTGTTCTTGTTGCTGTGGTAGTGTTCTTGTTGCTGTGGTAGTGTTCTTGTTGCTGTAGTAGTGTTCTTGTTGCTGTGGTAGTGTTCTTGTTGCTGTGGTGGTAGTGTTCTTGTTGATGTGGTAGTGTTCTTGTTGCTGTAGTAGTGTTCTTGTTGCTGTAGTAGTGTTCTTGTTGCTGTGGTAGTGTTCTTGTTGCTGTGGTAGTGTTCTTGTTGCTGTAGTAGTGTTCTTGTTGCTGTAGTAGTGTTCTTGTTGCTGTGGTAGTGTTCTTGTTGCTGTGGTAGTGTTCTTGTTGCTGTAGTAGTGTTCTTGTTGCTGTAGTAGTGTTCTTGTTGCTGTGGTAGTGTTCTTGTTGCTGTAGTAGTGTTCTTGTTGCTGTAGTAGTGTTCTTGTTGCTGCGTAGTGTTCTTTTTCATAGTAGTGTTCTTGTTGTTGTGGTAGTGTTCTTGTTGTTGTGGTAGTGTTCTTGTTGCTGTAGTAGTGTTCTTGTTGCTGTGGTAGTGTTCTTGTTGCTGTAGTAGTGTTCTTGTTGCTGTAGTAGTGTTCTTGTTGCTGTGGTAGTGTTCTTGTTGCTGTAGTAGTGTTCTTGTTGCTGTAGTAGGTTCTTGTTGCTGTTAGTGTTCTTGTTGCTGTAGTAGTGTTCTTGTTGTTGAGTAGTGTTCTTGTTGCTGTAGTAGTGTTCTTGTTGCTGTGGTAGTGTTCTTGTTGCTGTGGTAGTGTTCTTGTTGCTGTAGTAGTGTTCTTGTTGCTGTAGTAGTGTCTTGTTGCTGTGGTAGTGTTCTTGTTGCTGTGGTAGTGTTCTTGTTGCTGTGAGTAGTGTCCTTGTTGCTGTAGTAGTGTTCTTGTTGCTGTAGTAGTGTTCTGTTGCTGTGGTGAGTGTTCTTGCTGCAGTAGTGTTCTTGTTGCTGTGGTAGGTTCTTGTTGCTGTGGTAGTGTTTTTGTTGCTGTGGTAGTGTTCTTGTTGCTGTAGTAGTGTTCTTGTTGCTGTAGTAGTGTTCTTGTTGCTGTGGTAGTGTTCTTGTTGCTTAGTATGTTCTTGTGTATGTTCTTGTTGCTGTGGTAGTGTTCTTGTTGCTGTGGTAGTGTTCTTTGTTCTTGTTGTGTAGGTTCTTGTTGCTGTAGTAGTGTTCTTGTTGCTGTGGTAGTGTTCTTGTTGCTGTAGTAGGTTCTTGTTGCTGTGGTAGTGTTCTTGTTGCTGTGGTAGTGTTCTTTGTTGCTGTGGTAGTGTTCTTGTTGCTGTAGTAGTGTTCTTGTTGCTGTGTAGTGTTCTTGTTGCTTGGTAGTGTTCTTGTTGCTGTGAGTGTTCTGTTGCTGTAGTAGTGTTCTTGTTGCCGGTAGTGTTCTTGTTGCTGTAGTAGTGTTCTTGTTGCTGTAGTAGTGTTCTTGTTGCTGTAGTAGTGTTCTTGTTGCTGTAGTAGTGTTCTTGTTGTTGTTGTAGTGTTCTTGTTGTGTAGTAGTGTTCTTGTTGCTGTGGTAGTGTTCTTGTTGCTGTAGTAGTGTTCTTGTTGCTGTAGTAGTGTTCTTGTTGCTGTAGTAGTGTTCTTGTTGCTGTGGTAGTGTTCTTGTTGCTGTGGTAGTGTTCTTGTTGCTGTAGTAGTGTTCTTGTTGCGTGGTAGTGTTCTTGTTGCTGTAGTAGTGTTCTTGTTGCTGTGGTAGTGTTCTTGTTGCTGTAGTAGTGTTCTTGTTGCTGCAGTGTTCTCCTTGTTGCTGTAGTATGTTCTTGTTGCTGTAGTAGTGTTCTTGTTGCTGTTGTAGTGTTCTTGTTGCTGTAGTAGTGTTCTTGTTGCTGTAGTAGTGTTCTTGTTGCGTAGTAGTGTTCTTGTTGCTGTAGTAGGTTCTTGTTGCTGTAGTGTTCTTGTTGCTGTGGTAGTGTTCCTTGTTGCTGTAGTAGTGTTCTTGTTGCTGTGGTAGTGTTCTTGCAGTGTTCTTGTTGCTTGTAGTGTTCTTGTTGCTGTGGTGGTGTTCTTTTTGCTGTGGTAGTGTTCTTTTGCTGTGGTAGTGTCTTGTTGCTGTAGTAGTGTTCTTGTTGCTGTGGTAGTGTTCTTGTTGCTGTAGTAGTGTTCTTGTTGCTGTGGTGAGTGTTCTTGTTGCTGTGGTGTTGTTCTTGTTGCTGTAGTAGTGTTCTTGTTGCTGTGGTAGTGTTCTTGTTGCTGTAGTAGTGTTCTTGTTGCTGGTAGGTCTTGTTGGTGGGTGTTCTTGTTGCTGTGGGTTC
This sequence comes from Homarus americanus, assembly GCF_018991925.1. Taxonomy (NCBI): domain Eukaryota; kingdom Metazoa; phylum Arthropoda; class Malacostraca; order Decapoda; family Nephropidae; genus Homarus; species Homarus americanus. The sequence goes on along the minus strand of NW_024716703.1, from coordinate 18,843,510 downwards.
TGTTGCTGTAGTTTTTGTGTAGAGTGTTCTTGTTGCTGTAGTATCTTGTTGCTGTGGTAGTGTTCTTGTGGTAGTGTTCTTGTTGCTGTGGTAGTGTTCTTGTTGCTGTGGTGGTGTTCTTGTTGCTGTGGTAGTGTTTCCTTTTGCTGTAGTGTGTTCTTGTTGCTGTGGTAGTGTTCTTGTTGTTGCAGAGTTCTTTTGTTGAGTAGTGTTCTGTTGCTGTAGTAGTGTTCTTGTTGCTGTGGTAGTGTTCTTGTTGCTGTGGTAGTGTTCTTGTTGCTGTGGTAGTGTTCTTTGTTGCTGTGGTAGTGTTCTTGTTGCTGTATAGTGTTCTTGTTGCTGTAGTAGTGTTCTTGTTGCTGAGGTGTTCTGTTGTTGAGGTGTTCTTGTTGCTGTGGTGTTGTTCTTGTTGCTGTGGTAGTGTTCTTGTTGCTGTGGTAGTGTTCTTGTTGCGTGGTGTTGTTCTTGTTGCTGTAGTGTTCTTGTTGCTGTGGTAGTGTTCTTGTTGCTGTAGTAGTGTTCTTGTTGCTGTAGTAGTGTTCGTTGCTGTGGTGTGTTCTTGTTGCTGGTGTTGTTCTTGTTGCTGCAGTAGTGTTCTTGTTGCTGTGGTAGTGTTCTTGTTGCTGTAGGTGTTCTTGTTGCTGTAGTAGTGTTCTTGTTGCTGTGGTGGTGGTGTTTTGTTGCTGTGGTAGTATTCTTGTTGCTGTGGTAGTGTTCTTTGCTGTTGAGTAGTGTTCTTGTTGCTGTGGTAGTATTTTGTTGCTGTGGTAGTGTTCTGTTGCTGTGGTAGTATTCTTGTTGCTGTGGTGGTGTTCTTGTTGGGTGTTGTTCTTGTTGCTGTGGTAGTGTTCTTGTTGCTGTAGTAGTGTTCTTGTTGCTGTGGTGGTGTTTCTTGTTGCTGTGGTGGTGTTCTTGTTGCTGTAGTATTCTTGTTGCTGTGGTAGTGTTCTTCTTGTTGCTGTGGTGGTGTTCTTGTTGCTGTAGGTGTTCTTGTTGCTGTAGTAGTGTTCTTGTTGCTGTAGTAGTGTTTCTTGTTGCTGTGGTAGTGTTCTTGTTGCTGTGGTGTGTTCTTGTTGCTGTAGTAGTGTTCTTGTTGCTGTGGTAGTGTTCTTGTTGCTGTGGTAGTGTTCTTGTTGCTGTGGTAGTGTTCTTGTTGCTGTGGTGGTGTTCTTGTTGCTGTGGTGGTGTTCTTGTTGCTGTGGTGGTTCTTGTTGCTGTGGTAGTTCTTGTTGCTGTAGTAGTGTTCTTGTTGCTGTGGTAGTGTTCTTGTTGCTGTAGTGTTCTTTGTTGTTGTAGTGTTCTTGTTGCTGTGGTAGTGTTCTTGTTGCTGTGGTAGTGTTCTTGTTGCTGTAGTAGTGTTCTTGTTGCTGTAGTGTTCTTGTTGCTGTGGTGGTGTTCTTGTTGCTGTGGTAGTGTTCTTGTTGCTGTAGTAGTGTTCTTGTTGCTGTGGTGGTGTTCTTGTTGCTGTGGTGTGTTCTTGTTGCTGTAGTAGTGTTCTTATTGCTGTGGTATTGTTCTTGTTACTGTGGTGTTGTTCTTGTTGTTGTGGTAGTGTTTTTCTTGTTGCTGTGGTAGTGTTCTTGTTGTTGTGGTGTTGTTCTTGTTGCTGTGGTGGTGTTCTTGTTACTGTGGTAGTGTTCTTGTTGCTGTGGTAGTGTTCTTGTTCTTGTGGTGTTGTTCTTGTTGCTTTGGTAGTGTTCTTGTTGCTGTGGTAGTGTTCTTGTTGTTGTGGTGTTGTTCTTGTTGTTGTGGTTGTCTTGCTAGGCCAAGATGCCCTCGCACACGCTGTAGCCTTCGTGAAGAGACAAAAATAATGAAAGGAAATAGGGAGGGAAGGAAGGAGAAGAGGGAGAGAAGAGGGGACTAATAAAGAGGGGAGGGAGAGAGGGAATAAGGTTGGAAAAGAAGGAAGGAATGAGGAAGGGAAGGAATAAGGAAGGGAGGGAAGGAAGAATGGAAGGAAGGAAAATATCTCTATACCTATGTTGAACTTCCTGGACAAGACAAAAATACTCATGACCTCATCAAGTAAAAACTATTAAATCCTCGAGGATATAATTAACACAGTAAATAACTCCACAACAGGTCAAGTTAAGCGGAGTTTTTAATACCCTTGAAGTTGGCTTAACAAAAAAGTGTTATGTTATTCTGGTCTTTACATAATCGGAATTTTAATCTAGGTAGGATCGGTGGTTTGTGTATATCTAAAATTATCTCAACTAAAGCAATAATAAATTCTATCATGGTAAGGCTTCAGGTGGATTATAATTTTATTTATTTTATTCATAATTGAAATATCGTCTTAAATTATATCTTGTTATTAAGTGTCATAATAGTAAAGTATCCTGGTCGTGTGACATATTGTTAATGATTCTAATTAATGGCACAAATAATTATCAGGATTTATCGTCCATTTTGATATTGATTCCTTGAGAAAAAGAAAACCTCTTCCATTAGTGTTTCTATTCTCGGCTCTAATGTCAAGGAGTCACGTAGGTACAGAAAATATATTCAAGACTTTGTTACCCTTTGTGAGAGGTTAGATTTACATTCACCAAGGAGTGTATTGTAAAAAAAAAAAAAATGCTTCCACATTCATATATCTTATTCAAGTTACGATGTAGTTATTGACCCACGACCACCAATAACCCGACATATGATCTCTTAAGCCACACCACAAGGAAACCCAAAGGAAATAACTTAGTGTTCGTATCTGTAAGGAACTGGGTAGTGTTCTAGGACAAACCATTAATGTGTATCACGTGTTCATGTAGTGTACAGCAGTGAGTTGCGTGTGTGAAATAGTTGCCATGAGCATTGAGAGCGGTAGAGTGAAGCATATACAACACTCTTAATGTTTAAATATTAGTCGATACGAATTTCCCAGTGAAGATTATTGTTTTAAGTTTCTGGTGTTGTATACGTGACAGCTTGACTACCTGTGTTGGTATATGAACTTAACTGCTTCTTCTCTTTCTTCTTCTTTCTTCTTTCTTCGTCTTTCTTCTTTTTTCTTCTGTCTTCTTCTTTCTTCTTCTTTCTTCTTCTTTCTTCTTCTCCTCCTCCTCCACAGCAGCTCTACTTTAAGTGGTGAGGAGGTAAGTTGTTTGTTTACTGTTGATCTGATGTCTTTCTATGTCTTGAACCTCAGTTGGTAAACCTAGAGAGTTATGAACCCTTACTGGCAACCTCTTTGAACCCCTCACCCCCTGCTAGTAACCCCCCCCCCCTACATCTCTGTCCCCTTACTAGCGAAACCCCCTACAACTTCTGACCCTTGCTAGCTAAACCCCTAAAACCTTTGATCCCTTACGTGGAACCCCTTAAACCTCCCCCTCCCCCAAAGAGTGAACCACCACACCTACTCGCCCTTCCTCGCCTTAGAGTTAGACTAAATGATCTACTTTATCCAAATTATAGGAGAGACAATGAAGCCACAACCTGAAGCAGCGATATATCTCCGACCCCACCAATTTCCTCTCTCTCTCTCTCCTCCCCATCATTATTGTTGTATTGTATAATGTAATGTAGTGGTCGTGGTGCTGTCTCTTGTTGCTGTGAGAGATAAAGAGAAAGAGTACAAAAAATATTGATAAAACGAGAGAAAAATATAGACAGAAGTATAGACAATACAAAATGATGAAAATAACACAATAAGAGACTTAATTCTCTAAAAGTTATCTTCAAGCCTTTAAGATATTCACGACTTACGTCACTGTTTTTTACACAACAGACATAACTTAGTGACATTCAACTTGATTAAAGAAATTCTCGATAACTAGAGACAATATGAACGATATATTTAGAACTACCTGTAATGTATATACCTTTAGATTTACTTAACTGTAGTTGGTATTGTTTATATACACTACCGTACTACTAAATATACATACATACATTAATGGTTGCCCCTCTTGTTCGAGAATGGCTGGTCATAGGGCCACCAAGGCGTGAACTTATTTAAGGTGTAGAAGCTGTCGCCAGCACAACAACCACACTCTGAGTTAACGAGTTGCATGACCCATTGTCAAGGAATATTTCGAGAAGACCGGACAACTCGCCAACTGCACTGGCTAACCACTACCCCGGAACACGATACGCAAATCGATTAAAAGCCATGTCCTTAATTACTGCTGGGTATACAGAGGCAAATGGATTAAAGAAACTTGCCCAAAGTTTCATCCCACCCGGGGATAAAACTCGGGTCCACTCACTTGTGAGGCTAGCATACTGACCATTATACCACATACATAATGTACATACCCACAGTGTGTGTATGTGCGCGCGCGCGTGTGTGTGTGTGTTTGTGTGTGTGTGTGCGTGTGTGTGTGAGTGAGTGTGTGAGTGAGTGAGTGAGTGAAACATGGAGTCTCGCAGACTATATTATTCCAGCGTAAGTAATTAAGCGCTGTGCTGGTGATAATCCATTTGTTGACCAAGAGTTTTACGGGGAATATTTGTTGCTCTATCTCTGCAGAATAATCCATATAAGAGAATAATCGCATTAATGATGGTGTGAGGCAAACAGTTAAACATTATTAACTAAATCAGGAATATCTGCTTAAATTGGTGATGAAAAATTGGTTTGTTATTTCACGCTGATACTATAAAGTAATGAATAAATTGTGAAAGCATACCGTATAATCAAATCAATATTAGGAGTATTTCTTAATTAAGTATTAACAAGTACGTTCTTTTGCTAAAATAAAATACAAAATATTAACGCTACATAATCATCCAAAAAATAATTCACTGAACGATATATCACACTTTGAAAAATACGGAACTAAATAAAAAACAGCAAATTTTACAAAACCCGGAATTAGCTCAAATTATATAATCCTTTTCATAACCTGGAAAAAATACCAACACATCGGGAGTATTTATTTCGATGCTCACTTGACACTTATGGCTAAGACTAGTTATCCTACCTGTAGAAGTCTCATTCATTATCCTACCTGAAGAAGTCTCATTCATTATCATACCTGTAGAAGCCTTATTCATTGTCATATTTGTAGCAGGTTAATTCATTAGCATACCTGTAGAAGTCTTATTCATTATCATACCTGTAGAAGCCTTATTCATTATCATACCTGTAGAAGCCTTATTCATTATCATACCTGTAGAAGTCTTCCTCATTATCATACCTGTAGAAGTCCTTATTCATTACCATACCTGTAGAAGTCTTATTCATTATCATACCTGTAGAAGCCTTCTTCATTATCATACCTGTAGAAGTCTTATTCATTATCATACCTGTAGAAGTCTTATTCATTATCATACCTGTAGAAGTCCTATTCATTATCATACCTGTTGAAGTTTTATTCATTATCATACCTGTAGAAGCCTTATTCATTATCATACCTGTAGAAGTCTTCCTCATTATCATACCTGTAGAAGTCTTATTCATTATCATACCTGTAGAAGCCTTATTCATTATCATACCTGTAAAAGTCTTCTTCATTATCATACCTGTAGAAGTCTTATTCATTATCATACCTGTAGAAGTCTCATTCATTATCATACCTGTAGAAGCCTTATTCATTATCATACCTGTTGAAATCTTATTCATTATCATACCTTTAGAAGTCCTATTCATTATCATACCTGTTGAAGTCTTATTCATTATCATACCTGTAAAAGCCTTATTCATTATCATACCTGTAGAAGTCTTCCTCATTATCATACCTGTAGAAGCCTTATTCATTATCATACCTGTAGAAGCCTTATTCATTATCATACCTGTAGAAGCCTTATTCATTATCATACCTGTAGAAGTCCTATTCATTATCATACCTGTTGAAGTCTTATTCATTATCATACCTGTAAAAGCCTTATTCATTATCATACCTGTAGAAGTCTTCCTCATTATCATACCTGTAGAAGCCTTATTCATTATCATACCTGTAAAAGTCTTCTTCATTATCATACCTGTAGAAGTCTTATTCATTATCATACCTGTAGAAGTCCTATTCATTATCATACCTGTAGAAGCCTTATTCATTATCATACCTGTAAAGCCTTATTCATTATCATACTTGTAAAAGTCTTCCTCGTTATCACTTCAGTCTTATTCATTACCCTGTAGCCTTATTCATTATCATAGTAAAAGCCTTATTCATTATCATACCTGTAGAAGTCTTCCTCATTATCATACCTGTAGAAGCCTTATTCATTATCATACCTGTAAAAGTCTTTCATTATATACCTGTAAGTCTTATTCATTATCATACCTGTAGAAGTCCTATTCATTATCATACCTGTAGAAGCCTTATTCATTATCATACCTGTAGAAGCCTTATTCATTATCATACCTGTAAAAGTCTTCTTCATTATCATACCTGTAGAAGTCTTATTCATTATCATACCTGTAGAAGTCTCATTCATTATCATACCTGTAGAAGCCTTATTCATTATCATACCTGTTGAAGTCTTATTCATTATCATACCTGTAGAAGCCTTATTCATTATCATACTTGTAGAAGTCTTATTCATTATCATACCTGTAGAAGCCTTAATCATTATCATACCTGTAGAAGTCTTCCTCATTATCATACCTGTAGAAGTCTTATTCATTATCATACCTGTAGAAGCCTTCTTCATTATCATACCTGTAGAAGTCTTATTCATTATCATACCTGTAGAAGTCTTATTCATTATCATACCTGTAGAAGTCTTATTCATTATCATACCTGTAGAAGCCTTATTCATTATCATACCTGTAGAAGTCTTATTCATTATCATACCTGTAGAAGCCTTATTCATTATCATACCTGTAGAAGCCTTATTCATTATCATACCTGTAAAAGTCTTCTTCATTATCATACCTGTAGAAGTCTTATTTAATTATCATACCTGTAGAAGCCTTCTTCATTATCATACCTGTAGAAGCCTTATTCATTATCATACCTGTAAAAGTCTTCTTCATTATCATACCTGTAGAAGTCTTATTCATTATCATACCTGTAGAAGTCTTATTCATTATCATACCTGTAGAAGTCTTATTCATTATCATACCTGTTGAAGTCTTCTTCATTATCATACCTGTAGAAGCCTTATTCATTATCATACCTGTAGAAGCCTTATTCATTATCATACCTGTTGAAGTCTTATTCATTATCATACCTGTAGAAGCCTTATTCATTATCATACCTGTTGAAGTCTTATTCATTATCATACCTGTAGAAGTCTTATTCATTATCATATCTGTAGAAGTCTTATTCATTATCATACCTATAGAAGCCTTATTCATTATCATACCTGTAGAAGCCTTCTTCATTATCATACCTGTAGAAGTCTTATTCATTATCATACCTGTAGAAGCCTTATTCATTATCATACCTGTTGAAGTCTTATTCATTATCATACCTGTAGAAGCCTTATTCATTATCATACCTGTTGAAGTCTTATTCATTATCATACCTGTAGAAGTCTTATTCATTATCATATCTGTAGAAGTCTTATTCATTATCATACCTATAGAAGCCTTATTCATTATCATACCTGTTGAAGTCTTCTTCATTATCATACCTGTAGAAGTCTTATTCATTATCATACCTGTAAAAGTCTTCTTCATTATCATACCTGTAGAAATCTTATTCATTATCATACCTGTTGAACTCTTCTTCATTATCATACCTGTAGAAATCTTATTCATTATCATACCTGTTGAAGTCTTCTTCATTATCATACCTGTAGAAGCCTTATTCATTATCATACCTGTAGAAATCTTATTCATTATCATACCTGTAGAAGTCTTATTCATTATCTTACTATGTGTTATAAAGGACCATGAGTTTTAATGGACCATGAGTCATACAGAACCATGACTGGAAATGATTCATAGAAGACCATGGCTCATAAAGGACCATAACTCATAAACGATTATGACTCATAAAGGACCATGACTCATAAAGGATCATGACTCATAAGGGACCATGACTCATAAAGGACCATGACTCATAAAGGACCATGACTCATAAAGGACCATGACTCATAAGGGACCATGAGCTTGACCTGGTATGGCTGAAGCATGAAAGACCATGTTTTATTGTGTTTAGTTTGCTATGGAGGCGTGAGATGTGTGTTTAATATCACACACACACACACACACACACACACACACACACACACACACACACACACACACACACACACATTTTAATAAGTAGATACAAAAAGAAACAATTAAATCACAAGGTATTTACCATCAATCTCACAGCTGTATAAACGAATGAAAATAAAAACAACTCTACTTACAAATGAATTCACTCCAGCGTAAATAACTTAAGCATCTCCATTTTACTGTTTCCATAATAACATGAGCATAGCGTTACAGGAAATGCAATGGTCTTTACATGTCTCTTCCGACACTACTAAGAGGAGGAAGAGTAAAAAAGTGTATTAAAGATTATAAAAATGTAGTGAATATTGTATTGTACGTGTGTTAATGTCATCAACAAGCTCTCATGACTGCTGAAGCTTCCCATCATGAATATATATTTTGTAAAAGTGTGTGTGTGTGTGTGTGTGTGTGTGTGTGTGTGTGTGTGTGTTATCTGACAACATTATTTATTACGAGCAAGATTCCCTCTCCCTTTGTTAGCCAGAATTCCATACCGATGTGTCAGCAAGACTGTATATCAATCAATCAATCAATCAATCAATCAATCACATCTGAGGGTTGGCGACCACAGTCCTCCACTATACTAACAGTAATATATGTATCATGTCATAGGAATGTGTGTTTATGACGGAGACTTCCTTCCCTATGTGTCCGTTAAAGTCTGTCACTATGTATCAGCAAGGATTCCTATATATTTTGTGTATCCATCACCATCAATAATACAGTATGTGTCAGGTCAACAGCAGCGATTATTTTAGTTCTCGTTGCTAAATAAAAAGTGATTTTTTTTTTAATTCTTTCGCACAATATTCTCACCATCAAAAAATCTATTGTAATCATATATTATTTGTATTCTTATAAACAGTAATGGCTGGATGTGCATAATTTATAACCAGTTCATGTAATCTGTGAAGAAAATCAGAATTTTAAGTCCCCAAGTAATTTATTCATATGTGTTCAATGTACAACTCACTACAAAAAGTATCTAGTTTTTTTTTTTGTTAGACGATATGACACAACAGACGAAGGGTTTTAACACTCCTACCGAGGCAACAGGAGTCACAGTGTTCATTTTGACATCCATCGGACCCCGCCTTGCAGATACTTTGTGTTGCAAGTGAACAAGTTAATTATACAATGAGTATGTGTTCAAAGTATATTTTCCAAGCATACAGTGTGTGGAATTTTTAACTTTATAAACTGTGTAACTTTTAAAAATATATGACACAATTCATCTTCAAATGGCATACGAAGAGGGAAATTTATTACACTTAAAGCCAAATTACTCCGTTCATTTCTGACTTTCAACACAACCAACATATTTCATAATACATATGCATACAGGTTACAGGAGCTATACATTAAACACGGTAGGATAACACCAGGTTTTGTGTTTTTGTTAGGTTACAAGAAATGTTTTATGCTCTCATTTGATTTTTAGTCTCTCTCTCTCTCTCTCATAAAATAAGGTAAAGACAATATCAGACGCAACACAAAGTCTACGGTGGAGGTGACTGCTGCTTTAACTTACCTGTATAACACCTGCTAGAGCTCAAACAGGTGAAGATGACAGGTGTTTGCCAGTCACTAAACCATTATTATGTACTGTATTACTCCCTCAGGTTAGCGTTTACTCATCCTTATAAGCATATTACACTGAAAACAAAAGCTTCTAATTCAGATCATAATTAACATGTAACACTTTAACGTAATCAAGTTTAATAACCACTGACGTAGAATAATTAAGGATATACGATTTACAGAGCCTTGACACCCTCTTAATTACAGTGAGTATTATAGTTTTACCTGGTCAAAGTATCAGTGGTGTTATACCCTTCAGGTGAGATAGATTAAACCTTCAGATATATACTAACACAAACGAAATGATTATAGCCTTCCTCTCAACACACCCGTGGTGGTTACATCATTCAATCTCAGTATTAATTTGATATTTAGTTATTTTTTTTTTTAACTACAAACACGACTTGATTAACCTTCATCTCGTAGTTAACCTTATACATATACGTATATACACTCTCTGGTCCCCTGCTCCCAGGTTAATTAACAACGGGTGTCTGTGTATACGTCAGGTGTGTTCAAGATCCATTTACATTTTGTTAACGTCGCTGACATAAACTGTAACTTTTCTTTGTGGTGTTAATTTATCCCATTAAAGGATAATAAGTTAATGAGGAGATAATGACGAGGAGTTAAGAGGCGCTGCTGACTTTTGGTGTTGTTTATGCTTTACCTGACTTGATATATCCTTAACCTAACTTAACTTAACCTAACTTACTCCTCACATAACCTGACCTAACATAATACAAACTTAAATGAACTAAATTACTTACCCTTAACCATCACCTTAACCCAATAAATTCTAACTTAACCTCACTCTGAGTCCTCTCCCAGGAAAGCAGTTTTTGTTTACCCGCTTGTTGTAATCTCCCGCTGCTTGTGTCAAATTAGGTTAGGTTAGGTTAACAGATGATTTGTTCAGTGCTCGCTTTTTGTCCTAAATGATGGTGGTTCGATCCCTTTGTACTTCCCATCCACCCACCCAGCTGTAGATGATTACCTAACTTTACAATTTTGGAAAGTGAAGGCGGTCGAGTGCAGTGACGATCATGCTACCTCCTTGTGTACCAAAAGCTTAGAAACTCAGTGATGTATTTATGGAACCCTCTTTAACTCTTTCATTGTCTACTGCAACAACAAGTTATAGAGAATAAGGAAATCTAGGACTTGAGGATTCTGGGATCCTTCTCAACTCAGTGTGAGCCTCTCCTGATCTGGTTGGTGGAATTGTTGAGTGAGGGAGGGATGAGTTTTGAAGTAATGTTTATTGTAAGCGCTTAATGTCCTCCCTTGTTGGTAATGAAGACAAAAAATAATACCATAATTAAGAAAAAGTAGTTTGTTTTCTTCTTTATTATATAGATAATTATATGACTTCATAATTAATATTGAGTTAGCAGAAAGCATGATAGCTGTGAATTATAAAATATTCACCTTAACAAAAGCTGAACTATGACTCCTATATCTGCCTGCTGGCTCAGATGTATAATTTCAGCCCAAGCTTCGTTAGTGAGGCGCTGTTAATTAATGGCACAAAATGGTGGAACTGTCATATATATACATCCTGCTTGGTTGGTGGCCCCGCCTGGACTTATTATGCTTAGTAAGTGGCCCAGTCCAAATATTTTTAACCTTAGTGGCTTAGTTATGATGACTGTGTGCTTGGTCGGTGGCCCATGTATATCACTACTAGAAATTAAATCTTACACCACGTTCATGTTTCGCTTTACGTATTATAACATATCATGCCTGAATAACCCTTTTACAACAAATACAACATAACTGATAATGAAAGTTACATTCGACTAATAGCAAAGCGTCAAAACAGGTGAACAAAAGGTAACATCCGGCTGATACGTGGCGGTAATAGAGATTGAATATCAAAGTAATGATTCAGTTGGCTGGCGTCTGAATAAAGGGGCCCCGCAGTGAGGATAATTGGAACCTCCAGCCCCTCCCCACCCGCCCCCGCCCCCTCCCCACCCGCTCCCCATCCAATGTCACACAACCTCTGATCATCTTACGCTTAATTACAGCGAGGTTGTGTAATGAAATAGTTTTTTATGGCCTTGTATGACGACAAGAGATATATACTGGATATATGTAGTAGGGGAATAAGATACTAGGGGAGAAGAGAAGTGGTAATGGACGGAAATGAAAATAAAAGGATTAGGGAAGGGTAGAGATTGGGATGGATGAATGAAATTAAACGTTGTCGACCCTGGAGTGATATAAAACATGAAAGGATTGTACGGTAAAAGGAATAATTCAATACACAGAAAGAACATATTTATATTATAAGGAAACTAAAAAAAATATGCAATACATTTTTTTTTTTTTTACTGTTCAGGTGATTAGTATCTTGTAGCTACATTACTGACCTTATAATAACCCAACCCAACCCAACCCAACCCAACCCAACCCAACCCAACCTAACCTTCATCAAGCTAGAGCAGAAAAAATAAATCAGATATGGATGGAAAATTACAAGTCATAGTCAGGTAGAGGTCAAGTAATGATCCCTCATAAAAGCGTCAAGTTTATTGTCACCATCTTGTAAATTAACTAATGTGTTTGTTGTACTTGTTGTTGTTGTTGCTGTTGTTGTGTTTGTTGTACTTGTTGCCAAGCTGCTGCTGCTGCCAACAGGAAATATAAACCTCATCGAAGCTAAAGGATGAGAGAAACACACACACACACACGCACAACACCACGTGAAACAATACACCGTATGGACACAACACACAACACACCCACACACACACACACACCCACACACACACACACACACATCACACACACACACACACACACACACACACACACACACACACACACACACACACACACACACACACACACACGTACACTCACACACACAGAAAACGAGAGAAATCGAAAGTGAAAGGGAAAGAGAGCGAATACGAGGGGAAAGCAAGAGAGTGAAAGAGAACGCGAGAGAGAGAGAGGGAAATAAAGAGAGGTGTGAGAAAAAACAAAAAAGAGAGAAAGAAGACAAAAGAGAGAGAGAGCAAGAGAGTTGTGAGTAAGAGAAAGGGAAAAACGAGAGAAAGAAAACAAATGACAAAAAAGATGAAGAAATAAAAAAAATACAAATAATCAATAAATAAAAACCAGATAAAATAAAATAAATGGTTGTGTTTTTGTTTACATTTTCGGTTGTCGAGTTGTTTATATACCATAGAGTATTGACCCCATGAGTATGATGACCTGATGACTTAACCCTTTATGTATGAGGACTTAAGTTATCGTCCTCATGGTATTAATGGTTAGAACTTGGCTTAGTAATTAGTGAAGTTGAGGGGGTGGTCCAGTGAGGCAGCTTATTCTAGGAGTACTATGTAATTAAACGCCTGGGTCTTGTTGGATGACCTTGACTTTTAAGCTTATGTCCTTGACCCTGTTAAATTGGCCAACCTCGACCAAGAATTACTGACCAACAGCCATGACCTACAGCCATGACCTACAGCAGGTAATCTAAGAATTTGAAGTGAATCCCTGAAGGAGTGTTGGGAGTTACATGTTAGTAGTCAACACACTGACACAAAGACACGCGAGAAGCTCCTGTCGTGTGGTAGAGAGACAGAATGACACATAAGAGACTCCCGTCGTGTGGTAGAGAGACGGAATGACACATAAGAGACTCCTGTCGTGTGGTAGAGAGACAGAATGACACATAAGAGACTCCTGTCGTGTGGTAGAGAGACAGAATGACACATAAGAGACTCCTGTCGTGTGGTAGAGAGACAGAATGACACATAAGAGACTCCTGTCGTGTGGTAGAGAGACAGAATGACACATAGACAGAATGACACATAAGAGACTCCTGTCGTGTGGTAGAGAGACAGAATGACACACAAGAGACTCCTGTCGTGTGGTAGAGAGACAGAATGACATTACACATAAGAGACTCCTGTCGTGTGGTAGAGAGACAGAATGACACATAAGAGACTCCTGTCGTGTGGTAGAGAGACAGAATGACACATAAGAGACTCCTGTCGTGTGGTAGAGAGACAGAATGACACATAAGAGACTCCTGTCGTGTGGTAGAGAGACAGAATGACATAAGAGACTCCTGTCGTGTGGTAGAGACAGAATGACACAGAGACTCCTCGTGTGGTAGAGAGACAGAATGACACATAAGAGACTCTGTCCAGAATGAGTCGTGGTAGAGAGACAGAATGACACATAAGAGACACCCGTCGTGTGGTAGAGAGACAGAATGACACATAAGAGACTCCCGTCGTGTGGTAGAGAGACAGAGAGACACACAAGAGACTCCGTCGTGTGGTAGACAGAATGACACATAAGAGACTCTCGTCGTGTGGTAGAGAGACAGAATGACACACAAGAGACTCCCGTCGTGTGGTAGAGAGACAGAATGACACACAAGAGACTTCTGTCGTGTAGTACAGAGACGACACATGAAACGCCACTACATTCGTAACACTTGGCGAATTTGGTTTTGATGTGTTATCGACTTGATGCAGAATCCGTGTTTGCTGCATATTTTTTTCCACAACACTGTGCTTGACCTCCGACAAAACAGTCTGCATAAACAATCACAGTCTCTGGGGAGTTTAATGTCAGTATTGAAGTAGAAAGATTGATAACTCTCGTCCCCATCATCCGGGAGATAATTCAGCTTGTAGACAAATGTGCAAGCGCCTCACTTATACAATCAACGTACTCAAGGGGTATGTACTCAATTAAAGGCCATATTATTAAAGGTAAAAAACGGGGCCTGCAATTGTATCCCAGCGGCAGGGCGTGTTTCGCCACATTTGTTTACATTGAAGTTAAAGTCCGCCGCCCAGGGGGCTTGTTGCGGGGATCTGTTGGTGTGCTTGCACGAGCATGGAAACATTATTATCTATACCGTTAGTATGCCCGATGCTCATTTGTTAACATTTCACCGCTCAGAAGAAGCCGCGATTTTCAAATAAGTCTAATCCCGAAATTCGCACGTAACTGATGAGGAGCTGAGTTGTCCCTTATTGGCGAAAAACAAGAAATAATACAGTATATGACAAGAAATATGATTCCCGCTGCAATTGGCTCCAAGAAAACAGAGAAGCAGCTTATATGTCTTGGTTACTATGAGGAACAAGAGTGGTGTAAGCAAGTAATTAAGACCTGGATAACCACTGTCGCCGAGCAAGTGGCCCTCAAATACCCCGTCTTCTGATTCCTGGCATATACTACTATTATTAAATATACGAAGGTCGTGCAAACTTCCAGGTCACTGTGTAACAATGTTAAAAATCTGTAACTGTGGTCCACAAACAACCTGAATATTCAAAGAGAAATAAACTTTCCTATTACCAAAAGCTTCTGTGTCCCAAGCATTTGTCAGCATGTCTTTCGAAAGTAGTTAAGCTGATTGGTGGACTAAGTAACGAATATATAAAATTCTCTTTTGGAGCTCATGTCAACAAAATCAAACAGGATTTTATGTCAACTGGTGGAATGCCAGGAGTACTCCTGTAGCCATTCAAATGCTAACATCTCCACGACCACCTCATAACAGAGCCAGATGCTGATTTGGTGACTCAAGTTGTTTTATATAGCAATATTATGAGACTTGAAGGTATAGGAAATATTAACCCAAATTACTTTGCAAGAACAAAATTAATGTTGTCAGGGCCACAAAGAGGAAAAACTAAATATTCACAACTGCTTTTTATTTGTCATTTCTGCTCTCTACCGTGTCTTAATTATTTATTGTCTGGCTAACAGGGTGTAATAATATTTTATTTCTTGTCAGTAAACACCAATTGCTTATTAAAACTTACATCATCGATACACCTGGATATTGTTGAGTGTTAATTATTCAGGTGTACCAGATTCGACTCACCTGTACCTGGCTTTGATGTCTCTTGCAAAACTTGATTGCTTGATTAATTGATTGGTTCTGTTGATATGTTGATGCCTGGTGGCTCTTATGACACTCTCTCTCTCTCTCTCTACTCTCTACTCTCTTCTCTCTCTTCTTCTCTCACAAGTTAGCCAGCTCCACCCACCACCACCACCATAACACCCACACAGTATCATACAAAAACTCAGTGACTAACCCCTGCCACTTAGTGTCGCTGTCATTACACCTGTAAGTGAAGAAGGCTTAGACGTCTTCCAGGCTCCAACCATCACTACTGGTTTATCAAACTTTCCCCACTAACTCTTGTAACTCTGGGTGATTTTCCCTTATCTAAGAGCATTTCATAGGCCCGCAAGCCAACTTACTGATGAGGAAGTTAGAAGGATCAAATTTTCCTAATGTATAGAGGGACGATGGTCATCACTCATACTGCCTTTTGCCCTCCTACTGGTGTCTTCAGGTATAGTTGGAGTTTGAGACCTTCCGTTAGTTGAGTTCGTGTGTGTGTGTGTGTGTGTGTGTGAGGAGTTGCATCAGCACCACCCACCAACAAGCACCAACCAGGACCACCCAGCACCAACAAGCTTAAACAGGACCTGGCACCACACAATATACCTGAAACTGGCCAGTACTAGCCCTCCTCAAAACTCTGTGGTTCGATCAGCAAGCCCAAGTTTTACCTGGAAATTTTACCTGTCGTTCTGAGAAATAAAGTTGACCTGTAGTAGCGAACACACGATACTTGTGTGTTTTTACTTTTGTCTGATGTGTCCTTTGAGTGTTCTAGTCCCCTCTAAAGAGACGTTAGGCTGGTTGGGGGAGGCTGGTGATGGTGTGGTGGACGAGTGGTATTCAGGAGAGAAAAAACTCTTTGATAGTAAAAAATTGTATATACAGTATATACACTGTATAATAATTTCACACACACACACACACACACAAAGGAACAAGTCACGAGGGAATGTTTTTACTGAGAAATAAGGGAGAAATAATAAAAGCAAAGAGGAGAGGAGGTATATTCAGGTTGACGGTGTTGGGTGGATGAAGTGAGTAAGGCTAATACCGGGCGACGTATTGGTGTTATGTATGCAAACCAGAAGAGCATCAGAGGACAACAAGTCATTTAAAATTGTAACTGGAGACACGTCGGGATAGGAACGCCTTCACTACAGGACTTTTATTTATTTTTTTATACCAGGACTACGGCAGCTGAGGGCGGTGGGTGGGTGGTACGAGATGGCGGTTTGTAGATGGGTGGTGTGAGTTGGTGAGTGGATGGTATGGGTGGTGGTGTGGGTGCCTATGGGTGGTAGGAGGATCTATGCCATAGGTGTTGTGGTGATAGATGAATGGTGGTGTGGTGGCAGTTGGGTCGGGTTGTGGGTGGGGTTGGTGGGAGGTGGGTTGGTGGGTGGTAGGGAAGACGAAGAATATATGTTTCTTGTGGTGTGGTTGCTGTTCCTGTCTCCCTCTCTGTCTGTTTGTCAGAAGGGACTGAGATCCTTTCCTTACGTTTTTCCTCAGGTTGACGAAGAACGTATGTTTTGGTTCTGTTTTACGTGTTTTTCTTCTTTCGTTTTATATCTCTCTGCCTCTCTTTTTCTCTACTGTATATAACATGTGTGTGTGTGTGTGTGTGTGTGTGTGTGTGTGTGTGTGTGTGTGATGATAGAAGATTAATAAATATTCAAGTGTTCCTGGCTGAGGTTTATGACCACGACCTCCACATTAAACATTATTCAGACTGTCCTTTCCTCTCCCAAATTTAGCTTCTCTCATGGGGACCCCAGGCTTTGTTTCACCTTCATCAAGAGTACCATCCTCCTCCTGGCTTTCCTACCTTCAACCCCCCTCATTAAACCTCTACCATTATCTCCTCACCCCTAATTACATGAGCTTAATGACCCCACAAAAGGACTGGATTCTTTAGTAATAACACAATTCTTGATAACAAAGGTGACTTAAGAACTAGCTATTAGTGGCGCTAAGACTCACTTGGACAAAAATCCCCCACGCGAGACCAGAATCCATCAGTGAGGTCAGAAACACAGGTATGATTAAATAGGAAGGAAACTAAAAAGGTACTACAAGGTGAAAAAGACTAAAAATAAATACGAAATATCAAGAGAAAGAGAGAAAAGAATAAAAAGAAATGAAAGTGAATAAAACAGAGAAAAGACTTAAACAAAAAGTGGAAAAAAAAACAATAGTCAAGGTGAGAACAATAACAGAGAGAGCAGGGGTGTTGGAGTAATTCTGAAAGAGTAGAAATAAAATCTAGCAACAACAAGGGTAAAGATTTTGTGTGGCTGTGAGTTAGGTGGAGGAGGAGGAGGAGGAGGAGAAAGAGATGGAAGGAGGAGGAGGGAGGAGGAGGAGGAGGAGGAGGAGGAAGGAGGAGGAGGAGGAGGGAGAGGAGGAGGGTAGAAAGAGAAGGAAGAGGGACAAAAGGAGAAAAGATGTCAGAAAAAAGAGGAAGAAGGCTAGAAAGAGTAAGAGGATTAGAAGGGAGAGTAGAAGTAGGAGGGATAAAGGAAGAGACTAGGAGGATAAGGAGGAGGAGGAAAAAAAGGAAGAAGGAAATAGGAGAAGTAGGAGAAGGACAGAAAGGAAAGAATTGATTAGATAGGTAAAGGAAGCACTGAAAGCGAAACAATCATACGAATATATATTGAAAACAAAAATCAAATGGACATCAAACTCAATATTAAATCAGGTGGCAGGTTGTTGTTGTTGTTGGTGAGGAAGGTGGAGGTGGAGACAGGTGGAGATGGAGGGAAGACAGGTGCAGTGGTGGTGGAGAGACAGGTGGAGATGGAGGGAGAGGGAGAACAGGTGTGGTGGTGGTGGTGGAGGAGACAGGGTGGAGATGGAGGAGACAGGTGTGGGTGGTGGAGAACAGGTGGAGATGGAAGGAGAGGGAGGACAGGTGTGGTGGTGGTGGTGGTGGAGGAGACAGGTGGAGATGGAGGGAGAGGGAGAGACAGGTGTGTGGTGGTGGAGGTGGAGACAGGTGGAGATGGAGGGGAGAGACGGGTGTGGTGGTGGTGGTGGTGGAGGAGACAGGTGGAGATGGAGGGAGAGAGAGAGACAGGTGCGGTGGTGGTGGTGGAGGAGACAGGTGGAGATGGAAGGAGAGGGAGAGACAGGTGTGGTGGTGGAGGAGACAGGTGGAGATGGAGGGAGAGGGAGAGACAGGTGTGGTGGTGGAGGAGACAGGTGGAGATGGAGGGAGAGGAGGACAGGTGTGGTGGTGGAAGGAGACAGGTGGAGATGGAGGGAGAGAGGGAGGACAGGTGTGGTGGTGGTGGTGGAGACAGGTGGAGATGGAAGGGAGAGGGAGAGACAGGTGTGGTGGTGGTGGTGGAGGAGACAGGAGGTGGAGATGGAGGAGAGGGAGGACAGGTGTGGTGGTGGTGGTGGAGGAGGCAGGTGGAGATGGAGGGAGAGACAGGTGTGGTGGTGGTGGTGGAGAGGAGACAGGGTGGAGATGGAGGAGAACAGGTGTGGTGGTGGAGGGAGACAGGTGGAGATGGAGGGAGAGGGAGAGACAGGTGTGTGGTGGTGGAGGAGACAGGTGGAGATGGAGGGAGAGGGAGAGACAGGTGTGTGGTGGTGGTGGGTGGAGAGACAGGTGGAGATGGAAGGAGAGGAGGAGACAGGTGTGGTGGCTCACATAGACCACAGTAGCCTGAACAATGGCCAGAAGCAGGCGGCTCAGACAGCTGCTGGAGACACCTCACGTCTGATGCCTTCTGTATAGTGCCCCCCGTGCCTTCTGTGTATAGTGCCTCCTCGTGCCTTCTGTGATCAAGTGCCCTCCAGTGCCTCTGTGCATAGTACCTCTCGTGCCTCTGTGTATAAGTACCTCTCTAGTGCCTTCTGTGCATAGTGCCCTCGTGCCTTCTGTGTATAGTGCCTCTGTGCCTCTGTGCATAGTGCCCCTCGTGCCTTCTTGTATAGTGCCTCTCGCCTCTGTGTATAGTGCCTCTCGTGCCTCTGTGCATAGTGCCTCTCGTGCCTCTGTATAGTGCCTCTCGTGCCTTCTGTGTATAGTGCCTCTCGTGCCTTCTGTGCATAGTGCCTCTCCGTGCCTTCTGTGTATAGTGCCTCTCGTGCCTCTGTGCATAGTGCCTCTAGTGCCTCTGTGCATAGTGCCTCTCGTGCCTTCTGTGTATAGTGCCTCTACCTACCTCTTGTGCATAAGTGCCTCGTGCCTTCTGTATAGTGCCTCTCGTGCGCCTCTGTGTATAGTGCCTCTCGTGCCCTCGTGTATAGTGCCTCTCGTGCCTTCTGTGTATAGTGCCTCTCGTGCCTTCTGTGTATAGTGCCTCTCGTGCCTTCTGTGTATAGTGCCTCTCGTGCCTTCTGTGTATAGTGCCTCTCGTGCCTTCTGTGTATAGTGCCTCTCGTGCCTTCTGTGAATAGTGCCTCTCGTGCCTTCTGTGTATAGTGCCTCTACCTGCCTCTTGTGTATAGTGCCTCTCGTGCCTTCTGTGCATAGTGCCTCTTGCTACTGAGGTGATTATTTAGACGAATATATAACATAAAATATAATGAAAGTCTTGAGGAGTTTATTCCTTATTGATATGTTAAAAATATATGTGGTAATTCAAGAGATATTCAGAAGCGTCGGATTTACTCGGGTTCTTTAGGTTAGTGAAGACCTTGTGAGCTGTAGGAGTAACAGTAGAATACGACGGAACGCACTGTACTGCCGTTGATTACTATTCTATGGGTTTTTGTAACCTTGATGCTCATTTCACACCTTCGTTATAGATCGTTTTGTCCATTTTGAATTACTGTGTTTCGTTGTTTGTAGTAGTGTGGTGTAGTTCCGTCGGGTTACGAGTGTCATAAACTGTGTTGTTTATACGGGTCTATGTTGTCTGATGGTACAGTACACTTGAGTTTGTCTTGTGTGTAAGTCTCGTCTGAAACACCTCGGGTACGATACTTCGGTTATGGCGTCTCCCCCATTAATTTACTGTACGAGTACTGTACTTTTTTTAATATGTCTGTAAAAGGTTTTCGTGATCCACCATTCGACGAACATTTGACTATCGGCTCAAGTGCAAACAGCTGACTAATTGGTCTGTGACACCTGACACAATGGAAGCAAGTGATCAATACACGCATGACACCTGGCACCAGCTGGCAGGTGGTGAGTCAGTCAATACCGGGAACTACTTCATGAAACACTGGCGGTGATGATGGCTCAGTCTGGAGACTTTATTTACTTGATACATAAAATGTTATATATATATATATATATATATATAAGCTGTTCGTTCATGTTCGGAATAATAATCATCCCATTGCTTGGGAAAAAAGCTTAGAAGTATTTAAATCATCTTGTGTCACAGAAAGACTTCTGGTTGAAGATAGTTTGATTAAGGAATTAAAATCAATAATCCTTAGTGATGGTCAGTTCAAAACTGATAATATGTAACATAAATTTATTTGTCAGTGGCCCAAGGTTAAAAATGCTTTGAAAACCTATGATCTAGATGTATGATAGTTATTAATGGGTCCCTTATTTTTGACCTGACCTGACTAGTCACGTCACCCCCCTTCTCTTAAGCTCCTCTACGTGTGTGTTGGTGTGGGGATTAGTGGATGACATCATTATGACCTGACCTCATGTTTTATAAGGTCACCCTGTATATTTAAGCCTCTCTCTGTCCATGTAATCCAGTTGCTTCTGAAGATGTCTTGAATAAAGACGAAAGCTAAGGTGCTCCGTTGTTTCCCTTTTTCCGTGTGATTTTATCAAGATATATATATATATATATATATATTTATATATACAGTATATATATCCAGATGACAGAGGTGGTGTAATAGTTGCGTGGTATGGTAGTATAAGGCAAGTCAGTGTGGCAGACACCACAACAAAACACACCACACAACACAACTCATCACGCAACACACCACACAACACACCCAACACCACACATCACACCACACCACACCATATTCCACACCACACCGCACAACACACCCAACACCACATACCACACTACAAAATACACTACACACACACACACACACCGCACCACACCACACACCACACCACACACCGCACCACACACACACACACACATACCACACAAAAATACACTACACACACACCACAACACACCACACCACACACCGCACAACACCACACAACACACCACAACACACCACACAACACCACATACCATACACACACCGCACCACACCACACCCTGCACTACACACACACATCACACTCACCACACCACACACCACACACACACCACACAACACATCACACCACACCACAACACACCACACACACCACACAACACCACATACCACACCACACCACACACCGCACCACACACCACACCCACCACCACTACACACACACCGCATCACACCACACACCCACACACACACAACACATCACACACACACCACACACACACACACACCGCACCACACAATACATCACACCACACCACACCACACACACACAATACATCACACCACACCACACCACACCACACAACACATCACACCACACCACAACACACCACACACACCACACAACACCACATACCACACCACACACCCACCACACTACACACCGCATCACACCACACACCGCACCACACCACACACCACACCACACAACACATCACACCACACACCACACCACACACACACACACACCACACACACCACACACACACCACACACACACACCACACACACACCACACCACACCGACCACTCACCACACACCGCACCACACCACACAACGCATCACACTACACACCACACCACACACACACCACACCACACACCGCAGCACAGCACCACCACACCACAACACATACCACACTGCAATACACTACACACCACACAACACACATCAAACCACACAATACATCACATCACACCACACAATACACCACACCACACTGCACAATGCACTACACACACACACGAACACCACACCCCACACCACACACACCACCACAGCACATAACACCATACACCACACCACACTGTATGATGCACTACACACACACACCACACTACCCAACATCACACACCACACCACACAACAGTTGATGGTCCTCCAGGAGTGATGGACGTCGTTACCAACCCCGCAATAAAACCAAGTAACGACATTCCTCTGTGAAATATACCTTGAGAAACTGACCTGGAACAAAAACAAAAGAGTTATTCGCTGGTATTTATAGGTTAATAAAGGTACAATGCCGAGAGTGAATCACCTTCCCTGACGCTGTATGCAGAGTGCAGTGTTTTACCTTCATGGGTAAAGATTTCTGATACATGAACCAGAGATATGCTAACTTTACCTGCACAATAGGAGTCGTGTTGGTGTGACGTCACGAGGCTAGGGAAGGTGAGCTACATAGTGATAAGTCAAGATGGTGATGTTTTGATAAGAACCTCGAACAAGATAATTCAGTCCGTAATGGAGACAAGGGTATTGATGATGTTGGATGATGACTACCACATACAAGATGATTGAGTCATTAGTGAAAGTCCTAGCAAAAACTATCCAAGTATCGTTAAGTTAATCTAGGTCTGGTTCGATTGGGTCAAGAGCATGGTTAGGTACGATTAAGTTAAGATAGGTTAGGTTAAACCAGATTAGCTCAAGTTAGATTAGGTTAAGTTCCCCGGGATCAAAACTGCCACTCTTAGGACTGGAGGCGAACGTTGTGTCCACTCGCCCCCCCCCCCACTCCCCCACAGTCTCTAAAAGAAATCATTATTGTGCCATAAATTATGAACCCTTGACGTGACCCCTTAATCGGTGCTTGAGTAAAAAAAAAATTCTCAAATGCAAGTCCTCGTTAATGAACACAGGGTGGCAAGGCGGTAGGGGTGGTAGGGTAGCAGGGTAGTAGGGCGGCAGGGTACATAAGAACATAAGAAAATAAGGAGTCTGCAATAGGCCGGTTGGCCTGTGCATGGCAGCTCCTGTCGAGAGTTACTACCACTCTCTATCATCCATGAATCTATCTAGCCTCCTTTTGAAACTTTCCAGAGTTCCCGCACTTACTACAAAGTTGCTAAGCTTGTTCCACTCGTCCACCACCCTATTTGTGAACCAGTTTCTTCCTATCTCCCTCCTAAACTTAAACTTATCCAACTTGAATCCGTGGCAGGGTAATAGGGTGGTAGGGTCTACTCCACCCCGCCTTTAAGTCACCGTACCCACCAGACCGAACTTGTCACCCTCTTCCACAACCCTGCCGGCGCGTCCTTAATGTTGACACTAATGAGGAATATGATATCGCTCGAGGAAGGATCTGATATATTGATACTACTGAAAGTTGTGAACAAGAACGATATTAATGGAGAAAGATGTTTAGAAGCATACATTATCATACAACAGTGAAATAATTGTGTATTGTTTATTTAGTGCTGTATTGGTATTCGTGAGTAATGTGTAAACAGAGGCATCGTCCTTGTTATTCTTTGGTGATTTACGTTCTTAACAAAATCCTATCATCTTTATAATTCGCTTGCTTCTAGGAGTCATGGTTACCTTCAAAACAGTGTAAGTTCTTCTAAAAATCTAATTTATTAACGTAAACAGTAAATCAGTGCTGCAGAAAAAAAATGGAAGCCAGTGAAATAAATGTCCATAAAAACTAAATCAATTCTTAGCACTTACCTAATTATTGGTTGGGTTACTTAACATTTTATCTATGATTTTTTTTTTGCTTTTCATAAATGTAATATTAAAATTGTAAAATCCTCTATAATATGTATTTACTTGTTAACTCACTAATGAAGCTGAAATGTCGTGAAAAACTCGGCTCCCGAAAGGCCTTACTCTGAAGGCATATTTTTCATCGTCATAGTCAGCGTGGGTTGGGAAGTAAATATCATCCATCAGTCCTTTTAAATTTAAGAATGAAACTTCCTTGGCATTCTGTCATAATCGAACGCCGTCTCACAAACTAAGAAAGAAATGACATTTATGAATAGGAGTAAAAATATGACTCTATTTGGAGGAGTGAACTTAAGCCATCGAGTATGTGAATGTCGTTTCTACCACAAAATAAGTTAGGTTAAGTTAGGTTAGGTTACATATGGTTAAGTTAGCTCAGGATCTTTAATTATCAGGTTAGGTTAGGTTTGGTTTGGTTTGGTTTGGTTAGGTTAGGTTAGGTTAGGTTAGATTAGGTTAGATACAACTAAGTTAGTTTAGGGTCCTTAATTATCAGGTTAGGTTAGGTTAGGCTATGATGTTTAATTATCAGGTTAAGTTAGGTTAGGTTAAGTTGACATTAAAATGTTATATCAACAGATGAACTAAGCTACGGTTCCTTATCTCTATAGTCTTTAAAATCCGTAAAAAAAATTCTACCAATCTTCTGTGAACTGTAGAGGAAAGGGGATGACTTTGTTTTTATCTGGATGGACTTGATAGAATTCTTGAATACTTCGCTGCCGTCTCTCATCTCCACCACAGCGGCTATCGGGGTCTCGTGCCGGTCTTGTATAAACGTTGGGTATTTTTCACTTCTAACATGACTTGTATAGAAAGTAATGTGAGATAATGGATATTGATTTTTATGTTAATATTATTATTATTATTATTATTATTATTATTATTATTATTATTATTAGTAGTAGTAGTAGTAGTAGCCATGGTCTGCAAGAAGGGGGGCTTCATATGCATGAGGCATGATGAGGTAAGGGATCTCACAGCAAATATGTTGAAGGAAATCTGCCGGGACGTCATGGTAGAACCGACCCTCCTTCCCCTCCTTCCATTGGATGGTGAGATCCTCCAACATAGGACTTCAAACACATCTAACGAAGCCCGTGTGGACGTCAGTGCTCGAGGATTCTGGACGCGGGGACAGCGAGCTTTCTTCGACATCAGGATTTTTTATCCCATGGCCGCATGTCACCGTAACCTAGCTCTCGATGCTGCACATAGGAGGAACGAGAACGACAAGATAAGGGCATATGGGGAGAGAATTCAAAACGTTGATCAAGGCAGCTTCACTCCTCTAGTGTTCACAACCTCTGGTGGGATGGGCCCAAGTGCAAGATGTTTCTACGCCAGACTTGCGGAGTTGATCTCCGAACAGAAGCAGCAGCCCAGAAGTTATGTTACAGCCTGGATGAGATGTCGACTGTCTTTCTCTGTCCTTCGGTTAGCTTTGCTCTGCCTCAGGGGAACGAGAGCTTCTGCCCCTACTCCGACAACTGCTGCAGATATTGACTATGAGGCTACAGTCACTGAATGCCGCATAGACCTGCGGCTCAACTAATTTAACACAGATAGGATAGCTTCTTATGTATTAGGATATTTAATATTAAGGTAAATAAATGGTGGCGAAGGTGTGGCTATTGGGGGAGGCTGGAGGCCATTAAAAAAAAAAGTAGTAGTAGTAGTTGTTGTAGTAGTAGTAGTTGTTGTAGTAGTTGTAGTGTCTTTAATTTGCTGTTGTGGTTGGTATTATTATTATTGTCACCTCCATTAGCATTGTTACAATTATTGTCATTTTCCAATTATTTAATTATGTGTTATTATTTTCGTTAATAATTGAGTTACTGTAATCATCACAACCCATCATCACCATCACTGTCATCATCATCATCATCTATGCATCTCGTTTCATCCCCGCCGCCCACACCACAGGTCTGTCTGTCACTCACGGCGTCTTTTATGAGTCACAAGCCGTGTACAATTATGTTAGCATGTCTGGCATAATATTTCTTTACTGTGAGCCAAGTAAAGGTTTATGAGCTAGTTTATGGCGGGTTTATATTATTGTAAAGAAAAGTGAGACGGAAGTTGGTGGGTTTACTCTCTCTCTCTCTCTCTGTAACTTTCTCTTAATCTAACTCTTACTTCTGCAAACTTTCTGTAACTTTCTTAATCTCTCTTACTTTTTTCTATTTTTCTCTCTCTCTCTCTCTGTAACTTCTCTTAACTTCTCTTAATCTAACTCTTACTTTTCTATTTCTCTGCTTAACTTCTCTTAATCTAACTTTTACTTTTTTCTATCTCTCTCTCTCTCTCTCAAAGCAACAAGTAAATGTAAGTGAAGACAAAATTTATTTAACGCGAAATATATACCGGTAGTAGATATAAGCAACAAAATTATAAAAAAAATACACACGTACCATAAAAACAAAGAAAATAGATAAATATAACTTAGGTAGAATAATTATACGTAACACTATGTAAGGATTTAATACCTACCATGTAAAAAAAAAGATAACAATTATATAAAACTTCAAATTATATTAAAATACCCCCCACCAAAAAAAAAAATATACGAAAACATTTGAACTTGTGACAAAATTCGGATAAGTCGAAGGTGCTGAATAAAAAAAACTAAGACAACACCTTCCTTCCCCTTTCCTTTCCCCACCCCTACCCCTGCCCCAAACCCCCCCTATAGACTCGAGATATCATGACCCGCAAAAGATAGAACGATCAGAGCAAGAACTCCTTCAAAGACTCCCACCAGATAACGACAACAACCATACATGGTTCCCAAAAAGTTACGAAATCTCAAAAGGTCCATTACCACCCCAGATCTACACGGCCAGGCAATAGACAACCTCCATAGACCAGCATCCGCCAGTAGGGTCGGCGGAATATGAAACAAGGCCCTTAAAACACCCATAAATGGGACAGGGTAGGCTGTCTAGTGCCTGTACCGACAGACAATAACGAACCCATGACACAACCCTAACACACTATTAGCTTAGCTAGGCGGTCAGCCCGCCCTCTCTTACCTCCTCCTAAATTTCTTCAATTTCCGAACTATAACTTCCTTCCCCCACCTCTAATCTTCCTTCATTCCTCCTTTCTCTACAAAAAAAAGACCCTCCTTACCCGACCCGACCCGCCCTGCCCCCGGAACCCTAAAGCTATTTACATAAGTTCAATTTGGGACGATCAGTAAAACTTAGGATGATCCGCAACACTGGAGTAGCGAGCCCCCAAGATGCTGATGTGGGGAGGGAGAGGGAGGGGGGGGAGTGGGTTCTTCTTGTTTGTTCGGGTGAAAGGTCATGGGGTGGAAGAGTGAGGAGGAGGAAGAATAAAGGTTTATAGAAGGAAGAAGAAGAAGAGGGGGTAGAAGAAAGAGGAGGGACAGAAGAAGAGGGAAGAGGGGAAAGGAGTTGGAGAAGAATGAAGAAGAGGGAGGAAGAAGGAAAACGAATTGGCAGGGAGAAGAAAGAGGAATAGGAGGAGGGAGGGAGGTAGGTAGGAAGGATGTGGATGGAAGGTGGGTGAGGGAAGAGGGTATGGAGGGTGATGGTGTGTGGATGGTGAGAGAAGGGGTTGTGAGGAGTGAGGGAGTGTAGGGGCAAGGGGAGAGATAATTACACCTTGGGGGAGAGGTTATGTGTGTGGATGAAATGGGTGGGGAGGAGGGGGATGTTTGTATAGAGGGAATGAGAATTTGAAGTGTGTGTGTGTGTGTGTGTGTGTGTGTGTGTGTGGTGTGTGTGTGTGGTGTGTGTGTGTGTGTGTGTGTGTGTGTGTGTGTGTGATCGAGTGTTTGTTTGTCCTTTGTTTGTGTATGTGTGTGCATTTCAATATTATGTAATCGTGTAGATGTATGTACAGAAGCACAGGAATTTTGACAGATAATAGTAACACTTCTTAATGACAAAAGGAATATATGTCATTATGTATATAGCTCCATGTACCTTGATGTACTGTACACCTGACTGACGCCAGGTGTATTCTTACCTTAACTAACCAGACGTGGCCCAATATCTCAAAACTCTTGTATCTTCTAATGTTTTTGTTTGGTATAAATTGTATGAGAAATTTGGAACTTGACAGAGCATGTTAATCAATATTTTTTATTTTCATTGATTTTAGTCTTGTCTCAGTATTTTTTTATCATGGGAAAATCCACTGGTTTTCTTTTGGCCAGGAACGATTACTAATTTGCTGTCACTCAGAATCGAGTATGACGATCATCTAGCTATGATAAAAAGATATGAGTTATTAAGTATATCACCTACATTGATGAGCTCTGAGGTGACTAAGGAGGCCGATTCGAGACCGGCAGAGTCGTTCACAGATGTTACACATGTGGAGGGCTACATCTAGTGCGGGAGGGGCGGCGGCAGCGTCTTTCCGGTGTTGGCGCTTGTCTGCCTCGATTTGCAGTCGGGCTAATTCGAAAGCATTGACACCTTCTCGTGTGGTGCTCCTCCAAGCGTTACGGTGTGGAGTAATTGTCTCCCAGGTGAGGGGCGATTTGGCACTTTTTCAGGTTTGTCTTAAGACTATGCTTATACATTTTCAGTTGCCCGCCAGCGTTACATTTGCTATTCGTTAACTAACTGTAATGTAGCTGCTTTGGCAGTCTACTGTCGTCCATGCGGGTAACATGGCCAGTCCAACGTAGTTGTTCATGGATAATGGTAACTTTGAAGCTCCTACAGTTGGTGTCAGCGAGAATACTTGCATTTGTTCTCTTGTCTTCCCAGTGAACTCGGAGGATGGAAAGTAGACTACGTTGGTGAAAGTTTTTAAGTGCTTTGAGGTGCCTCTTGCATGTGACCCATGTCTCGCTGCCATATAGCAGGGTGGGGAGGACCACTACTCGATATACGTGCAATTTTTTAGATAATTTCAGCCCCCTACAGCTGAAGACACGGATACGGAGTCTGCCAAATGCTTGAGATACACATCTGATCCAATGTTGAATCTCTTCATTGATGTCCGCCGTGGTGGACAGGTAGGAGCCGAGATACCGAAAGTGGGTAACAATACAGAGGGTAGTACCGTTAAGCTGGATGGCTGGTGGAGGTGTAGCTGAACCAGAGGCAGGCTGAAAGAATATCTGATTCTTACATGCATTCACATAAACGCCGAAGTGTGCATAAGCATCTGCGTAGGTGTTCAGGATCTCCTGTGTTCAGTGTGAGTGACAAGGGGTGGAGGGGTCGTCTGTATACTAAAGTTCAGTAATGGAAGCTGCCGACACCTTTGTTCCTGTATGGAGTCGTCTATGTTGAAAAGACCCTTCATCCAGTATTGGAGATACAACCTGCTGGCTAAATTGGCACTGGCACGAGTAAGGAAGGCAGACAAGAAAACTAAAAAGAGTGTTGGTGCCAGTACACATCCTTGTTTTACCCCCGTTTGGATGGAGAAGAACTCAGACTGGGTTCCATTGTGCAGTTCATGCTATCGTAGCATTGCCTCACAATGGCAATGAATTTTGGTAGGCAGCCAAAACGGCTGAGGGCCCACCAGAGGGCTTCCCTGTTAACCGAGTCGAAGGCCTTGGTTAGGTCGATGAAGGCCATGTACAGGTCACGACGCTTTTCTCTGCACTTTTCCTGTATCTGGCGGGAAACAAAGATCATATCAGTGGTACCACGTGATGGTCTAAAGCCACATTGAGATTCTGGGAGGAAGTTTTCCGCCTCAGGAACAAGTCTGTTTAGGAGGACTCGGGCGATAATATTGCCAGCCACGGACAGCAGCGACATCCTGCAGTAATTGCCACAGTCTGACCGGTCTCTGTTGTTCTTATAAATATTGACGATGACGGCGTCTTTAAGAGATTGGGGGATTTCCTCCTTTTCCCATATATTCTCCAGAAGAAAGTGGAGACGGCTGGTAAGCAGAGGTCCTCATGCTTTATACACCTCGGCTGGGATTCAATCAGGCCCTGAGGTTTTGTTATTTTTTATCTGTTTGATAGCAGTAACTACCTCATCCAGGGATGGAGGACAGCTGAGATGGGTCAGCTCTGGATGCTGAGGGACCTGCTGGGTAGTGAGGACATCCACATCGGTGTTTTTGATTGAGCAGCGAATGATAGTGCTCTTTCCAGCTTTCAAGGATGTCTTCTCCGTCTTTAATTACGGAGTTACTGTCGGGGGAGTGGAGGGGAGCTGCACCAGAAATGATTGGCCCATAAAATGTTTTAGTGGAATTGAAAAATTCGCGCATCTTGTGTTGATGTGCAAGTTTTTGCGTTTCACGTGCTTTATTTTTAAATCAGTCGTTTTTATTAGCGATGTTCGCAATGGGTCACTGCTTACTTCTTACAGAAGGTATTAGCTTTGGTCCGAGACTGAGGGTTGTTCAGCCAGTCAGTTAAAGCAGCACGTTTATCATCGACGAGTACAATGATTTCCGGGTCATTTTCATGAAGTCATTCCTCATGTATTCGTTCGAGCTGCCTAGGAGGTAGATAAAGAAACACACACACACACACACACACACACACACACACACACACACACACACACACACACACACACACACTAGCACATGCACACTCAAACACACACGTGCAAACACATACATACACGTTCAGATATCTCCCCCGTCCGTCCTTCACCTCAGACACTCCCCATAATCACAAGGTTCAACAAAGTTTCTCAACACAGCCTAAAATAAACAAGTACCTCAATAATAAAGTCTTCTTCTGCTTCCCTCAGAATCTAGTCATTATTCACAACAAGTTAGGTTAGGGTAGGTTAGGGTAGGTTCCTGGTGGATATAACTTGGGTAATTTTCTCATATTTGGGTAAAACAGGGAAGAGGTCACAGTCAAAAAGGTCACCGGTCAGTCGTTCAGTAGTCAATTCAGTATATTGTCTGGTTCACAAGTGATGACCCATAGACGAGTCGTGTGTGTGTGTGTGTGTGTGTGTGTGTGTGTGCTTTCTCATCTACCGCCATAATGAATCCCTAATATATCAGTTACTGGTAAATAAAATACCGTCATATATATATATATATCTTCATCTCTCTTTCATTTTACTCATTCTCTGGCCAAGAGAGTCAAACAAATAAACAGACCACAATAAATATAATCATCTCATACGCTGTGAACATGACTCAGTAAAGTGATTCTTATTCTGATTCGTTCCCTAGAGATTCCAACACCACTAACGAGAGCCGCTTAAAATTGTGATTCTCTTATAGAAATTTATATACAATTTTCCTTGATCGATCCTTATTCCCTTATCCGAGGCGAAGGATCTCCTAAACTTACTCAACCTGATAGACAGACAGACAAACAGACAGACAGACAGACAGACACGTAGATAGACAGATACGTAGACAGACAGACAGACAGACAGATACAATAGATAGATGCAATAGAAACGATAGATAGATACGATAGTTAGATACGATAGATAGATACAATAAAAACGCTAGATATAATAGATAGATAGATTCAATAGAGAGATAGATAGATAGATACGATAGATAGATACGATAGATACAATAGATAGATAGATCACTTCTTCACCAAATATGGTATGATGACACTTGTGTTGTCATATCATAGAGGAGTGGTATGGGCCAGTGTGTGTTGGGTTGTTACCACAAAGTTAAGTTCCTCTCTGATGAGATGTCGTGTTTGGGGTTCACGATTCTCAATGTCCCCCGTCTGTGTAACACCAACATACACGCCGCCAGTGAGTAGTCCATCACACACTCACAAACACAATGCTATTTTATCTTATTATAAAATTTTCGTCAACTACCGGAAGTCCAAGTTAACGCTTGTCGTTGTTGACTAAACTATCAACTAAGTTTTGTTTATATCTCATATTTTGTACAATATTCCAACCTGTATCACGTCCAATGATAATTAATTAATTTAGGTATTTAAGTTTATTCGTGGTACCCCTTTTCCCTCCTCCTAACGATAATGATGATGATGATGATGATAAACAACAAAAACAGCAACAACAATAACAACAATAACAACGATAATAACAACAACAATCACATCAACAATAACAACTACAATAATAATGAGTAACAATAATAACACTGATAACGGTAACAATAATAAATGCTAATACTGTTGTAATATCAGATCAAATATCAACTCTAGTTTAAATTCGTACTTTCAATTTCAGTTACCTTTCATATTGTCATACAGAGAGTAATAACTTAACTGCAGCGATTAATGTAGCATGAAGTACAAAATTACATTAATTATTGCGTTTTGTAGTAGTTTAATTATAAGTGTGTGTGTGTGTGTGTGTGTGTGTGTGTGTGTGTGCGTGTGTGTGTGTGCGTGTTTGTGTGTGTGTGTGTGTATGTATGTATGTATGTATGTATGTATGTATGTATGTATGTATGTATGTATGTATGTGTGTGTGTGTGTGTGTGTGTTTTAATAATAATAATAATAATAATAATAATAATAATAATAATAATAATAATAATAATAATAATAATAATTATCAAAATAATAATAATAATAATAATAATTATCAAAATAGTAATAATAATAATTATCAAAATAATAATAATAATGTACGGTTTGTTGAAAAAGCATGGCAGCCGGAAGGCTGAAAATATGCAGTTACATAATTGGGGAATGGGTCACTTGATTGACAAATATACAAGCAACATAAGTGATACAAATATGATATATAATAACTAGGAGGGGAGAAGGTTATACTACAGGGCATTTCAACATATTAACAGTGCAAAAAGGTAAGATTGGCTGGGAGTGAATACACTGGTTGATTACGAGTTGTTGATAATTTTTATAATGGTTGGGACTGGGCTGTTCTTATAGCGATCAGTACGTGCTCGTATGGGCTGGATGTGGTTGTGGTGTCGAACAGTAATTCACCGACGAGGGATCTCGGGGGGTAATAAGAGCTTCTCACCAAATTTGCAGATGAGGTCGTGGTGATGATCAGAGAGAGACGAGAGGGTCAGTGTTTTTAGCGCTTCTTGATATATGGAGTAGGAAGGGGAGAGAATAATCTTGCATGCCCTCTTCTGCGCTTTTTCGAGGTGTTTCCATTGTGTGTCATTTAGGGAGGAAGACCAGTCAGGGGAGGCATAGGTGAGCTTGGGAAGTATGACTGTTGAGTAAACACTGAGGAGCTCGGGCGCAGGAACTCCGAAGGACTTGAGTCAGCGGAGGTGGAGACGAAAGCTGGAGGATTTGACAACTGTACTAACGTGTGTTTTCCAATTTACTTTATTATCTATAGTGACGCCGAGGAGCTTAGTGGAGTCCACAACCTGGAGTGTGTTGGAGCCCAAACTGTGTGTGTGGAAGTCTGTCTGTCTGTGGACGTTTGCTTGCATTTACGTATCATTACCTACAATACAAAGTTATATATTGTATATATTTTTTAGCAATTAAACAATTTTCTTCTTATTCTTAACGTCGATCAATAATTATTACAGACAGATAAACCTAAATAATCGCAATATCCTTTCACCAACGCGCTCAAGAAGGGTCGGGTTAATAGATAAACTATTCTTAAACTACACCAAGAATGTTTTTTTTTTCACCTCAGAAATTATCTCACTCAACAATAACAACCCTCCTAACAAAGAGAGAGAAAAGTTGGGGAAAAAGCTTTACCATACTGATATCACCAACAGGGGGAGTAGAATGCAATTTTGGCTTTAAAAGGGCCTGTTAAAATATTTCAGCATGAGCGCTAGTATCATAAACTGGAACAATTGCACAAAAATCCTACAGCTATTGTGGAATACTTTTTTTTTGCGTGACTTTGCTTGCTCTTAACGCATCTATAATCTGTGCTCTGTGCTCTCAAAGTCACTACAATCATGATTCTCGCTGATATAATGATCGTCTGTTCTCAATGTGTCTAATCATAGCTCTCTGTTCTCAACGCGACAGTAACCATAACTCTCTGCATTCAGCGTGACAGTAATCATAGCTCTCTGTTCTATAATGTGACTAAACTTAGCTCTCACTGATGTTGTGGGGATGTGGCTGTTTTGTGTTTAAATAAATGGGCTGTGGAGGTAAGAGAGTTTGTGTTTTGGTGGATGGAAGAGAAGAGAAATGAGAGGGGGGGGGAGGCAGAGAACTGGAGAGAGGTAGAGAAGACAAGAAGACGAGAGAAAGAGAGGGGAGAGAAAAATAGAGAGAAAGAGAGAAAACTTGGAAATCATTAATGAAACAAACACACACACACACACAGACACACACACACACACACACACACACACACACACACACACACACACACACACACACACACACACAGACACACACACACACACACACAGACACACACACACACACAGACACACACACACACACACACACACACACACACACACACACACACACACACACACACACACACACACACACAGACACACACACACACACACACACACACACACACACACACACACACACACACACACACACAGACACACACACACAGACACACACACACACACACACACACACAG
This sequence comes from Homarus americanus, assembly GCF_018991925.1. Lineage (NCBI taxonomy): Eukaryota > Metazoa > Arthropoda > Malacostraca > Decapoda > Nephropidae > Homarus > Homarus americanus. The sequence goes on along the minus strand of NW_024716703.1, from coordinate 18,808,647 downwards.
ACACACACACACACACAGACACACACACACACACACACACACACACACACACACACACACACACACACACACAGACACACACACACACACACACACACACACACACACACACACACACACACACACACACACACACACAGACACACACACACACACACACACACACACACAGACACACACACAGACACACACACACACACACACACACACACACAGACACACACACACACACACACACACACAGACACACACACACACAGACACACACACACAGACACACACACACACACACACACACACACACACACACACACACACACACACACACACACACACACACACACACACACACACACACACACACACACACACACACACACACACACACACAGTCTAGGAGGAAAATTTTACAAAAACAAACAAAGAAAAAGATAAAAACATTTCTCTTGCAAAACAGAATGAATAAATAAATGCATATCGACCCTTAACTCCGAGTCTCATTTGGTCTCTGTTATCATCCAAAGTCCCTCTCTGCCTCCCAATTAAAAACGAAATACCTTTACCATTTTTTTGTGGTCACTTTCAAATAGTCAAATTCCTATGGTATTTTTTCACTGCTCTATTCCAATTTTAATTTTAAGTTCTGGGGATTTTTTTAAATCTATTGATTCTCCTGATATCGTGAGTTAGTGAGGTTTGCTTTAATGTGGAAATGTTTCTGTGACTTTTTCTGTACTTTACCATAAGTTCATGTAATTTTTTGTTCCAGCGATTTTTTAAAATGTAATAATCACTCTCCAGTTGCAATAAATTAGGTTTTCGGGTTTTTTTTTCACTGTTTTTCTCTATCACAAACTCGTGAAATATTAAGTTTGAGAAAATTACTAGAATCTATTGATTATCCTGATCCAGTGAATTAATCTTCTGAGATTGGAGGATTTTTTTTCGTGATCATTGCAATTAGAAATTAAGTATAATTTTTTTTTGTGAATAGTTTCAAGGGTGCAAACTCACTACTATTGTTTTGCTGCAAAGTCATGAAATTTTAATTCTGGCGATTTTTTTAAATTAATTAATTCCCTGATCCAGTAAGTAAAATTTTGGGGGAGGAAAGAAAAAATATTTTCTGAATCAGAAATTAAAGACGGAAATAAAAATCCATGATCAGGAATCGACTACCCGATTTTTTTTTCAAACAAAAGCCCATTTGTATGTTCAATTTCAAATTTCTAAACCTGTTATTGGCAATAACAATAGCCGTGGCCTCCACCAATAACAGTTCATAGCGGCAATAAAACTAATAGTCTCCACCAATAACAACACTGGCTGTCTCCGCCAACAACACCACTGGCTGTCTCCATCGATAACAACACTTGTTGTTATTGGTGCGCGCACACACACACACACACAAACCCACACACACACACACACACACACACACACACACACACACACACACACATATACAGCATAGGAGGAAAGTTTAAAAAACACAAACGACGTAGAAATTTCATAAATAACTAGGTCTCAATCCCTTAATGAAAAAAGAATAAAAAAGATAAAAACATTTCTCTTACAAAACAGAATGAATAAATAAATGAATATCGACCCTTAACTCCGAGTCTCATTTGGTCTCTGTTATCATCCAAAGTCCCTCTCTGTCTCCCAATTAAAAACGGAATACCTTTACCATTTTTTTGTGGTGCGTTTCAAAATGGTCAAATATCTATGGCATTTTTTTCACTATATTACGTCGTAAACTCAGGAAATTTTAGAATTCTGGGGAATTTTTAAGAATTATTGATTCTCCTGGTATAGTCACTTCTTGAAGTTTGGTTCAATGTGGAAAGTTCCTATGATTTATTCAGTAGTCCTCCACAAGTTCATAATTTTTATTTTTATAGTTTGGGCGAATCTTTAAAATCGAATCACTCTCCTGTTGCAGTAAAGTTTATATTTGAGATTTGTTTCAAATTGGCCAAGTCCTTAGGATATTTACTCTCTCTACACTGTCCTTCTTCACCACAAACGCGTGAAATATTAAGTTTGGGAGAATTTTTAGTCTATTAATTAACCTGGTGCAGTGAAATTATTTTTTGAGATTGGAGGGAACATTTTTCGTGTCACAGCAATTAGAAATCTAATACGATTTTTTGTGATTTATTTCAAGTATGTAAAGTCTCTACTTGTTTTGTTTTCTTCTGTAAAGTCATGAAATTTAAGTTTTTACGTTTTTTTTTAATTAATTGATTCCCTGATCCAGCAAATACAATTTTGGGAAGGAAAGAAAAAATATTTTCCGAATCAAAAAGTAAAGACGGAAATAAAAGTCCGTGATCAGGAATCGACTAACCGAGGGTTTTTTTTGGCAAACAAAAGCCCATTTGTATGTTCAATTATATATTTCTAAACCTGTTATTGGCAATAACAATAGTCGCGGCCTCCACCAATAACAGCTCATAGCGGCAATAAAACTAATAGCCTCCACCAATAACAACGCTAGCTGTCTCCACCAATAACAACACTAGCTGTCTCCACCAGTGACAACGCTGGCTGTCTCCACCAATAACAACACTAGCTGTCTCCACCACTAACAACACTGACTGTCTCCACCAATAACAACAATGGCTGTTTCCACCAACAACACACACACACACAAACTAGTGTCGGGTTTGTTAACTAACTTGAGAGAATAATATCTACCACGGGAACACCACTTCCTCCCACCTGCTGACACGCCAGACCTGCTGCTATATTACTCGTGTGTGTGTGTGTGTGTGTGCGTGTGTGTGCGTGTGCGTGTGTGTGTGCGTGTGCGTGTGTGTGTGTCACCAGCTGCTGTTCTCAACCTATCCTCCTCCTCCTTTTCTTGTTTCTGTTGTTGTTGTCTAAATGGTGATATTGCTCATGACTGCTACTACTACTACTACTACTACTACTACTACTACTACTACTACTGGTATTGCTACTGCTGACAGAATCGGCTACAGCTTGCTACACAGAATGAGTATTGAAATGCGTCAGCAAATTTATATCTAATAGTTCCAGAATGCGATATTACTCTGTGTGACTGCTGGTTGTGTTGGTGGATGCTCTTGTGGTGGATGGTGGTTGTTGTGTTAGCTATTCTTGTTTTTGTTGTTGTGGTGGTAGTTGTGTGTTTTTTGTTCTTTACAGGAGCACACACACACACACACACACACACACACAAGACTCTTTCAAACAACAGTTCATAGGAGTTGCACCCGCAGTTATTTGTTGACATGCGTGAAAATTACCACATCCACGTCACCATGTTGGATCTGTCGACAATGTAAGCACCATCAAGGCACAGTGTCTTAGTGATGCATTACTCCTCTCCAATCTAATCTAACCTAACTTAATCTAATCTAACCTAACCCAACCTAACCTTACCTAGCCAAACATAACCTTCCCTATCTTAATCATACCTGACTTAACCTATACTAACCTAATCCAACTTAACCTATCCTAGCCTAACCTAACCCAACCTGACTAAACATAATTACAGCTAACTTAACCAAATTTAGCCTAAATTAACCCAACACTAATTTAATCTAGGTTAGGTTATATAAAGCTTCATTAGATTAAGTTAGGAGTTTGTAGCTCTTGTTGTTGTTTCTTTAGTCAGGTCAGGTCAGGTTAGGTTAGGTTAGGCTAGGCTAGGCTAGGTTAGGTTAGGTTACGTTAGCTTAGGTTAAAATAGAGTTAGGTCAGTTCAAGGTTAACTTCAATTGCAATAATATGCTTAACAATTTTCTTCGATTTTTCTCTTATCTCGGATAAAAAATAAAAAAAATTGCGGACACGAAACATATCAAACATATTAGTTTTTTTTCCCGTTAGCTTTAAAAATCCCGAGAAAGGAGAATAAGACAGTTTACTCGTAAGAAATATACAGATCTCAGAATTTACAAACTTCTTCTCCAATCAAGTTAATAAAGTTGTTATTGTAACTTAGAACTTACACCAGGCTCTACGTATAGTTGTGTTATCTTCCATGTTCAATCAACCTCCCTGTCACTTGTCTACACGTCCTCTATAACACTATCCCAAGTATCAAGTTTGGCCATTATGGTGACGCTCTTCCTTGCATCTGAGGTTATTTTCTACTCCCTTTGAGGCGTGTAATGTCGCCCTGGGAAGAAGTTTGGTGACTGAGGGTGTTGTCTGCGTGTGTGTAACTTGATCATCGCCATTATTGTTTATAAGGCAAAATCCACCATGGCAGCGTTGTTATGGTATTGTCATGGCAACCATTATATTTACGTAGGCTATATAACATGACTTTACTCTGGTGTAAATAGAGGAACCTTAGCGTTAAAAGTATATATATAATAAATACTTTTAATTAATGTGGTTAACGACATAAGAGGACGAGGGGGAAGCATTAGAGAGGGAGAATGAGAGGGGAGAGGTTAAAAGGCGAGAGAGATGGAGAAGAGATAAATATATAGAAAGAGAAAGAAAGAAAAAGAGAACAGATAGATTTAGCCAAAGATAGAGAGAGAAAAATACGACAAAGGGATTTAGCGAAAGAAAGAGAGAGGGAAAGAGAGGTAGAAATAAGGAGACAGAAATATAGAGGAAAAGCGATGGAGATAAGGGCAGAGAGAGAGAGAGAGAGAGAGAGAGAGAGAGAGAGAGAGAGAGAAGAGAGAGAGAAAGAATGGAGAGTAAGAGAGAGATAAAGAGATGGAGAGTAGATGAGATAAATACAAATGAAAAATGGAGAGAGAGAGAGAGAGAGAGTAATTGCATGACCCCTGATGACAACAAAGGTATCACTTCATCTCAAACAAAGCCACTTGGCCAACACGCAAGAAGATAACGAAAGATAATTAGAAAAAGATAATTAGAGAAAGAAAAGAAGAGAGAGAAAGAGAATAGGAGGGAGAGCGATGGAGAAGAAAGATAGAGATTGAAAAAGAGAGAGTGACAGAGACAGAGAATTAAAGAAAGAGGTGGGAGAATAAAAAGAGAAGCAGAAAGATGGAGAAATAGATAGAGAGAGAATCAGAGGAAGGAAAGGAGAGAGAAAAACTGAAAAAGAAAGTGACAAAGATAAAGGAAGATGAATAAAAAGAGAGGGAGTGAGACAATAAAGAGAACGAAAAATAATGATCAAGTGAAAAAGATAAAGACAGAGAGAAAAACAGACAGACAGCTAGACCCCAGACAGAAACAGACAGACCACAATCAAACAAAGACAGACATACCCCAGACAAACAAATACACACAGACCCCCAAACAGACAGAAACAGACAGATCCCAAACAGAGACTAAGACCCCCACAGACAAACACAGCAACAGACAAAGACCCACAGAAACTCACCAGATAGACAGAGTCACAGAGAGACCCAAGACAACATCTACAGGAGAGACACGGTAGCCCTCAGACCACAGAGGGAACACTAGCCACGTTCTTACACCAACGAGACCTTCTTAATGACACGAACGGTCTTCAAGGTTGTGGAGTGAAGGCCTGGACTGAATGGCAGAGAAAGAGGAGGGGGGGGAAATAAAAGAAGGAACAGGAGAAAAGACACAAGGAATGAAGGAGAGAGAGAGAGAGAGAGAGATAGAGAGAGGAAGAAGAATTAAGCAGAAGGAGGTAAGGAATGATGGAGAAAAATATGAGGAATGAAGAAGAAAAAGACGAGGAAAAAAGGAAGAAGAATAGAGGAGAAAAAGAGATGAGGAATGGAAGGGAAGGAGACAAGGAACGAGGAATAAATAGACGAGAAATGAAGAGAAAAAGACGAGGAATTGAGGAGAAAATGGGACGAATAAAGAAAAAGATAGGAAGGCTCAAGTAAGGATGAGTGAATAAAGACGTAACAGACGAGAAAAAAATAAATAAAAACTGGTAAATAGGAAGAAAAATAAGACTTAGAAGAGAGGGAAACAACGAAGAAGCAGAAGAAAAAAGACAAGGAGGACACAAATAAACAGAGAGAAGAGAAGAGAAGGAGAAATAGCATTAAATCAATCAATATTTTTTTGTTTTACTCTATAACTCGCACAGATTATAGCAACAATGAGGGACATTTCTACCTATAATTACCCTTCTCCTCATCCCTTATATCTTACAATAACTTTAAAACCACCAGAGAAAAACAACATCAACAAAAAACACCAGAGGAAAAAAATATATCTGTATTTTTTTTTTCGGAACAAATCTGCTATGACATTCCCTGGGTTAGCTTTATGATATCTGGGGCTTAAAATCAGTCGAGGGGAAAATTCGGGAAAAAAAATATTGAAATATCTTGTATTGATTTCCGTCAGAATTAGGAGTAAAATATACCTACACGATACAGGAGTTAGACACACGACATGGCCAACAGTCTGGGCCATATTGTTAACTTTGTCAATATTGGTATATGTAGGGCTTACCATTGTTTGTTCTACGTGTGTGTGTGTGTGTGTGTGTGTGTGTGTGTGTGTGTGTGTGTGTGTGTGTGTGTGTTTACTATGCCGTAAAGACAGGTTCGTGTAACATAAACACATTCGTTGTTAATAACCACACAACAGCCAGTACGGGTCAGCTGACGTCATAAAATTTCATACACTGGATATTTTTTTCTTAAATTCTATAATAATTTTAAAAGGTAATAAGTATTTACCCCCATAACAAAGTATAATTGAAGACGTTTAAATATATTATTTTCTTTTGATTAACCATCCGAGGTCTAACCTAATCTAATCTAATAAATTTTGCTTAACCTAACCTAACCTAACCTAACCTTAACTAAGTTTATAAAGTCCAACAATTATTTTAATGTATTTCGGCTCTTAATTTATATCAGTTGATAATATATACGAGTTATGTTATCATCGTATCACCATTAAAATGTGTCTAAAGGGTAATTATGAGAGTGTGATCAGGTCATTATTTATTATCATCGTAAAGACTCCATTTCTCACTGACACATACGAGATAAATTGATAATGTCTGCCAGGAACCTTCAACCAGTTTCTCAGTCGTAATAACAAAAAATATAAAATGAAATCTTTAATATCTTTCCTAAATGATTTTTGATGGTGTGATTACTGGTTCTGAAGCCTCACACTTGTTCCCCAACATTCCGAACTTGTGTGAATTTGGTCTGACTCCACAGTTTTAGTTTGAGTTTTGGCGTTCAATTATACTGAAGGAATTTCTCGTTTTCTTTGAGATGATCCAGATGAATCCGAATTATATTTAGAATCTATCGTAATGGTTTAAAAGCTTCTGTAAAACGAATCGTGAAGAGTGAAAGAAGATTTCTCTCTCTCTCTCTCTCTCATATGTGATGGTTGACAACATGAAGGTCAGGGCGGATGAGGGGTTGATGGGGTAAGAGGATGAGAGAGGATGAGGAGCCGAGGTAGGAGAGTGGATGAAGGAAGGGAAGGGTGAGTGGGAGAGGATGAAGAGGTGATGGAAGGGGAAGGTAAGGAGGTGAAATTAGAGGGTTATGTGAGGAAGGGTGAGTGGAGAGGAGGTGGGGGAGGAGGAGGAGGAAAAGTAGAAAGAGGAAGAAGTAGAACAGGAGCAGGATGAAGAGGAGGAAGACAAGAAGAGGAGGACGGGGAGGAGGAACAGGAGTAAGGGAGAGGAAGAGAAAGAGGACGAGGTGAGGGGAGGAAATACAATGGAATTTTCATCCTCTAACCACAATAACATTAAAACACTCGTACCCAACAACAGATCAATTACAATAGGAATTTCCACCACATCAGGAGAGACCATTAAAATACCAACACTCGATAGTACATTTGACTTCGTTTTTTGGTCTATATTTTTTTAACTAGTAATGCTGATAGCCCTTGATAATAAAAGTTGTATTGTATGTGTGTGTGTGTGAGAACTTGGTGTAATATGACCATGTAAACATTTTGTCATTTTAGTGCTGAAAATAATCTAGATCAGGTCTGTCCTTCCCACGTGAACCATGGAAAAATATAATCTGTAATATGATTTTGTTTTTCTTTCTTTTTTGTAAATTATATATGTTAAAAAGTTGTCGTAAGAGGATTATTTTGTGTATCGTGTTGTGTGACTCATACTACCAACAGTGTCAAGATCATAATCACTTTAAACTAAGAGATAGAAAACTGTAAACATGAGCCATTTATTTAGCCTCGTTAGCGGTATGTTCCTCACAATATTATTTTACCCAGATGATCATGTTAGTCTTGAGCTGTACGGGAGTTACCTGTCATCTCTAACACACACACACACACACACACACACACACACACACACACACACACACACACACACACACACACACACACCATATTCCTACTACCCTCAACAATATAATCTAGTAAACCAGAGAGCCGCGTGAAGCTCCCAGACTGAGGCAGCAGATTACTACTCCAACAAACTGCTGACACCTGGCTGACGTTGCTCCACACCACCTCCGTAAACAATCTACAGTACCTGAGGGTCTGATGCCTAAATAGTCATCGAAAAAAATGCCCAGATTTTTAATGGTCATACAGTCAATCAGAGTCCGGTTAACGTACATCTGGTTAACGTACATCCGCTTAACGTACATCCGCTTAACGTACATCCGCTTAACGTACATCCGCTTAACGTACATCCGCTTAACGTACATCCGCTTAACGTACATCCGCTTAACGTACATCCTATTAATGTATACATCCACTTTAGTCACATGTTTGTAGAAATTTATCATGTACGTACGTAAAGTAAACATATTCTCTATTATATTCTGTGTAGTTATTTTTCGATGACTCATTATTTATATGCCAATCAATCCTCCATTACCAAGAAACTAAGACCACGTATGATTGACTGCCTCGAGATAAGACATAAAGACAAGGTTGTTACTGTTCATTGTTGACTTTGTTCTTAAATTCTTCCGTAACTTGAAGCATTTCCTCATTAACACCCGAGAAGAAATCTTAGAAAAATATGACACTGACGAGAATCCGGAGTCACATTTTACTGCTAGACTAAATTTTAATATATTTTTTTCCTACGTGGTTTTTTTTGGGGGGGGGCAGGGGGAGGTGTTATTGTCTATGAATTTCAATACATCTTAATTAATATTATAATGGTGGATTTAAGGATGTACTGTAGGTTTTCCAGGGATGATAGCTGAGTTTTATTGTCTTTGGTTATACTCAAGTGTAAGGAGCTTGTATATAATCGGTATTAATTGTTGCAGTTGATTATGGCTGATGAGTGTGTGTGTGTGTGTGTGTGTGTGTGTGTGTGTGTGTGTGTGTGTGTGTGTGTGTGTGTGTGTGTGTGTGTGTGTGTGTGTGTGTCCTCAGGCCTCATAATGGGTCGTCTTCCACGTATCAGTTACATTATCTAGTTAATTAAGCTGAGCCAGACATGTTGATGATCATTGAGCAAGACATATTGATGATCCTTGAACCAGACATGTTGATGATCTTTGAGCAAGACATATTGATGATCCTTGAACCAGACATGTTGATGACAGGAAGGAGAGCACTTGTCAACGCCACACCTCATCGTCACTGTAGGTGATTCGTTGAGTGGTGAGGCTGGGGTATTTTGTAAGTCTATAATTATAATTCTCATTAAGTTATTCCCCCGTTATCTCTTCAGGGTTCAAAGGTTCAGGTGATTCTGTGGTGGGTTTTAGAGCTGATCCACAATGACACACTTAATGGAAACTGGCCATTTACTGTCAGTAGTGTCTTATTTTACTACATCTTATAATGCCAGAGAACCATCTTCCTCTCTCCTCGATAGTCTCCTGGTCGTGTGACACGTGGACCTCGTGAGACTGCAAGTGTATATCAGACAGCGTTGCCCTGACACCATGGGGAGAGGAGGTCCAGGTGTGTGAGCCCGGGGCGCCTGACACGTTTGCTTGAGGCGCCGCTTAATGCGTCATGTTCCTCGTCTCGCTATTCTCGCTTCGCTTCACAGGATTTCACTGCAGTATAAACCCGTGGCTGTGAAACATACTCACACACACACACACACACACACACACACACACACACACACACACTACACTGGTCTGGAGAGAGACCCATTTCATAAACTAGGTTAGGTTAAGGAGGAGGCTTGTCGTAAACACTGGACCTGGTAGACCACTCGTGACCAGAGACCAGTGATGCACCTGACATTACTCTGGGTAATCTTGAACGAGAACTGGTGTGGTGTGCGGTGGCTGAGTGGATACAGAATTTGTAACAAGGGTAGCTTAGGGTAGTCAGTCAGCTGGCTTTAACGTCAGCTGGTCAGTTAGTCAATCAACTGTTTCTCCCATCAGTTAGTCAACTGTCTCTACTGCAAGGCATTCAGTTATTACTAACGCCAGTCAGGCAATCAGAGTCACTATCATCAGTCAATCAGTCAGCTGATATCATATCACCGTCAATCAATCAGTCAGCTGTCGCTACCGTCAATCTATCAATCAATTGTCTCTCCCGTCAGCCAATCACCCAGTCAGCTGTTACTATCGTCAAACTGTCAATCAGCTGTCTCCATGTCAGTCAGCCAGTCAGTCATCTATACCTCAGGTCACTCATCTGATCGTGTGAACAGAAAAAACAGTTCTCTCTCTCTCTCTCTCTCTCTCTCTCTCTCTCTCTCTCAGAGGAAGAGAGGCAGCAGGGGGGCCATTACCGAGTAAATTATGTGAGTGTTGCCAATTAGGCGAGGAACCCCAGGAGCAACTGAGGTACAGGAGGTGCATAATTAATGGTGCGGAGGAGTAAAACTCTTGTGATTTTTTTTTTCTTTCTTTCTTCACTGGCATCACTTATGTCATCTCGCTGGCTATTTTCTTCGCCTGGAGTGTCAATAGCGTCATTCCTCTCCCTAGCTATGTTTGGGCTATTTTATTTTGTAGTGTTGCTGACGTCATCTCACTGGCTATTTTCTTCGTCTCTCGCGTCATTTCCTTTCCATTTCCTCTTCCTCTTCTACTATCTGCATCTCACCCTCTCACCTTACTTCCTCCACGGTTACTGCTCTCTCTCTCTCTCTCTCTCTCCCTACAGACGTTCTTCCTTAATATATCTACCACCACCACTACCTTACCACAGAGAATGAGACAGAGAGACAGAGAGAGAGAGAGAGAAAGAAACAAAGAAAGAATGAAAAAGAGAGAGGGATAGCGAATAACAGATAGACAGACAGACAGATAGAAGAAGAGAGAGAGAGAGAGAGAGAGAGAGAGAGAGAGAGAGAGAGACAGAAATATAGACAGAGACCGAGAGAGAGAGAGAGACAGAGAGACAAGATAATACGAGTAATATCATTCTCACCAGCAGAGAGATTAAGCCACATTCATCACCCAACGTCTGTCAGTATTATCATATAAACAACACAATAATTCCTCGTAAACACATTCCCCTTCAAGTCCTCCAAAGAGATGCGAGATATTTACTGTTTCCTCGTAAGATACACCAAGTCTCGTGCGTGTGTGTGTCTATGTGTGTGTATGTGTGTGTGTGTGTGTGTACCGGGTATATATTAGTCACTGTAGATTATTGTGGGGCACTTATGTCATTTTGACGCACTGTAGGTCATTATGAGGCACTGTAGGTCAGTGTGCGGCACTGTATGTCATTATAACTCACTGTAGGTAATTGTGGGGCATTGTATATCATTATGACTCACTGTATGTCATTATGAGGCGCTGTAGGTCATTGCAGGGCACTGTATGTCATTATGACTCACTGTAGGTCATTGTGGGGCACTGTATGTCATTTTGACGCACTGTAGGTCATTATGAGGCACTGTAGGTCATTGTGCGGCGCTGTATGTCATTATAACTCATTGTAGGTAATTGTGGGGCACTGTATATCATTATGACTCACTGTAGGTCATTATGAGGCGCTGTAGGTCATTGTGAGGCACTGTTTATCATTGTGAGGCACTGTTTATCATTGTGAGGCACTGTAGGTCATTGTGAGGCGCTGTAAGTCATTGTCAGGCACTGTAAGTCATTGTCAGGCACTGTAAGTCATTGTGAGGCACTGTAGGTCATTGTGAGGCACTGTAGGTCATTGTGAGGCACTGTAGGTCATTGTGAGGCACTGTTGTGAGGCACTGTGGAGTCAGCTAGAGGCACTGTAAGTCATTGTGAGGCACTGTAAGTCATTGTGAGGCACTGTAGGTCATTGTGAGGCACTGTAGGTCATTGTGAGGCACTGTAGGTCATTGTGAGGCACTGTAGGTCATTGTGAGGCACTGTAGGTCATTGTGAGGCACTGTAGGTCATTGTGGGGCACTGTATGTCATTTTGACGCACTGTAGGTCATTATGAGGTAATTGGGAGTCATTGTGAGGCACCAGGTCATTGGGAGGCACTGTAAGTCATTGTCAGGCACTGTAGGTCATTGGTCAGGCATTGTAAGTCATTGTCAGGCACTGTAAGTCATTGTGAGGCATCAGGTCATTGTGAGGCACTGTAGGTCATTGTGGGAGGCAATTGTAGGTCATTGTGAGGCACTGTAAGCTGGGGCACTGTAGGTCATTGTGAGTACTGTAGGTCATTGTGAGGCACTGTAGGTCAGGCTGGGGAGGTGCACTGTGTGCCAGAGGCACTGTGTCATTGTGAGGCACTGTAGGTCATTGTGGGAGGCACTGTAGGTCATTGTGAGGCACTGTAGGTCATTGTGAGGCACTGTAGGTCATTGTGAGGCACTGTAGGTCATTGTGAGGCACTGTAAGTCATTGTGAGGCACTGTTTATCATTGTGAGGCACTGTAGGTCCTTGTGAGGCGCTGTAAGTCATTGTAAGTCACTGTAGGTCATTGTGAAGCACTGTAGGTCATTGTGAGTCACTGTAGGTCATTTTCGGTCATTGTGAGGCATTGGTGGTCATTATAACTCACTGTGTGTCGATGTAGATCATTGTGAGGCACTGGTGGTCATTATAGTTCAGTGTGTTACTGTAGATCATTGTAGATCATTATGAGTAAGAGTAGATCTGAGTAGGTCATTCTGTTAAGTCAGTTAAGGCAGGTCAAAGTAGGTCAGTCACTGTAGGCCATTGTAAGTCACTGTAGGTCACTCATTGTAGTTCAGTCAACGTACTAACCCTTACTGAAAACATTTAATCCAATCACTAATCCTTGATACCCAGTCACTAATCCTCATCGTCAGAACACTTAATACAAACAGACGCTGCTGCGGGAGTTAATTATTACAGCCATGAGAAACAGATCTATACACGACTCGGTACAAGAAACGAGGCATAATTCTTGTATACGTCGAGATATTTTGGGGTAATTGCTTTTCTTAATTGGCGTTAAAACCCCTTGAGTACAATGAATTAGTGAGTGAGTATGATACATTAACCCCTTGAGTATGATTATTTAACCCCTTGAGTACGATGAATTAATCCCTCGAGTACAATGATTTAACCCCTTGAGTACGTTGAATTAGACATTGAGTTATTTTAACCCTTTGAGTATAATTAATTAACCTCTTGAGTACGATGAATTAACCCCTTGAGTACAATTAATCAACCCCTTGAGTACGAATAATTAGGCAGTGGGCATGATATATTAAGCACTTGAGTAGAATGAATTCCTCCCTTGAGTACGATGAATAAGGCAGTGAGTAATTCATCTTAACCCCTTGAGTACAACGACTTAGCCTATTCAATACAACGATCTTCTCCCTTGAGTACAATGATCCTGTACTCAAGGAAAGGTTAACTCATCGTACTGAAGCGATTAAGAGGACAAATCTATTGAAGGTCCTATTGAGTCTTTGCCCTTCAGGTTAATTAAAACTAACCAGGTGTACCGTTCTTGTGTTTGTAGTTGCGAGGGAAAATTCTACTTCACCAAACATTTTAGAATTTGGACTAAGTTGTTTTACCTACTATATCGCCCTGACCACTACTCTCCTCTCCCCCTTTTCAACCCCTTTTCCCCTCCTCTTCACCCTCCTGCACACTTCCACCATCCCCTTCTCGTCCCTTCCCTTCCCTTCCCTTCCGTTTCTGCCCACTCCCATTTCTTCCCCTTCCCCTCTCACCCCTTCCCCTTCCCTTTCCACCACACCCGCGTTGTCAGCCCCGCCTAGCACAACAACAAAGTGTTATATTGCGGTGTGCGTCTTTCTCAATGTCAGGGACGGGTCACCCAGCACCGCAGTGTTACCTAACATTGACTATGTCCACTATATGGGTATAACCTCAAAGTATACATAGCGGGAGTGGTGGTGTGCTGGAGTACCCGTGTGGCTAGTGTGTATGTGTGTAAATAATAATAATAATAATTAACGGTTTATTGAAAGAGCATGGCAGCCGTAAGGCTGAAAATATACAGTTACATAATTGGGGAATGGGTCTCTTGATTGACAAATAATATACAAGTAACATAAGTGATACAAATATGATATATAATAACTAGATGGGGAGAAGCTCAAACAACAGGGCATTTCAACACAGTGACAGTGCAAAAAGTAAGATTGACTGGGAGTAAATACACCGGTTGATTACAAGTTATTGATAATTTTTACAATGGTTGGGACTGGGCTGTTATTATAGCGATCAGTTCGTCCTCGTATGGGATGGATGCGGTTGTGGTGTCGAACAGCAATTCTCGGACGAGGGATCTCGGGTGGAGCCCGTGTCGAGGATGGTGCAGAAGCTTCTCACCAAATTTGCAGATGAGGTCGTGGTGATGGTCAGAGAGAGCCGAGAGGGTCAGTGTGTTGAGCGCTTCTTGATATGTGGAGTAGGAAGGGGAGAAAATAATCTTGCATGCCCTCTTTTGCACTTTTTCTAGGTGTTTACGTTGTGTGGCATTTAGGGAGGAAGACCAGGTAGGGTAGGCATAGGTGAGCTTGGGAAGTATGAATCTTGAGCAAACACTGAGGAGCTCAGGTGCAGGAACTCCGAGGGACTTGAGTCGGCGGAGGAGGTGGAGAGGGAAATTGGAGGATTTGACAACTTCACTGACGTGTGGTTTCCAATTTAGTTTGTTGTCTATGGTGACGCCGAGGAGCTTTGTGGAATCTACAACCTGAAGTGTATTGGGACCTAAATTAATGGAAGGGGGCGGGACAACGTCGGAGGTGAGGTTAATATGCATAACCATGGTCTTGGTATGGTTGATGGTGACGTGGTTTTTGGTGGCCCAGTTTTGGAGACTGTTCAATAAATCCTGAAGGGCGGTATAGTCGGGAGAAAAATTGTTGACACTGATCCCAATGGTAGAGTCGTCGACATATTTCCAGCGAGCGGGGGTTTCTCTTAGGGCATCATTTATAAGCATAAGGAAGCAAAGTGGTCCCATCTTGGTGTCTTGGGGGAAACCACAGGTGAGTGACTGAAAGGTGGAGACAGCCCCTCGGAAGCGTACACCTTGGCGTCGGTTACTGCGGAAGTCTGTGAGCCATGGTATAAGACTTCTTCGAAACCCGAAGTCGATTGCTTTGTTGATGAATAAATTGTGGCCGACTAGGTCAAATGCCTTGGTGAAGTCAATGAAGGCGACAGCTACAGACGTTTTTCGTTTTTCCAGATGGCGGTAAATGTAGTCGAGAAAGCTGACAAGACATTGAGTGGTGGAGGAAGTTTTCATGTTACCAAATTGCATCTACGGCGCCTGCAATATCAGCATAAGCCCAGTCAAACACAAAACTTTCACAGATTAAGCTGGGTATTGGGGAGATTGCAATGGGGCGTAGCTGATTTAAGGATTGTGGACTGGTTGACTTGGGCACTGGTGATACATATGAAGTCTTCCAGTCAGCTGGGCTTCTGGCTTGACTGAGGGAAGCATCGATGATGGAGCAGAGAGGTTTAGCTAGCTCCGGGGAGAACTCCTTGAAGAGTTTCATTGGTAAGTCAATGGGGGTGATGGAGCGTTTTAACTTCAGTTTGTCCAGACGTTTTGCTACTTCAAATTCTTCTACTAAGTTAGAGTGTGTGTGTGTGTGTGTGTGTGTGTGTAATAATACAACAACTAATAATAATAATATTAATAATAATAATAATAATAATAACAATAATTAACGGTTTATTGAAAGAGCATGGCAGCCGGAAGGCTGAAAATATACAGTTACATAATTGGGGAATGGGTCTCTTGATTGACAAATAATATACAAGTAACATATATGATACAAATATGATATATAATAACAAGGTGGAGAAAGGGTCATACTGCAGGGCATTTCAACATAGTGACAGTGCAAAAAGGTAAGATTGACTGGGAGTGAATACACTGGTTGATTACGAGTTGTTGATAATTTTTACAATGATTGGGACTGGGCTGTTCTTATAGCGATCAGTACGTGCTCGTTTGGGCTGGGTGTGTGTGTGTGTGTGTGTGTAATAATAATAATAATAATAATAATAATAAACAGTTTATTAATAGAGTTGCAGCCGGTGGCTGAAAATACACAAACTTATATGTGATTTAGACATAATGATATGCGTTCAATAAATTTACAGGGCTGTACAGTACATAAATCAGGAGTTGTTTATTTTTTTAACAATAGATGGGATGGTACTATTCTTATATCTATCAGTGCGGGTTCTTATGGGCTGAATTTTGTTGTAGTGGCGGACTGCCCGAGGTGGGTGGGGGATTGCCGGTGGCAGGAGGTGGCGCTGACAAGGATGATGCAGCAGTCCACTGCCAAACCTTGCTAGTGCTTGGTGGAAGTCACTGAGGGATGGCATTTCCAGGGTGGAAAGAGCGTTGTTGTAGCCGGAGTAGTCTGCGCCGAGCATGATTCTGTAGGCCCTCTTCTGTACCTTCTCTAGCTGACGTTGTTGCATAGAGTTGAGAGAAGACGACCAGGCTGGTGACGCATACGTTAGTTTGGGGAGAATAAAGGCGTTGTAGATGGTCCTCAGCTCTAGCGTGAGTGCCCCAAGTGACCTGAGTCATCGTAGCATGCAGAGTGAGTGTGTGTGTGTGTGTGTGTGTGTGTGTGTGTGTGTGTGTGTGTGTGTGTGTGTGCACTTCGCTCTACTGAACATGTTAACTCCAACTCAACCTCTGATTCTTTTAACATACACATCTACACACCTGTATCATAATTAAACACCTGCCACACCTGAAGTAGCCATCCTGTCCTCATCATACGTTGTTTTACTGTTACACAATTAGCTATTCTCCTCCCAACTCGTCATCCAGTAATACACGATCATACAGCGAGATATATTTACTCGTCTTCCTCTATTGATCAAGATTTATTATGAGTTTACAATGAACTATATTAACTCATCCTTCTACAGTGTTTCAGGACTACTACTTGACAGTGAGATCTAGTTACTCTTGCTGTATATTTCATATTTTGTTTGACCTGATTTTAAGATATTTTCATTCACGCTTCTGAATTAGTATAGTTTTATTAGCTTAATCTAGGATATATTTATTTTCTTCTTACTGGATGTCATGACCTTATTATACTTTAAAGTTATTTCTGAAACGCTGTTAATATAAAGTGTAATTCCTGTGTTTACTGAATATAATGTTCGACAACCGCCTATTTTTTTTTAATTAAATTAAAAAAAAAATTATATGCCTCACACATCATTTTTAAAGCACTATAAAAAAAAATCTTTATTAAAAAGTCTTAATTTACCTCTCACGTCTTTATTCAGTAAAGTCAATTAACTAAAAGAGAATTGATGAATTTTTAAACAATATGTAAACGCAATTAATTAGAACAAATCTTGTTTACCTCTTCCATCCACATCAAACAATACATTTACATAAATTTCATTAAAAAAGTCGTTTACTCTCTCATCATCTATAATCAACAAACACTTTAACATAAACACCAGAACATCTTAACATAACGAACATCTCGATCTATAGTTTTTGTTATGTTACGGTGCATTACGCTTGGTTAGCTTAGCGTTAGGGTAGTTAATCACCCGGTAAAATAAGCTAAGATCTCTAATGTTCAAGGTTATTCGAGGTAAATTATGGAACTGTCACAAGTGTGGCAGCCGAGTGCAGTTAGAGAAGTAGTTCATAATTAAACCATCAGCTTCAGTTTACCTGTTGTGACACCTGGCTGAGTGTGGTGCGACGACAGCTGCTAGATGACTCGTATTGTGTTGGTCAGGTGTGTTTAGTGAAGGTCGGGTATGTGAGAGGAAGTCAGGTGTGTTTGTTATGGTTTTCTTATAATGAGTTGCATCAAAGGAAAGGTTTATAACACACACACACACACACAACACATTTTATAACGTTAACCTACAAAAAGTATCTTAATAACTTATTCCAATCCGCTAAACTACTAGTCGGTGTCATCCAAAGTGCTCGATTGTCTTTGTGTGACGTAAACTTCCAAGTAAAGCTCAAAAGGTCAAGGTTACCTGGCCATCAATCATTTGTAGACAGGTAAGGTAAATGCGGAGGAATACATTATACACAGCGACCCTCCAGACAATAGTGCGTAGAAAGAGTGATGGACTATTGACACACACACACACATACACACACATACACACAAACTAGCCCACTGAAAACCCACAATCACTCGAACACAAACACTATAACGACACGAAACACACATAAAATAACCACACACAAACACAAACTAGCACAAACTAGCCTACTGAAAGTCACAAACACCCAAATACAAACAGCATACGAACACAAACACGCACACTTTTTCCCTCGATGTTACAAAACTAGAGTCATGTTACGTTACAACACAGCAATATCACGAACTAGGTGTGTATAGGTCACCTGGCCGGGATTGACAACATGTCGCCTGCGGGAGTTAATTATTAGAGAGATTGATCACTGTGTTGGGGAAAAAAAAGAGACAGACAGACAGACAGACAGAGATATAGACAGAGACAAAGAGAGATACACATACACAGACAGACAGACAGACAGACAGACAGAAACAGAGACACACAGACAGACAGAGACAAAGACATATAGATAAACAGAAAAACAGAAAGACAGAGGGAAAGATAGACAGACTAAAAGAGAGAGAGAGAGAGAACTAAAGACAGAGAGATGAAGAAATGGAGTAAGAAAGATAAAGAAACAAACAGACACGGTGAAAGAGAGCGAGAAAAAAAGAAAAGACAGAGAAATACAAATATAGAGCTGGAGATAAAAGAGAGAGAGAGAGAGAGAAAGAGAGAGAGAGAGAGAGAGAGAGACCCCGTTATGCAGTAAGTTACCCAATGAGCGACTATGTACACAGAGGGTCGTAGCGTAACACACTAAGGAGGGTTTTAAAACGTGTCTTCTTCAGTTGACGAGGTAAACATGAGCCGATTTATATATAGCTCTACACACACACACACACACACACACACATTCATTCATATACACATACTAAACTCAGCAAGATAGGAAGGCTTCGGAAACACGAGGGAGGTTAGGCTAGGTTAGGTTAGGTTAGGTTAGGTTAGGTTAGGAGCACAGGATAAAGGAAATAAGTTCCAGCATTTCCTTTCCTCTTTGTTCAAGATAAACTCACGTGGCTTTTGTCGAGGTTCCACCAAGTGTAAATATAGAAAAAACTTTACTGTCTATATGCAGAGCTCCTGTGTAAACCTGAGTAATTCAACAGTGTGCTGATGTCTGTCTCGTCCTACTAGAAGTCGTTTAGTTTACCGTCTTTGATTATTCATTCTTTTGGGTTAGGTTAGGTAGGGTAGGTTAGGTTAGGTTAGGTTAGGTTAGGTTAGGTTAGGTTAGGTTAGGTAGGGTAGGTTAGGTTAGGTAGGTTAGGTTAGGTTAGGTTAGGTTAGGTTAGGTTAGGTTAAAGAAGTGCGCTGGTTGTGCGATCGCCTCCTGTCCCAGATGTTGCTAGTTCTTTAGTGTGTTGTAGCCACACACTCCCTGTCGGGCAAGTCGTGCCTGTAAGACTACTTTAGGTTTGGATCCAAGCCTGACATTTGGAGCTGATCCAGGTGATGAGGGAATGTCAGTCTCCATTTATTTATTATTCCATATTCCTCGTTCACTCTGCACACTCATAAATCGTTCTCATGTAATGTATAGCTGCTGTCAAGTGTAGAATTTATACTTACGTTCTCCCAATCATATTCATTAATAATTGTTGTAGTGTTAAAACTGGCTTTGTCTTCTGTGTTTTGGAGGTTTGTAATTGTTAAACCGCCTCTCTCTACCGACGACGATACCATTATCCGCACCTAACACCATCACCACAGCTATCCCCAATAACACCACAGCGACCACTATCACCACCACCATTATAACCACCACCACCACTATCACCACCACTACTACTAACAACACTATCACCATTATCCCCACTATCACCACCCACTACCACTATCACCACCACCAACCCTATCACCACCACCACCACCCCTATCACCACTATCACCCCAATCACCACCATCACTATAACCACCACCACAAACACCACTACCATCATTCCTACTGTCACCACCGCCACCACTAACACTACCAACACCACTAACACCACCACCACCACTATCACCACCACTACTATAACCACCATTACCACCACCACTATCATCACTACCATTACCACCACTACTGTCTTAGGTACCATGACCACTATCACCACCACCACTATCACCACCACCACTATCATCACTACCACCACCACCATCACCATCACCACCTCACCACCACCACCATCACCACCACCACTATCACCACCACCACTATCACCACCACCACCATCACCATCACCACCATCATCACTACCACCACCACCATCACCACCACCATTATGACCATCACCATTATCATCACTACCACCACCACCATTATGACCATCACCACCATCATCACTACCACCACCACATCATCACCATCACCACCATCATCACTACCACCACCACTATCACCATCACCACTCTCACCACCACCACTATCACCACCACCACTATCACCACCACCACTACCACCATCACCACTATCATCACTACCACCACTATGACCACCACCACTATGACCGTCACCACTACCTGTATCACTACCACCACCAGCCAGCCATCGAGGAGAGGAATTAAATACTGCTTTACACTGCTAAAGTTTAATTAAATGCCCGGGTCATTGTCTTTCTTTTTTCTCCCCATGATATGAAGTTTAATTTCACGTTATATTATTAATCCATGGAGCCTCGCCAGCTTTCGCGATCCACGAAGCCTCGTGATCTAAATCCATGGGACCTTATGATCCGTGGTGACCCATGGAGTCTCGTAATCCATGGAACCTCGTGATCCAGAGCCATGGAGCCTTGTAGTCCATGGAGTCTCGTGATCCATGGAACCTCGTGATCCAGAGCCGTAGAGCCTCGTGATCCATGGAACCTTTATCAACTTTCACTAGGTTTAAGTGAATCTGTCTGTCTGTCTGTCTGTCTGTCTGTGTAAATAGATGGTAATATTGTGTCTGTCTAAGTATAGGCGACGTTAATTGCGAGTTTATGTATATACAGGAGACGTTAACTTTTGGGATGACGTCATAACAAAGGTGTGTGTGTGTGTGTGTGTGTGTGTGTGTGTGTACAGAGGTGACCTGTTCTTGACGCGTCTGAAGAATTAATGCACTGGAGGAGGGGGACAGGTGGCCATGGGAGGAGGGAAGGGGGTGAGAACCACTACAACACACCTGAATAATTAAATGAATTACACGTCCCCTGGAGGGTGTGATGCAGGAAGGTGCAAGCAGCCTCCAGGACCTTTTGTTTTGTCACTATTTGTACTGAGTTTACTTTTTTCATTCACCATTTTCTAACTAGGATATTTTTGTGTTCAAGAGCTATAAATGGTGCTGTATGGTCTTGACTCATAAGTTATACTGAATGAATAAGGTGTTTATAAAGTCAGTGCCGTTTTCGCTTTTAAATAACTTCGTATATATCGGTAAATAAATAAATAGATAGATAGATATAACAGAAAATCACACACACAGGCAGAGACATAGACATACGTGTATAATATGAAGCGATGCCTGACAGCGTGACATTCAACTCAGGATAGTCAAGCTTACAATACACACCAAATGTTTATATTGCGCCAGTTGGACATACGTGAGTGTTATATATATGTGTATAAATAAAACGATCTATTGTGATAGTTTCGCTGTAATGGAATAAATATCAGAGGATTCCCAGTCGCCAAAAAATATGTTGATGGGAGTTCGTATATCACCTGTGTTATATTTATAGCCGGCAATATATGTTTTATATCCCATTCGTACAAATTTGTAAACACCAGAAAAAAAAAAGTTAGCAGGAATAATGTTGCCACTTCAGATATATTCCCTTTATGGCGACGCGATATGAACTACGACACAAAACGCTCTTCCAATAACCAATTTATAGACTGTAAAATGGTTGATTTATATAAGTATTAAAAAAATATTCGAAATACCGCCCCTGTAGTATATTTAGAAAATTCGATTTTTATAATTTTTAATTTTAATACGAATCCATAATTACTATATACTCTTATTTGGTATATAGATCCGGGTTATAATCTTTTTCAGGGACCATACTCCTCAAATATGACCCCTAAGGTGACGGTGTCTTACCTGTTGTTGGTGTCTTACCTGTTGAGGATGTTGAGGGGGTGGCACTGTTGAAGGAGTGGCACTGTTGAGGGGGTGGCACTGTTGAGGGAGTGGCACTGTTGAGGGGTGGCACTGTTGAGGGTGGCACTGTTGAGGGGTGGCACTGTTGAGGGGGCGGCACTGCTGAGGGAGTGGCACTGTTGAGGGGTGGCACTGTTGAGGGGGGTGGCACAGCTGAGGGGGTGGCACTGCTGAGGGGGTGGCACTGATGCACAACAATTAGGATATCACTGTAATTAACGCTACGAGCTGTGAGCGTTAATAAAGAATGAAGCGTAGTGTAACGAGCTTCATGAAGACATGTTTGACGTGGGTGAGAGACAGGTACAGACTGGGTAGACGCCAGGTACTTAAATACTGACCCACACACATTCAAGGTGCGGAAGAAGTCGGTGGAAAAACACTGTCACGTGTACAGTTATGGTTACTCACTGCCCATAGTCTAGTTACCGTGGGTGATGTAATTATATAAACATAATGTATATGGCCCACGTTTATATAAGTATTACTGTCTGTTTGACAAGGTCTAATACATTGGCACTGGTGAAGGAGTGGCACTGTTTAGGGAGTGGCACTGGTGAAGGAGTGGCACTGTTGAGGGCGTGGCACTGGTGAAGGAGTGGCACTGGTGAAGGTGTGGCACTGGTGAAGGAGTGGCACTGGTGAAGGAGTGGCACTGTTTAGGGAGTGGCACTGGTGAAGGAGTGGCACTGTTGAGGGCGTGGCACTGGTGAAGGAGTAGCACTGGTGAAGGTGTGGCACTGGTGAAGGAGTGGCACTGGTGAGGGAGTGGCACTGTTTAGGGAGTGGCACTTTGCCTCGATTGTCTAGAAAAAAAAAATATATATATTTTTATGTGTCTCTGTGTTGTGTTATTTTTTACGGCAACATTAACGACGGTCAAACAGAATTAATAATAAGAGTTGCCTTAACAATATACCTCCGCCTCCTACGTCAACAAATAAAAGAAAAAAATATAAATGTTTTAAATATCCCAACATAAAAGAAAAGACAATAAAGTAATATATTGAATATTATATAATATTATCATCACATATCGCCAGTGTCATATATAATAGATAAGTAGATAAATAAATAAGTAGGTAACAAATTGAAATAATATTAATCGTTATTATCTATCATTTGTTCCACTTATCAATAAAAGAAGAAAATACAATAATTTCAACATTGTATCACATTGAATACTGAAAAAAAAATGCCACAGAAGGGGTCTTTACATTTCACGAGTCACCTAACTGCACTATGCAATCACATAATAACTCACTAAACATCTAATTATTTCCCTTCACATCACCTGACACCTGTAAGAATCAATTAATTGTCTGTTATTTGTGTTGTCATTCAGGTGAGTTATTGATTGGTTCTGGCTAGGTAGATGAGGGCAGGTGAGTATTATTGATTGGTTCTGGCCAGGTAGATGATGCCAGGTGAGTATTATTGATTGGTTCTGGCCAGGTAGATGAGGCCAGGTGAGTATTATTGATTGGTTCTGGCCAGGTAGATGATGCCAGGTGAGTATTATTGATTGGTTCTGGCCAGGTAGATGAGGCCAGGTGAGTATTATTGATTGGTTCTGGCCAGGTAGATGAGGCCAGGTGAGTATTATTGATTGGTTCTGGCCAGGTAGATTAGGCCAGGTGAGTATTATTGATTAATTCTGCCCAGGTAGATGAGGCCAGGTAATTGAGAAAAAGTGAGAGAGGAATATAACCGAAAGAAAGACAGAGAGATGATGATAAACAAACAGAAAGATAGGAAGACAGACAGGCACACAGAAAATAAGACAGACAGACAGACAGACAGCCTTAGAAAGATAACATCATCCCAACAAATGAACACAAACTCTCAAACAAAAGCACCAAACAGAAAGAAAAACAAAAGCACATAAGGCAGGACCAAACAAAACATAACCAAAAATAAATACAAACTAACTGACAAAAAGTTAAAAAAATATATATATATTATTCCATAAAAATTTTGTCAAAACACACTTACAAAAATTTGTTCCCAATTTTTTTTGTTTTTTTATCTCCTCGTCTCCAAAAACAGTCCAGTTCTAACCCTCATTATCTCCTAGTTAAGAATTCATCAGCCCAGAAATTGGTTCACTTGTTAAAAAAAAAAAAAAAACAATAGCTGACGAAGATTTTTATCTGTTTTAGAATAGAATTTGGATAAAAAATGATAAAAAGATAATTATGGTCGGTTGATATCATTCACAAAAGTAACATGGAGCGAGTTGTGTTGTAGAGAGAGAGGGCCGTAGGAGAGAGGAAAAGATCAGTGAGAGAGAGAAGGAAAAGTGAGAGGTGTGTCAATGAATGTATGAGAGAGCTGAGAGAGAGAGAGAGTAGGGGAGACGTCATGAAGTAAGCTTATGGGATAATTCTGCAGGTTCTGCCTCTCTCTCTCTCTCTCTCTCTCTCTCTCTCTCTACCAACTAAAAATAATTTACATATAGTATCTCCCCAGCCACCCTCACCCACTGCCACTTACCCCACACTCCACCCACTCACCCCTCCACCCCTCACCCCACCTCCTCCCTCTACCCCACCTCACCCTCACCCCACCTCCACCACTCCTTACCTCCACCCACTCTACCCCCACACTCCGCCCCACACCCCCACACTCCTTGCTCTGCCCCCACCTCCACCCCTCACCCCCACCTCCACCACTCACCCCACCTCCCTTGCCTTTCTCCCACCCCTCACCCTCCACCCTCACCCCCACCTCCACCCTCCCTACATCACCCCACTCACCCCACTCTCACCCCTCCTTACCTCCACCCACTCCACCCCTCACACTTACTCACCCCACCTCCACCCACTCACCCCCACCTTCACCCACCCCCTATCTGATGCTTCTTAATATAGCATCAGTAAAGGAGGTGCTATATTACACAGGCAGAGGCAAAAGAGTCTTGTTATATTCAAATCTTTAACTTCTAGTGATTCTTTAACTCCTTTATTGATTCTTGTGTAATGATTCTTAACTTGTACAGTAATTCTTAAACTTGTGCAATGATTCTTACATGTAACTTGTACAGTAATTCTTAAACTTGTGTAATAATTCTTAACTTGTGCAA
Source organism: Homarus americanus (assembly GCF_018991925.1). Classification (NCBI taxonomy): domain Eukaryota; kingdom Metazoa; phylum Arthropoda; class Malacostraca; order Decapoda; family Nephropidae; genus Homarus; species Homarus americanus. The sequence goes on along the minus strand of NW_024716703.1, from coordinate 18,782,987 downwards.
TGATTCTTACATGTAACTTGTACAGTAATTCTTAAACTTGTGTAATAATTCTTAACTTTTGCAATTATTCTTACCTGTAACTTGTACGGTAATTCTTAAACTTGTGTAATAATTCTTAACTTTTGCAATGATTCTTACCTGTAACTTGTACAGTAATTCTTAAACTTGTGTAATAATTCTTAACTTGTGCAATGATTCTTACCTATAAATTGTACAATAATTCTTTAATTTGTACAATAATGTTTTAACTTGGGCAATAATTCTTAATTTGTATAATAATTTTTAACTTGTATGATAATTCTTAATTATTTTCATGCTATTTTTCTCCTATCAGTAAACCCTATTTAATAATTTGTTCCCATTCTTCACGTGTAAAAAATATCTGGGAATTATGACTTACAAATTTTCTTAAGAATTTACAAACTTATGTAAATGATTTTTTTATTTTGGTTTATTCCAATGGTGCGAGAGAATGATTTACACGTCTGTTTACATCTTTATTTACATTTTTCATTCAGGATTTTGTTAAAGAGTTTATTTAAGTTTATTTTGTAAATGTTTTTGGGGTCATTGTTTTGTCTTTTGTTTACTTACAATAGTATTTTTTTTTTTATGGACTTAAAGGAAAATAAAACGAGAAATAAATAAAGAAAAATAGGAAAACGATAAGAAAAAATATTAAGTAAAAAATAAATAAAATAGAAAAATCATTAAAAAGGGGAACTGGGAAGAGGGAAATAAAAATAAAAATAAAAATAAAAAAAAAAAGCGCTAGGGGGATAAAGGGAGGGCATGTGGTAGAGAAGGGAGAGGAGAAGGGAGAGGAGAAGGGAGAGGGGCTCAGGTGATGTGGATGGAAGGGAGGAAGGAGGGAATAATGGAGGGAATGAAACAGGATGGAAGAAGGGAGGAGGGAAGGGAAGGGAAGGGGAGGAGGGAGAAAAGGAAAGAGGGAAGGGGAAGAGGGAGAAAATGAAGGATGGAATGGGAGGAAGGAGGTAAGGGAGAGAAGGATGGAGAGAAGTGAAGGAGGAAGGAAAGGGAGTTTAGTTGGTATAAGGGGGGGAAGGAGGAAGTGGAGGAAAGAAGGGGAAATGAAAGGTAGGAAGGAGAGAGGGAAAGGAAGAAAGAAGGAAGGAAGGGAGGAAGGTAGGAAGGAAGGAAGGAAGGTAGGGAAGGAAGGGAGTTCAGATGGGATCGACGGGAGGAAGGAAGTGACAGAAAGAGGTAAGGAAGGAAGGAAGGACTGTGGTTTGTTTACATGGCCAGACAAAAGAATGCCGAGAAGCGCAAGAGATAAGTGTTTACCAAGATAGTAGTTGGTTGATTAATAGTGACTTCTTGATGGACTATTCTATCTGTCTGTCTGTCTGTCTGTCTGCTGTCTATATTATTAGCGAGTTTGTCTGTCTGTTTGTCTGTTTGGCGGTCTTCCCGTATATCTGCCGTCTTTCTGTCTGGCTGTCTATCTGTCTATCTAACCATGAAGACTTGTGTTTCCGTCTACCTATACCTGTCCATATATCTGTCTGCCTGTCATTACTTCCCATTACCGTTCATTACATAGAAAACACAAAACAATCTTCAAATTTAACTTTTTTCTGTAATTTATTTATTTTTTTTGACAATTGGTTAAAAGTTTTTATATATTACGGGAAATTAATCTGTCAAGAGGAACAGGATTTACATAGAGTTAAAGAGACAGATAGGGAGATAATGATGGGTGGAACAAGGAGATAGAGAGAATGAGATAGAGAGAATGAGAGACGGAGTAAAACAAAGAATGAGAAGGAGAAAGAGAGTGAGAAGGAGAAATAGGGAGAGAACAGACTGAAAGAGAGAAAGACAAGGATGGAGATAGAAAAAGAAAGAGGAGAGATAAAGAGAGAAAGTGAGAAAATTATGGTGGAGTGAAAAATACATACATACATAAATACATACATACATAAATACATACATACATACATACATACATACATACATACATACATACATACATACATATTTATAATGAGAGAAGTATAGTCTGTGAAAAAATTATGGAGAGTGAGAGATAAATGTTAAAGACACAAATAGACAATAAGGGAGAGAGAGAGAGAGAGAGAGAGAGAGAGAGAGAGAGAGAGAGAGTCCTTTTGTTGTTACCGTCCTGCAAACCATAAGCCAAAGAACGAGTAAATGGGAGAGAGAGAAACATGAAAAGACAAAGAAAGAGAGAGAGAGAGAGAGAGAGAGAGAGAGAGAGAGAGAGAGAGAGAGAGAGAGAGAGAGAGAGAAAAGAAAAAAAAGAAAGAGGTAAACCTTTTAGTATGGCACACACGCCGATCAAAACTACTGCGTGTTATCTGTCCAGGGAGGAAGTGAACCTTTTGCAGAGAGAAGTGCAGACAGACAGACAGACAGACAGACAGACAGACAGACAGGCAGGCAGACAGACAGACAGACAGACAGACAGACAGACAGACAGACAGACAGACAGACAGACAGGCAGGCAGACAAACAGACAGACAGACAGGGGACAGACAGACAGACAGGCAGGCAGACAGACAGGCAGGCAGACAGACAGACAGGCAGACAGACAGACAGGCAGGCAGACAGACAGACAGGCAGGCAGACAGACAGACAGACAGGCAGACAGACAGGCAGGCAGACAGACAGGCAGACAGACAGACAGGCAGGCAGACAGACAGACAGACAGACAGACAGACAGACAGGCAGACAGACAGACAGGCAGGCAGGCAGACAGACAGGCAGGCAGACAGACAGACAGGCAGGCAGACAGACAGACAGGCAGGCAGACAGACAGACAGGCAGACAGACAGACAGACAGACAGACAGACAACCAGACAGACAGACAGACAGACAGACAACCAGACAGACAGGCAGGCAGGCAGACATTCAAACAGGAAATCAGACACAAACATACAGAAAAGGAAGGTAGACAGACACAGACAGACGACCAAACATACAGACAAAAAGGTAAATATACAAATAAATAGAAAGACAGACAGACAGACAGACAGACAGACAGACAGATAGACACAAACAAACATAGACAGAAAGACACATTCAGACAGAGACATATAGACAGACAAAAGATATTCCCCATGGGGTATGAACAACTCTCGATCAAAACTTGTGAACGAGGGAGGAAATTCCACATTTTGAACAACTCATAAATGCCGGATTATGGAAGCGAACCCTAAGACTATTGACATGTTAAGCTTTATGAGTGAGGGTTGAAGCCCTTAATGAGTGAGGGTTGAAGCCCTTAATGGTGAAGGGGTGGGGGAAGGCAGCGGCGAATGTATGGCAGGACAGGGAGGAAGGGGAGACTGACCCAACCCTTTACTTTGAAGGAGAGTTTGGGTGGTGTGTGTGTGTGTGTGTGTGTGTGTGTGTGTGTGTGTGTGTGTGTGTGTGTGTGTGTGTGTGTGTGTGTGTGTGTGTGTGTGTGTGTGTGTGTGTGTGTGTGTGTGTGTGTGTGTGTGTGTGTGTGTGTGTGTGTGGGTGGGTGGGTGGTAGACTTTGGTTTGTAAGTGTTGTATGAGTGTTTCTGCATAAGTAAATGTATGTATGGTATGTGTGTATGTGTATAGTTATTTGTGTATAGTCAGTTTGTATTTGTATTCTGTATATTTGTATGTACATATAGCTGAAGTACTGTATACATTCCAATATACTGTACTGTCCTTTATTACAACACTCTACAACGCTACATAACCTCACATACATCACTCGTGTTTGTGTGTGTATGTGTATAGTCATCCCACACACATATTTTAAGTCTATGTAGATACAATTTGGTGAGAGGGGGACCACGCTGGCCTTCATATTTGTGAGGACAAATACATTCCCTCCAGAGATTATGACCCTAAACTGGTCCCCTGTTGATACATAAGCAACAGGTAAGGGCCAGGGTGGAACGCTTGGTGTGTCATTGGTTGGTTGGGTTCGCTACCTGAAGAGACTCGAGGAAAAATATCGTGTGGGTTTACGCGTTTATTCTGAGGGGAGGGGGGGGGGGGAGGGGGGTAATTTAGGATAAAAGTGAGATTAATTAGTATTTATAAGAATTTTATATGTAATTTATGTTTTTTAATGCTATGCTCATACATTATTTAGTTATACATATAAATATTCATACATTTATAGTAACTTATTTCTATGTGAGCCAGTGAGAGTGATAATGCAGTAGCAAGTTGTACCAGTAAAGTATATTCCGTATGTATTGTCTGATATTGTTTAATCATTTGTATTTTTAGTTTTTGTTTTTTTTTAAGTTTATAGCGGCAAAAGTACGTTATGTTTCTATCTTAAGATTTAATTATAATCCAGTCACCTGAGTGGTCATATGCAAGTGAATACCTGTTGCTTATATATCAACAAGGACCAGTATATCTCCACCCTCCTGCCCTTACTCATCATTGTCTCCCGGCTGTCCTCTCCTCTCCCCTCCTCTGGGTCTTACATCATGCAAAATTGCCCCAGTATAATATTGTCGACCGCTAACCCTAGATACAATATTTAGAGGCATGTCAGACTTGTTTATGGACCAAACACTCCCCAGTGATTTTTGTCTCTTGTCTTTGTTTTGTGACCTATGACTCGTTCAAATTTTCAACTCTGGCATCTGAGAGTCTTCCCAGTAGCCTAAATTCGTAATCCGAACACGTAATTCGCATCGAGTGTTAAGGTTACATAAATAAACATTGCTTACCGCGAGGGTTGGGTCCACCTCGAGTACAAACACCTGTTTATCATCGACTCCCAGAGAGAAACACACGGATCGCCTGAAGATTAGGTACCCCAGCTTAATTCACCTGATGGTTTAATACCCAAACACTAAGTAAACTAGCCTAATATAATCCCCCCAGGTAGCATTAAGGTGTTTAATCATCAGGTGAATTAAGTTAAAGTGTCTAAACTACAGTCACATACAGGCAACGGGATCTCTACACCTGTCCTAGGGTCAACTACTTACCAGAATGTATCTACCACATCTCCTTGGTGCCGCTGGCGTGATCACCAACTTGATAGTTCAGCTGCCAGTTCCACCAAAGGCTGCATCACATAGTTATTCCTGGTCGTCTTCTGTGATACTCCAGAGGTGTTCCTGTCGATGTGCCAGTTCCTCTTGGCTCTTGGGGTTAATACCGACAAGGTGCTTGGCTGTCCCGGCACGAACGCTTGCTGCATACCAGAGCATCGCTGTATGCTGAACCAATCATCCCTGGGCTGTGTGTGTGTGTTTGTGTGTGTGTGTGTGTGTGTGTGTGTGTGTGTGTGTGTGTGTGTGTGTGTGTGTGTGTGTGTGTGTGTGTGTAATAATAATAATAATAATAATAATAATAATAATAATAATAATAATAATAAACGGTTTATTCATAGAGTTACAGCCGGTGGCTGAAAATATACAAATTTATATGTGATTTAGACATAATATTCATTCAATACATTTACATGGCTGTACAGTACATAAATCAGGAGCTGTTTATTATTTTAACAATAGATGGGATGGTGCTATTCTTATATCTATCAGTGCGGGCTCTTATGGGCTGAATTTTGTTGTAATGGCGGACTGCGCGAGGTGGGCGGGGACCTGCTCGTAGCAGTAGGTGACGATGACAAGGATGGTGCAGCAGTCCACTGCCAAACCTTGCTAGTGCTTGGTGGAGGTCACTGAGGGAGGGCATTTCCAGGGTGGAGAGAGCGTTGATGTAGCCGGAGTAGTCTGTGCCGAGCAATGATTCTGCAGGCCCTCTTCTGTACCTTCTCTAGCTGACGTTGTTGGGTAGAGTTGAGAGAAGAAGACCAGGCTGGTGACGCATACGTTAATTTGGAGAGAATAAATGCGTTGTAGATAGTCCTCAGCTCTGGAGTGGGTGCCCCAAGTGAACCGAGTCGTCGTAGCATGTAGAGTCGGTACGAGGCTGCCTTGATTGTGTTGTTTACATGGGCCTTTAAGTCCAGTTTGTGGTCTATAGTGTGTGTGTGTGTGTGTGTGTGTGTGTGTGTGTGTGTGTGTGTGTGTGTGTCAGCTGCTTATTCAGTAAATCAGTTCGCCCTGGAAAGAGAAAAAGAAAAAGACATAAAGACAGAGAGATCAAGAAAGAACGGAACAGACAGAGAGGGAAAGTAGGAGAACGGGAGAGAGACAGTGAGAAAGAGGGGGGAATGATACTGTCTGGTTGAATCCCAACCAAGAAAAAAATAATAAAGACAACCATAACCTCATAAGGGGTTATGTGGCACGGTAGTGCCGGGTTAGAAGTGAAAGGGGTGTTATCCAGTGTGATCCTACGAAATATCACATTTTCTCCAAGTACACTCCTACAGATTCCTCCTGTACCAACACTGGACAATGAAGGTCGTAACAATCAGACCAACAGGTAAGTGGTGTAAATGATAAATACATACCAAGTTTGAACCCCCTAAACAGAAAACAGTATAAACTTCGTGGTAGAACACGGACAAGCGAGTGAACGTCACTTAAACAGACTATAACAACTAAATTAACGAACTATTATCCCACTGGTCGGGAAGGTTGTGGACCCCAGGGCCGACCTGATCATCATCAAACTACTGGGGCCTTAACTGACGTCACGGTGGTTGCTGGAGGATCAGCTTTTGTCACACTTCATTTTTCCAACATTCGCGGCCTGAGATACAGTTTTTCTTCTGTGGAGCGCCATCTATTAACCTCTTCCCCCTATCTCTTACTTCTATCTGAACTTCAACTGACCAAAGCAGCTTCAATCAAACCTTTTCAAGTATCCAACTACAACCTTTATACCTCTTTCCGTTCTAAGGGAGGTGCATGCGCCTACTGTAACACACGTACACCTATAGCTCGACTCACGGATCTTGAATCTTCTCTATATGATGTCATCTGGCTCAAAATATCTCTACCAATTATGACTAATTTCCTTTGTTTCCTATACTGTTCTCCCAACTTTACCAACTATTTGGAACTCTTTGACGATTTCACTTCTTGTCATGAGTCGTTGCTATCCACACACCTCAACACCGAGATCCTCTACCTAGAGGATTTCAATGTACAGTACATCACATAGAGTGGGTTGGCTCTGCAAGGGTTGACCCAGGTGGCGCTGAGGCACTCTCTTTTTCCTTACTTAATGATCTGGAACAAATAATTAAACACCCTACACGTGTTCCAGGTCGACACGATCAACTTACTAACATTCTTGATCTTTGTTTTACCTCTAACCCCTCACACAATTCATACTCAATTTCCGCCCACCTTAAGGTCTTCTAATCACAATCTTTCTTCTATTAAATCAAACTGGGCGCGACCACCTTCCCCACCCCCTCCTAAACGCCAACTATGGCATTGTCAGAGGGTACACTGGCAATCCTTGCTAGAATTCTTCTCCAACTTTCCCTGGGATGAATGTGGCTTTTCCATTCTGGACGCCTCGGTATGTGTTGACAGCAATGCTGGGGTTATACTGGGTGGTATGAGTACATTTATCCCATCTTCTACAAAAACTTTCACTTTACAGTCATTCTTTTTCGCTCCTGTTCTCCTGCACGTAGGGAGAGAGATAGGGCATATCAAGTTATGAAACTATCTCCTTCTCCTGTTACCCACTCCTCTTTTATTACTTCTCGGAGTCGCTGTAAATCTATTCATTCTTCGTAGGGTCAAGCAGAATTTTATAAAAATAAAGACCGCTGTCCTGACTAACTCTTCTTCTAGTAAATCCTTCCGGTCATTAACCAAAACATCTGTAATAACGTCTGCAGTCCCTCGTTTCCTCCTCTTTTCCGACCTGATAACTCTATAGCCAACTCTCCCCCTGATAAAGTTAATCTCTTTGGCACCTCATTCTCCTCTAACTCCGCCTTAGAAGATTCCAACTCTACCTCTCCTACTCCCGCTCCTCCTACTGAACCTATGCACTTTCCTATAATCTCCAATCGTAGGGTTGCTGGTGTGTTATCCAATCTGGATGTGAGTAAGGCGCATGGACCAGACGGGATACCCCCTCGTGTTCTGAAAGAGTGTGCTGACGTTTTTCCTTCTTCATGGAAGCATGCCTCAGTTCAGCCCTCTCTAAGATATTCGAAACTATCTTAAACTCTCATTTTCTCCGTCACCTTAACGCCTTTGTCTTTTGTCGGATCACCAGTATGGCTTTCGCCATACGAAATCTACTGGTGATCTGCTCACCTACTGCACCCATCTTTGGTCATCCTCCCTTAGGAATTATGGGAAAACCTTCCTCGTGGCCCTCAACATCTTCAAAGCATTTGACAGGGCATGGCACGAGTCTTTGCCTTCTAAACTCCCCTCTTATGGTTTCTCTCCTTTACTTTGTTCTCTAATTTCTAACTTTCTTGAAAACCAATCCATGGTAGTTGTTAACGAGGGGATCGATCACCAATAGTGGTGTTCCACGGAGGTCTGTTCTTTCACCAACGCTCTTCCATCTTTTTATCAACGATTTACTTCACACTACTGCTAATTCTATCCATTATTATGCTGATGATTCTACTCTTCACTCTTCTTCACATATTTCCCTTCCCCCTAACTCTCAGACTAGATCTGTTTCTAGAGCTGATATCGTTTCATCTATCACTGCAGATCTGTGCAACATCTCCGAATGGGGAGGCAGAAACTTGATTAAATTCAATTGTAATAAAACACAGTATTTACCTATTACACTTTCCAGAATAGAAGATCTCCCACCAATCACATTTCAGGATGCAATCATTTTGACAAATTCGAAAATAGATATGCTAGGTCTCACCATTTCCGCTAATATGTCATGGAAGCCACACACCCACAACATAACTAAAGCTGCCTCCCGAAAGCTGGGAATGCTGTACAGATACCGTAACTACTTCACTCCTGAGCAGGTGCTTCAAGTGTATAGGGATATTCGTCCTAACTTGGAATACTGCTCTCATATCTGGGGTGGTTCTTCTTCTGTCCAACTGTTAGATAGGGTAGAATCAAAGGCATTTTTGTCTTATTGACTCTCCTCCTTTAGTTGATAATCTCTCTTCCATTTCTCTTCGCCGCAATGTTGTTTCACTCTCTTTCTTTTACAGGTACGTTAACGGGCAATGTTCAGTGGATTTGGCATCTTGTGTACCCCTGGCAAGACCGTGGGCTCGTAACACTCGTTTCTGTGTGGATGTCGTTCACACTAAAATAACCCAGAATAACCCGTTATAGTACCTCCTTCTTTCCTCACACAGCCAAATCTGTGGAATGCTCTGTCTTCTTCTGTGTTTCCATACTTATACAATCTGTCTCATTTCAAAAAGCTGGTTTTCCGGCATCTTCGTGGTGTAGATTAATATGGTCTTTTTCTCTTCTAATTTATCTTTTTCTTTTTTCTCTTTTTCACTTTTATTTTTTCGCCCCCAGGTCCGGTTGTGGGTCGATGACCTGTGCCCGGGTGGGCTATTCTCTGTAAAAAAAAAGTACGAGTGACATTTACTCAGGAGTCAGCCGCCATAAATAATACACTATCAGCTACTTTATCACACTCCCCAAAGTAACATACTATTGACGTAGACGTAAATGAGCAGGGTAGATACCCCCCGGAGGGTGTCGTGGGAAGACGTGCCTAGAGCTACACCCACTCAAGGGTCACACTATTATTATAATTTTTATCATTATTACTATTACGATTTTTATTATATTTTAAATAATACATCTGGTGTTATAACCGTTGAAGGTTATGAACGACTAAGGATTTTGTTTTGGCTAACGCCAGAGGATTTTATTCAGCCGAGGGAACCCTTAGGAACCAAGAAGGGGTTAAAAGCAGTCACGAGCAAAACTTCGTTCAGTTTGATCCTATAAAAACTGATTTAAGCCAATTCTGACTATATTATTTGCTTGTTTGAAATTTACAACAATACATAAATCATTCAAACAACCTCTGAAGTGCTCCCTACGTTCTGGTCTCGAAATTAAGAACATAGTCTGTCTATATATAAAATTGTAGGCTCGTATCCCAGGTGGACAACGTCAGTTGTAAATAAACCGATTTACTGTAATTACAAACAACGCAGCAGTAATCACTCCACAGAACACTACCCGGGGAGCTAAAACATTGCTTCACAAGTTAATTATGAACTACCCTGTACATGTGTTAGTGTGTTACTCCCTCAGCCACGCTGGGGAGTGTTTCACTACTGCTGGAACCTACGTAACGGGGAATTGTAGCTGTGTTATATTAAACTATTTGTTATATTGCTATTAGAATAGAATATATGACGCTTGATGGGTATCAACACTCAAAGATGTTGAAGAAATCGTCATAAAGGATAAGGTATGACAATTCACCTGACAGGCGTCATTATTTACGCCAGTTTACTGATTTACAACAATATTGCAACACTTGATTCGTAGACGTAGTGATCCTATATGACTAGTACAAGGGAAGCAAGAAAAATATTATTTTTAATTTCCTAAGAAACTACAGGTGGGCCGTGGCCTGTGTTGACAAAAACAACCTAGATTTCTGCCACAAACACTCGGTTTGTGGCAGTACCACAATAGGGAGGGTGGTTCGTGATTTTTTCCATTCGTCAAAGTCGCGGAGGCCACGGGTACACCTGTCTTGGATTATATATTAAAAATTTACTTAAAATCCCAATACGTTAACCATGTGTGTAGAGTGACTACAAGTTCACCGTTATAGTAGTTACGTAAATTACAAGGATTTTATTGCAGATTAATTCTGAAACCCGTAGCTCAACTTTAACTCTGCCCTGGAAACCTGTGTAAATTTTTACTTAACTTTAATGACAAAACAACAGCAAGGTAAACTATCGTAAACTAAGGGTAATGCAGTAGTTTACAACGGCACTTGTTATTATGAGCCACTATGGGGAAAAAATATAGAAAAATTGTTCCTTACCTTTCGATTATCAATAAAAGTTTGGAGGAATTGAAACTTTCCAATTTTTTGTTTTTCCGACTTTTTCGTCGTGCTGACGAACCTTGATGGACCCGCCACCTCAGTGTGCTCCCATTATTAACTGTTTACGCTGGCGCTAAAAGACAAACAAACGTCTCGGACATTATAACGCTTCCGTCCCGATCATGCCAAAAATTAGCAGCAGCAACTTTTGGAACATTTTTATATAGACGATTACAATTTGTTTTTTACATTAATAAATAGCAAATAAGGTTTTACGGCAATTTTCGTATAAGTTGATAATTTTTATCCAGGTCGGCGTTTCATACCTGAAGAGCGTTTACCGGTGCGCGCCAGCGACCACCTACCACAGATGATTTATCGTAAATAAACGAACCAAATAAGCCTGACCTAATCTACCTTACCTAGTACGATAAAGACTCGGAAGAGGTCTACCATGGAAACTACTAACAAGAATAGGTTTTCCTAGTGTATTTCATGATGTTTTAATCGAATCTGACCTTCATTTCCGTCGAAAATGAGCCCTTATGGAAATATGACACCCTCCCGCACTACCAAAGCGGCAGGATTTGGAAAAAAGGGAAATTGTGGGGTAACAACACGAAAACCTAACCTAACCTATTGTGGTAGTCCTCGGGTCACTCTCCCTATTGTGGTAGTCCTCGGGTCACCCTCCCTATTGTGGTAGTCCTCGGGTCACCCTCCCTATTGTGGTAGTCCTCGGGTCACCCTCCCTATTGTGGTAGTCCGAAGTTGCTGAGGAAACTGTACCCCAGGGACCCAAGTAAGGTGTACCCAGGTCAACTGAGTCCATCATACTACCCTGTCTGTCTCTGTCTCTTAGAGATAAACTTGCACTTGGTTCATGATTTTACTGGGAGGCTACTTGACCCTCTTTGCCAATTATAGACACATGTCCAGTGTCGAGTGCAGTACTGGCCATGCTGCCCCCTTGTGTCCCAAACGGGCAGTCATGCCAATGGCACCCACTCTCAGTGTGTCAAGGCCTGTGGAAGCGTTTGTATACTTTTAGTTATATTAAATTATATGGGACTGTGGGCGGCAGGGACATGGCTACCCCTTACGCTGGAACAGTTGCAGAAATGTGTTCCTACTCCCCTTGTGGTAACCCGTGTCTCCAAACGGCCAACCTACTGTATATGAACTATAGCAAACCTATCCCCCAATCACGTCCGTCGTTACACGACCAATGCCCATTCATTCATAAACAGTGATACTACTACTGCGACGGTGCCGTTTGGAGACACTGGTTACCACAGGGGGTGTAGGAACACATCTCCGCAACTGTACCTCCTCTCACCTCCTTCCCTCACTAAGCCATAACGCCATCACCATCACCTTCACTTCCTCCACCTCTCTCCACACTTACTCCCGTCACCACACCACACCACCTCATCTCCTTCTCGCTCCTCTTCCTCCCCTCTCCTCACCTCCTTTACCCCTCACTAGGTAAACACAACGCCCTCACCTCCTCCCTCACCCTTCATGTCGTCCTCAGTACGTCGCTTCCCAGCATTTACAGTAATTCAACAAGTGTTATTTTTTTTAATTTATTGTAGGTTTTCATCGCCTTTCTATCTATCTATCTATCTATCTATCTATCTATCTATCTATCTATCTATCTATCTATCTATCTATCTATCTATCTATCTATCTATCTATCTATCTGTCTGTCTTCAATAAGTGTTTTAAATGTTGTTCGTTTCTCTTATTAGTTTACCTACCCATCCATTCATCTAGCTATATATATATATATCCATCTCTCTATCTATCTGTCCATCCATCTATCAACTCATCTACCAATCCTTCTATCACTCCATATATCTATCCATCCATCTATCTATCCATCCATCAATCTATTCATCCATCTACCCATCTACCAAACAAATACATTATTTAAATCAGCCAGATGGAGCTTTTATTATTATTTATATTTTAGGCAGCAGTAAAACATAGGCGTTAGTGTTATTGAAGACTTCCCAGTAAGACTTAATAATGCATATTTGATTCACCATTGTATTTGCCAATGGGTTAAGTTGATCTTGGGGAAATGTTCGGTTTAGTTTCGCCAAATTAATGTCATCTGTCTCAAATTTCACCTGGCTGCTCATATACAGTGAGGTGATATTGCTAAGCCATCCATTTTTTTCAGGAAAGTTTCTGGTATTTTAAACGAAACTTATTGTAGAAATGAAATCACTGTGAGTGTTGATTGATATTTTCAAAGTTGTAGAGATTTAGTGGATAATCTTATTTATTTTACTTAATACTTGAAGCAAGTTTTTGGTTTGTTAATTAAGTGATCACAGGAGTAAGGTTCCTCTCTCCCTCTACTTGGTTTCTCTGATGAAGACAATCGACTTAGTCTCCACACGACCAGCTGCTCCTATGTTTGAAAACTTGTATTTTTTAAACTAATTTATCCACTTAATGAGAAAACTCAAAATGCTTATAATTAAAGATTATTTTCTTCAAAATACTTTAAGAAAAATAATTAAATTAAATTATTTATATATATATATATATATATATATATATATATATATATATATATATATATATATATATATATATATATATATATATATATATATATATATATATATATATATACAGTTAAACTATACTGTATATATAATTAAAAACTAAAATTAAACTGTTAATAAAAAAAAATTAATTAATTTATAAAACAAATATTTATACCACCCAAAAAATCAGCAAGAAAATATAGGACATTTTCTGAGATTTACTTTAATTAAAAAGACAAAATCTGGCAGGTCCCTCCATAGACTGTCTCGAAGGCCTTGTTGTTCCTAAAATCTAAGTATTTGTAAAAGACTTTACCTACTAAAGAAAATAATTTTTTTTAGAAAATTACAATTTCTAAAAAGTGCAACATCTATAATTTCTTTACAATTCCAAAACCTGACCAAAGGAAAAAAAATCACTCGTTACAAGCAAGCTGTAAAGGTGAGAACTACTAATAACCAATAGTCTAAATAATTTTGTATTTCCATGCCAGGAAGAGTAGAATAATTATTATGTCATGTAAATGTAACTGAAACTAATCCACCTAACATCTGACCTGAGATAAATGTGGGAGTGTAACTTAGAATGTTTTTTATTATCTTCACTGGTTTGATGTTTTACTTCCTCCAGATATTGTAATACAACAATACCAAGAAAGTCACGCAACAATACTGCCATGCAACAATACCAAGTAAGATATGCAATTATCCTGAGAGTCATGCAAAGTGTACTGTACTTTAGGGGAAATTCATACATAGAAACTTAGCTTTAAAGAATATTGGTTAAATAGTAAGTCAACAGAGGCTCTGGAGCTCTTGTGGTGCAGAGTCGTTGTGCAAAGTATTAAGTGCCGCCTCCTCCTCTATCTTTGCAGAAAAGCTTATTTTTTTCCCCTCGTAAAATTGAGTCGAGGAAATAATCCGCTGCCTGATGTTGACAGGAAGTATTATTGGCTAGACGACCACAACCACCACAGCCCACCACAGCCACCCACTACCCGCCGTCGCTGCCACCACCTACCACTGCCACCACCAATTACCCACTACCACCACCCACCACTACCATCTGTCAAAAAAGCCCTTAAAGCTGTAATCAAGAATGAACTTATTAATGAATTCGACGCAAGCAGACAAGTACAAACGGAAATAGGCAATCTATTGTTACCATGATGAGATGTATCAAGAGAAAAATATATATGGAGCAAGTAACAAGATCACTAGATTACAAGATGTTGTAACCGCTAGACTAAGGTTAGGACATAAGTACCTCTGACAGTATATTCCTCAAGCAGATGTGAACAAAACTAAATGTAAAGTGTGTGGTCAAACGTATGGCCACACACTTGAACACTACGTCCTCGACTGTGTGAAGAGAGAAACTTTCAGGGACAGGTCCAAGCACACTGTGTGTGAAATGGCATAAGACTTCATTCATCTCTAATGGCAAGATAGCTGACATATTAAGATTGTATCCACTTTTTTGGACTTAACACCAAAGTCAATTCTTACAGAACTAAACACACAATGTGCTTGAATACTTCTAACGCAGATGTGAATAACAAACTGTGCGGCCACACATATTGCCTCACACTGCTGTACTCACGCACTTGTTAATAAGTCAGTAGTTACCCTCTAAGTACAGAGCTAAACAAACAATGTATTTGAAATACTCCGTAACATTCAATGCCATAATATCCTGACCACTGGGGTCTGTTATACACACCCTTTGTGACCTCTACTCAGCAGTTCTCTAGCGTTACCTCTCACAAAACGTGTGGGGTGCACAGTAAACTAGCAGCTGTACGTGGCCAAACTTATAAAAAATCAAATTCATCACCACCCACCATCTCCACCAACCCCACCACCACCACCACACCCACTACCACCACACCACCACCACACCCACTACCAACCCCACCACCACCAACACACCCACCACCAACCCCACCACCACCAACACACCCACTACCACCAACCCCACCACCACCACACCACACTACCAGCCCCCCACCACCACAATCCACTATCACCACACAGTAAAGAAAGTGATAGATAAAGAGTGAGTCCCTTTGATGAAGTCGTCGAACAAACAGTAATTGAGAGAGAGAGAGAGAGAGAGGACGAATGTTGTGTAAAAGTGTTCATTAAATACCTTTATATCGACCGTGCAATGTGTACAACATCTGGTAATAGGTAAGACATCAACATATATTATCACATCAACATTAATTGTGCCCCCTTCCACCCACACACACACACAAAACGACTAACGAGAAGAACAGGAGAAGATCAGAAGGTCCAGCAGTAAAAAGTTCCTACTCTTGATCAGGAACTAACGAGAACTTACGTCCAGGACTTTAATACCATCACCAACACGAGTAATTCAACACTGGCATTCTTCTCCTCTACTCGAGATGGCAAATAAACACTCCGTCCACCTCCTGCTACAAGCGATGATCAATTTTAATGGCATGAGTCTTCGTATGTGTGTTTGTGTATGAGATAGAGATGATTAATATCCACTGACTCCCACTGTTGAAGAGCACTGTGTTTCGGGTAGTGAGTTTGATAGCATCAGCCTGGGAAGTACAGCGAAGGAGAGGATCATATGAGCTTGACACTTGTAGACAGGGTGATACTTGTAACCAGGGACCTTGTACCATCACCAACACGAGTAATTCAACACTGGCATTCTTCTCCTCTACTCGAGATGGTAA
Source organism: Homarus americanus (assembly GCF_018991925.1). Lineage (NCBI taxonomy): Eukaryota > Metazoa > Arthropoda > Malacostraca > Decapoda > Nephropidae > Homarus > Homarus americanus. The sequence goes on along the minus strand of NW_024716703.1, from coordinate 18,766,793 downwards.
ATAAACACTCCGTCCACCTCCTGCTACAAGCGATGATCAATTTTAATGGCATGAGTCTTCGTATGTGTGTTTGTGTATGAGATAGAGATGATTAATATCCACTGACTCCCACTGTTGAAGAGCACTGTGTTTCGGGTAGTGAGTTTGATAGCATCAGCCCGGGAAGTACAGCGAAGGAGAGGATCACATGAGCTTGACACTTGTAGACAGGGTGATACTTGTAGCCAGGGTGATACTTGTAGCCAGGGTGATACTTGTAGCCAGGGTGATACTTGTAGCCAGGGTGATACTTGTAGACAGGGTGATACTTGTAGACAGGGTGATACTTGTAGACAGGGTGATACTTGTAGCCAGGGTGATACTTGTAGCCAGGGTGATACTTGTAGCCAGGGTGATACTTGTAACCAGGGTGATACTTGTAACCAGGGTGATACTTGTAGCCAGGGTGATACTTGTAACCAGGGTGATACTTGTAGCCAGGGTGACTTGTAGCCAGGGTGATACTTGTAACCAGGGTGATACTTGTAGCCAGGGTGATACTTGTAGCCAGGGTGATACTTGTAGCCAGGGTGATACTTGTAGCCAGGGTGATACTTGTAGCCAGGGTGACACTTGTAGCCAGGGTGATACTTGTAGCCAGGGTGATACTTGTAGCCAGGGTGATACTTGTAGCCAGGGTGATACTTGTAGCCAGGGTGATACTTGTAGCCAGGGTGATACTTGTAGCCAGGGTGATACTTGTAGCCAGGTGATACTTGTAGCCAGGGTGATACTTGTAGCCAAATTGATACTTGTAACCAGGGTGATACTTGTAGCCAGGGTGATGCTTGTAGCCAGGGTGATACTTGTAGCCAGGGTGATACTTGTAACCAGGTGATACTTGTAGCCAGGGTGATGCCTTAACAGGGTGATGTAGCCAGGGTGATGCTTGTAACCAGGGTGATACTTGTAGCCAGGGTGATACTTGTAACAAGATTGATACTTGTAGCCAGGGTGATACTTGTAACCAGGGTGATGCTTGTAGCCAGGGTGATACTTGTAGCCAGGGTGATACTTGTGTGAGGTGATACTTATGGCAGAATGCTTGTAACCAAGGGTGATACTTGTAGCCAGGTGATACTTGTAGCCAGGGTGATACTTGTGGCCGGGGTGACCACTTGTAGCCAGGGTGATACTTGTAACCAGGGTGATACTTGCTTAGCCAGGGTGATACTTGTGGGGTGATACTTGTAGGGTGATACTTGTAACCAGGGTGATACTTGTAGCCAGGGTGATACTTGTAACCAGGGTGATACTTGTAACCAGGGTGATACTTGTAGCGAGGGTGATACTTGTAGGCAGGGTGATACTTGTAACCAGGGTGATACTTGTAACCAGGGTGATACTTGTAGCCAGGGTGATACTTGTAACCAGGGTGATACTTGTAGCCAGGGTGACACTTGCAGCCAAGGTGATACTTGTAGCCAGGGTGACCAGCTTAGGTGCCAGGTGTGTATATTAATTGCATATATACATCACCCACAGCACATACAGTGGAATAGCTGAAGAATCAATGTTCAACAAACATGAATAAGAATGTACTGCAAACTTTCATATAATATATATATATATATATATATATATATATATATATATATATATATATATATATATATATATATATATATATATATATTTATATATATATCATGTAGATCCACACTGAAAATGGATAGATAAATCTTGATAAAAATATCGAAAAGGGAAACAACGGAGCACCTTAGCTTTCTGTCCTTATTCAAGACATCTTCAGAGGCAACCTCTAACCCTTCACACACCTTCTAACACTCCACACACCTCTATCACCCATCACACTCCTCACACCCTCACCACACCCACACACCCTCTAACACCCCACACACCCTCTAACATTCCACATTCACCTCTAACATACCAACAACCCATAACACTCCAGACACCTTTCTAACACTCTCCACATCCTTAGCAATCCACACACCCCACACAGCGGACCCCTTCAAACACACAACGGAGCACCTACTTTCGTCTTTATTCACATCTTCAGAGCAACCAACCTCCACACACCTTCTAACACTCCTACACCAACACTCCACACACCTCTAACACTCCACACACCCCCCCACCCACAAACCCCTAACACCCACACACCTGTCCAACACTCCACACACCCCCAACACCCACACACACCCCTCTAACACCCACACCCCACAACACACACCCCCAACACCCACACACCCCAACACCCACACCCCCAACACCCACACACCCCCACACCCACAAAGCGTCAACACACACACCCTAACACTCCACACACCCCCACCCACACACCCCCACCTCCACACACCTCTAACCTCACACACACCTCTAACACCACACACACCCCTCAACACTCCACACACCCCTCTAACACTCCACACACCTCTCTAACACTCCACACACCCTCTAACACTCCACAAAGCGCCTCTAACACCCACACACCCTCTAACACCCCTCACACACCCCTCTAACACTCCACACACACCCTCTAACACTCTACAAACCGCTCTAACACTCTACAAACCGCTCTAACACTCCACACACCTCTAACCCTCCACATACCTTCTAACACTCCACACACCCTCTAACACACACACACCACTCTAACACCCCACCCTAACACTCCACACCCCTCTAACACCCCACACACCCCTCTAACACACCACTCACCCCACACTGCCCACACCCCCTGTAACACCCCACACACCCCTATAACACTCCACACCCCCAACACACCACACACCCTCAAACACACCAAACACCCTCTAACACACCACACACCCTCTAACACCCCACACACCCTCTAACACACCACACACACCACCTAACACCCCACACACCCCTCTAACACTCCACACACCAAACACTCCACACACCCTCAAACACACCACACACTCTAACACTCCACACACCCTCAAACACACCACACACCCCCCAAACACACACACACCCCATCACACACACCCATCTAACCTCCACACACCCTCAAACACTCTACACATCCTCTGAAAGAGCCTCTGGGAAGCACTCTGGGGCACTGCTACATCTGGAGGGGCCACTAGGGGCGCCGCCCTGTTAGGGCCACTGAGGTTCCTCTGCATCTGGGAGGCCCCCTCATAGAGCCGACGCCCCTTGGAGTGCACCTGGGAGCACCGCCATCCTGAGAGGGGCCCCTGCAGTCGTTGCCGCCTCTGGGACCCCTACGGTCTGTTGTTTTTGGACTGTTTACAACTCTGAGATATTCTGAAATGAAATGGAGAATATATATCCAACAGGAAAACATAAGTTGGGGTGTTGTGCTGACTGACTGCTCTGTTCTCCTATTGGCTGTAATTTGGTGGATTTAGATTTAGTCCACCAATCACAGTTAAGTAAGTGATTGCTGGACGTATGCATTATGTACGACACCACGAGCAGGTAAGCTATAGGGCTCCCGGAAGGGCGTCCCTGGTTGGGCCCCTGGGGTCACTTACACCCTTAAGGATGGCCTTTCGGGGGCCACCTCTCCTGACAATGTCAGTGGAGTCGCCGCCAACCCTAACAATTGCCTGTAGGGAAATTGCCGCCCTTGGGAGGGTCCCTGGGAGCGCCTTGCCCATTGGGAGGGCCCCTGAGAGCGCCATCGCCTCTGGGAGACACTCGGATGCGCCTCCGCCCCTGGGATAGTCCTGGGGTGTCACCGGCTCTGGAAGGGCTCCTGAGGGCGCCACAGACCTGGTATAGCCTCTGGGAGGCACCTGGGGAACTGCTACCTCTAGGAGGGTCCCTAGGGGCGTCGCCTCCCTTGATAAGGGCATTAGATGGCGCCTCAGCATCTGGGAGGCACCTGTCGGCACACCTATTACCTCTGGCATGGCCCCTGGGTGTGCCACCAGCCTGAAAAGGCCACTGGGTGACAACCTCCCCTGGCAGTGCCCTGGAATCGCCGGCACCCCTAACGATTGCTCGTGGGGGCGCTGCCGTCGTTAGGAGGTCTCTTAGGGCACAGTCCCCCCTTTGAAACCCCTAAGGGTGTCCTCCATCCTAGGAGGGCCTGGGAGCCCTCGCTCATTGGAAGGGTCCCCAAGTGCGCCGTCGCCCGGGGAGTGCCCCCGGGGTGCCACCCTGGAATGTTCCTTCTGGGCGCCGCAGTCTGGCAGAGCCCCTGGAAGACCCCTGGAAGTACTTCTGCCTCTGGAAGGGGCCTCTGGGGGCTCCGCCCCTCCACATCCGGGGAGGCCCTGGGGAACCTACGCCCCTGGGAGCGCTGCCACTCCTGAGAGGGCCCCTAAGAATGCTACCGCCGCTGGGAGAACCCATGGCAGCACCGCCGCCTCTGGGAGGATCCCTGAGGGCGCTGTTGCCCCTGGGAGGACCCCTGTGGGCAGTTGTTTTTGCACTATTTAGAAGTCTAGGAGATATGACATTCAATAAGTACACCGCCTATTGCATTTCCAGTATCATCGCATCCTGAAATTAAAAGTATAATAAATATTCAACAGGAACACATAAGTTGCGGTGTTGTGCTGACTGACTGCTCTGTTCTCCCTCAATAACTGCACACACCCCTCTAACACTCCACACACCCCTCTAACACTCCATACATCCCTCTAACACTCCACACACCCGTCTAACACTACACACACCCCTCAAACACACCACACACACCCCTCTAACCTCCTCACATCCCTCTATCCACACACTCCTACTACAACCCATGACATTTCCAGTAACATCTTATTCTGAAATGAAATGGAGAATAAATATCAACAGAAAACAATAAGTTTGGGTGTTGTGCTGACTGACTGCTCTGTTCTCCTATTGGCTGTAATTTGATGGATTTAAATTTTAGTCTCCAATCACAGTTAAGTAAGGGATTGCTGGGCGTATGCAATATGTACGATAAAATGTCTAAAGCAAGCTACTTGGCTCCTGGAAGGGACAGCGGAAGGGCCCCTGGGATCGCTGCCACCACTAGGGATAGCCCTGGGCCACCTCTCCTGGCAGTGTCTCTGGAATCGCCGCCACCCCAAACAATTGCCTGTGGGGACCTGCCACCCGTGAGAGGGTCTCTGGGAGTGCCTCGACCATTGGGAAGGCCCTGAAATGCTGCCACCCATGGGAGAATCTATGCGGCGCTGCCGCCCTAGGAGGCCCCTTGAGGTGCTACCGGCTCTGGAAGGGCCTCTGGGGCGCCACAGCCCCTAGCAGAGACTCTGAGGAGCACCTGGGAGCACTGCTACCTCTGGGAGGGTCCCTATGGGTGACGTCGCCCTGTTAGAGCCACTAGAGGCTCCTCTGCATATAGGGAGGGCACCTGGGAGCATCGATATACCAGAGAGGGCCCCTGGGGGCGTTGCCGCCTCTGGAAGGACTCCTACAGTCTGTTGTTTTTGCACTGTTTACAACTCTGGGAGATATGGCGTTACATAAGTACGCACATGACATTTCAGTAACATCGCATTCTGAAATGAAATGGAGAATAAATATCAACAGGAAAACATAAGTTGGGGTGTTGTGCTGACTGACTGTTCTGTTCTCCTATTGGCTGAAATTTGGTGGTTTTACATTTTAGTCCTCCAATCACAGTTAAGTAAGTAATTGCTGGGTGTATGCAATTTGTACGACACCACGACCAAGCAAGCAACAATGCTCCTGGGAAGAGGCACCCCTGGTAGGCTCCCCTGGGGTCGCTGGCACCGCTAAGGATGGCCCCTGGGAGGCCCCTCGTCTGGCAGTGACCTTGGAATCGCCGCCATCCCTAACAATTGCAATGTAGGGACGCTGCCACCCTTGGGAGGGTCTCTGGGAGTGCCTCGCTAATTGGGAAGGCCCCTGAAATGCCGCCGCCGCTGGGAGAACCTCTGGCGGTGTCACCGCCCCTAGGAGGCCCCTTTGGGTGCTACTGACCCTGGAAGGGCCCTTGAGGGCGTCACAGCCTCCGGGAGAGCCTCTGGGAGGCACATGGGAGCACTGCTACCTCTGAGAGGGCCCTTTGGGGTGCCGCCAGCCATGTTAGGGCCATTAGAGGCGCCTCTGCATCTGGGAAGGGCCCTGATGGAGCCGACGCCCCTTTGAGAGCCCCTGGAAACGTCGCTAACCCTGAGAGGGCCCCTCTGGGCTCTATTGCTCCTGGAAGGACCCTTACAGTCTGTTGTTTTTACACTGTTTACAACTCTGGGAGATATGACGTTATTTACATAAATAAGTACACTGCCAATGACATTTCCAGTAACATCGTATTCTGATATGAAATGGAGAATAAATATCCAACAGGAAAACATAAGTTGGGGTGTTGTGCTGACTGACTGTTCTGTTCTCCTATTGGCTGAAATTTGGTGACGTTACATTTTAGTCCACCAATCACAGTTAAGGAAGGGTTTGGTGGGCGTATGCAGTATGAACGAAACCAAGACCAAGCAAGCTACTGGGCTCCCGGGAAGGGGCGCCCCTGGTAGGGCCCCTGGGGTCGCTGCCACCGTTAAGGATGGCCCCTGGGGGGCCCATCTCGTCTGGCAGTGCCCCTGGAATCGCCGCCATCCCTAACAATTGCCTGTGGGGACGCTGCTACCCTTGGGAGGGTCTCTGGGAGTGCCTTGCTCATTGGGAGGGCCCCTAAGATGCCGCCGCCCCTGGGAGAATCTCTGGCGGCGCCGCCGCCCCTAGGAGGCCCCTGGGGGTGCTACTGGCCCTGGAAAAGCCCCTGAGGGCACCACAGTTTCTGGCAGAGCCTCTGGGAGGTACCTGGGAACACTGCTATATCTGGAAGGGCCACTAGGGGCGCCACCGCCCTGTTGGGGCCACTAGAGGTTCCTCTCTGCATCTGGAGGCCCCTGGGAGCGCCGCTAACCTGAGAGAAGGCCCTGGTGGCCTACCGGCCTGGAACGACCAACGGGCAGTTGTTTTTGCACTGTTTACAACTTTTAGAGATATGACGTTACATAAATACACTCACTACCATCGCATTTCCAGTATCATTGCATCCTGAAATGAAAAATAGAATAAATATCCAACAGGAAAACATAAGTTGGGGTGTTGTTCTGACTAACTGCTGTTCTCCTATTGGCTGAAATTTGGTGGTTTACATAGTCACTATCACAGTTAAATAAGAATTGCTGGGCGTATGCAATATGCGACACAACGACCAAGCAAGCAACAATCCTCCTGGGAAGAGGCACCCTGGTAGAGGCCCTGGGGTCGCTGCCACCGCTAAGGATGGCCCTGGGGAACCCCTCGTCTGGCGTGACCTTGGAATCGCCGCCATCCCACTTCTATGCCTTTGGGGACGCTGCCACCCTTGGGGAGGTCTCTGGGAATGCCTCGCTAATTGGAAGAGGCCCTGAAATGCCGCCACCCCTGGGAGAACCTCTGGCGGTGTCACCGCCCCTAGGAGGCCCCTTTGGGTGCTACTGACCCTGGAAGGGCCCTTGAGGGCGCCACAGCCTCTGCCAGAAGCCTCTGGGAGGTACCCGGGAGCACTGCTACCTTTGGGATGAACACTGGGGTGCTGCAGGCCATGTTAGGGCCATTAGAGGCCGCCTCTGCATCTGGGAAGGAACCTGATGGAGCCGACGCCCTTTTGAGAACCCCTGGAAGCGTCGCTAACCTGAGAAGAGGGGCCCCTGTGGGCTCTATTGCCCCTGGAACACCTACAGTCAGTTGTTTTTGCACTGTTTACAACTTTGAGATATATGACGTTACATAAGTACACTCACTACCATCGCATTTCCAGTATCATTGCATCCTGAAATGAAAAATAGAATAAATATCCAACAGGAAAACATAAGTTGGGGTGTGGTTCTGACTAACTGCTGTTCTCCTATTGGCTGAAATATGGTGGTTGTTTTAGTCACAATCATAGTTAAGTAAGGAATTGCTGGGCGTATGCAATAATATGCGACCTCTGACCAAAGCAAAGCAACAATCCTCCTGGGAAGAGCACCCTATTGAAGGGCCCCTGGGATCGCTGCCACCGTAGAGATAGCCCCTAGGGGTCCCTCGTCTGGCAATGCTCGCCCGGAATCGCCGCCATCTAACAATTGCCTGTGGGGACACCTTGTCGCCCTTGGGAGGGTCCCTAGGGCGTCTTGCCCATTAGGAGGGAGCCCCTGGAGCGCCACCGCCTCTGAGAGAACCTCTGGCAGCGCCTCCGCCTCTGGGAGGACCCTGGGGTGTCACAGACCTGGAAGCGCCCGTGAGGCCTCACAGCCCCTAACATAGCCTCTGGAAGGCACCTGGTTGGACTGCTACCTCTAGGAGGGTTCCAGGGGCGTCCGCCTCCCTTGATAAAGCCATTAGATGCGCCTCAGCATCTGGGGAGGCATCTGTGGGCACTGTTGCCTCCTAGGAGGGCCCTGGGTGTGCCACCATCCACAGGAACACATAAGTTGGGGTGTTGTGCTAACTGATCTCTGTTCTCCCTCTAAAACAACCACATCCTCTAACATTCCACACACCCCTCAAACACTACACAAACCCTCAAACACACCACACACCCTCTAACACATCACACACCCGTCTAACACCTCCACACAGCCTCCTAACACACCACATCTCTCAAACACACACAAACCCCTCAAACCTCCACACACCCCTCCAAAACTCCACACACCCGTCTAATATTTCGCACCCTCTAACATTCCCACACACCGTCTAACACTCCCACACACACGCGTCTAACACTCCACACACTCGTCTAACTCTCCACACACACCCATCTAACCTCACACACACGCGTCTAACACTCGACACACCCCTCTTACATTCCACACACCCATCTAACACTCCACACACTCGTCTAACTCTCCACACACCCTCCAACCTCACACACACACCCAGCTAGCACTCCACAGCCCGTCTAACCTCCACCCCTCTAACATTTCCACACACCCGTCTAACCACACTACCCCGTTTAACACTCAACAAATCCTAACACTCCACACCCCTCCTAACACCTCACATTTCCCTTAACACTCCCACATCCGTTTAATGCCCCACACCCTTCCTAACGCCCCATACCCCATTCTAATGCCCCACACTCCCCTCTAATGCCCAACACACCCCTCTAACACCCAACGCACTAACACTGACATTCCATCTATCGCTCCACATAACTGTCCTAACTTCACATACCCTGTTAATGCCCCCCCACACACCCCGCTAACACACACACACCCCTCAACACTCCACAAACCCTCTAACACTCCACACACCACTCTTACTACACACAGCCTTCTCACCTCCACACACCCCTCTAATGCCCACACCCCTCTATACCCAACACACCCTCTAATGCCCCACACACCCTCTAACACTCCCACACCCCTCTAATGCCCAACACACCCCCTCTGTAATACATGTGTA